>NC_055997.1:112607795-112934002 GCF_018446385.1 Zingiber officinale
ATTCCAATAAAATATATAAAAATATATATTTAAAATTTTAAAAAATAATAAATTTTATTAATTGATATTATGATTTTTTTTACCATGTTAAATTTTATTTAAAAATTCTAAAAAAAATCTAATAAATTAGATTTATATTCTGATAATTTTTATTATTATTTTGTATTTTTTTTCTTATTTAATTGATATTCTAACATTTGTTTACTATTTTAAATATATATTATTTAAATTTATAATTAATTAAATGAATAAATAATTAATTTATATAATTACGATGTATTGATTTTAATTTAAATTATTGATAAATCAATTTTCTTTAAAGAAATATATATATTTAATTATATTTTCTAACAATATTAAATTGTTCAATAATTGAGAACTTATATAAAATTAATATACAACTTATTTTTAAATTATAGACAATAAACATATTTATCTAATAATTACTATATATAAATAAACAAATACCAAAACCGTATCGACACGATACCGAAACTGTATTGTCAAGATTTTAAACCTTGGTTGATGATAAACTCAAAACTTGCACAATGTCAAAAGTTGACTACTATATTCAAATTGTAAATTTGACAGCCATTATACCAATGCAAACATTTAACCTTAGGCACTGCTGTTTTATGGCAAGTTATTTGTATCATAATTCATCTTAATTTAAAAATAAATTGATGAGAAAGAATAAAAATTTTAGGAAGTGCTAGAGTTGTGCCAAAGGCTTCTTAATTTACATACTAATATCCAAATAAAACCCTTATATATAAAGGTAGCTGAAGTTGCATTTTTTTTTGTGATTTTTTCCCTGGGAGAAGTCTCAATGCGGTCTGCTCACCTAGCACTTCCACCTAGGCAAAACTAGATTGAAATCATCAATCAAATTAAATTTGTACTGCACAAGGAACTTTACCTAGTTTTAACATCTAGGCTACTGGACCCTGATAGCATAAGATTAGTATATCTACTTTGCCAATGATCAAATTGTACCTAGTTTTAACATCAGGTTCTTGTCCATTATAAAAATTGGTAACCACATGTACTGAGATTGCCAATTGTCAAGTTTTCTGTTCTGTTATTAATTTGCTTAGTCTGGAATAGGACGATACAAGTAACTGATTATGCAAATTACTCATCATGTCACATTTCTGAAGTTGTCTGTTAGAACCTGATTTCCCATTTTAGCAAGACAAAAGCAAATTCATAACCAACACATTTCCATTTTTTAAAATGTAAGAACTCAAAAGGTTGACCATTATGATAAAAAGCGAAAGCAAGTATATATAGACCTGACAGTTTAAGGGGAGAATGAATTATGTTAGGATTTGAAGTTGAAATGGAAAAAAAAATGAGCATACAACTGACCTTCCTAGTCCATGAAAAACCTCTGCAGATACAGAGAACGTTTCAGTTGGTGAAGCTTCTAGATTGAGCTTTACAATTACGGGAAGAAGTTTTCTCCAAACAATTTGATTCAAGTGACTTGTTGCTATATCACCATAAGCATCTGGATACTGCAAGTTTGACACAGTCAGAAGAGCCACCATTAGAAACATCATATCTTATTTTTTGCATTATCTCCTTTTTTTTATTTGACAAATTCCCAAATTTGTTTCCAGAATTTGAAGCATTATGAGACACCACCACACCACCCTTTTGATCATGGTTCAAAAGTAGTGTCAATTTCATCTCATTCACTGATGTATCATTTTCCCATCCAATCACATAATAAACGAGCTCCTTGATAAACAGGGGCCATGTGGATTGTAAAAGTGCAGGATGAAGGAGTGGTAAAATCTCCAAAATAGTACGCAATACTGGCGGGAGATTTTCCTGGATCTGCAAATGGTAACAGTTCTGAAGAAATACTATCAAATAGCTTCGCTACTAAAGGTATTATATATCATTAGTTACAAGTAGTGGGTTTAGTTTCATAGTGGATGTTTGATGGTTAGGGCTTATATAGTGTCCTATATATACCTTGTAATAGTTGTCTCTTTAGTTAAAAATAAATAACAAGAATACAACCTTTTCCCACTTAGCATAAGGTAGATGATTCTGATGCAATGGTTCCTCCTCCAAGCCATAATTTCTTCCCAAGTTCTAAAGAACAAAGCAGTGTGGCCAGACCACTCTTCGTGCCTGTCTTTTTGCTGCCTATTCTAACTTATCTTCTTTATGTGATATTAAACCTGCTTCCACCTCACAATGCCCTTCTATTAGGACTTGCCACCAGATCATGGTCTCCGCCGACCATCACTACTGCTAGATGCAACTCCACGAGATCTTCCTTGCCCATGGGATCTTCTTTCTCCACAAGATATCTTCCTATGTCTTGGCCTCACACATCCTTGTATCTTACGCATCAACATGACTCGTGTCTGCATGAACTGCCACTATTTTATCAGTGGTCTTCCAGATCTATGTCAGCCTACTTCATCCAATGGAAACTACTGCTTGCTCCAGAGAAAACAAAACTTTTGCCCCTCTGTTCTCCTCTAGTATATATCACCTTCCATAACTACCATTATGAGCCTTGACTTTACAAGACCAATTCCTACATAATCCTTCTTTCGAGTTCCATATTTTGCTGCTCCACTCGTCATGAGCATCTTCCCCACACTTTCAGATCCAGCAATGGTTACTTATACTCCAAAATAGCATCCTAGGTGCATAAAGCCAAGGTTAAATCCAACCGTGCTTCATGCAGGCTTGTCTTGGCTGGCTTTCAGAAGGTTATTCTACAGTGTTTACTTCCTCGAGCTAGATCCAAAGAAGGGAATGCCCCATCTTTACTTTCTCCAAGCATCTAGTTCTCCTCTCCTCTAAAACGTATTTTCTACTGCAAAATGCAACCGAGACATCTCTGTTTTTCTCAATCATCTTATGGACCTCCTGTGCTGTCCTTGGAGCAGGTGAAGATTTGAACAATGCCTACTCTCTACTTTTATTAACTGAATTTGTTCACTTTATAGAAGAACTAATATCTGAAAGCTGAGATCAGATTAACGCGTGGTAAAGCCCACTAAAAATATCTGTGATGAGAGAACTTACAGCTTCTCTTTCCACATTGCTTGAATTCCTTGAACTTCTAATTGCCAAATGCAATATACCAAGAAGCTGCAAATACATATCCACATTAAACATCATGTGTGCTTGAGTATACAGATCTCCTGTTAAAGACAATGCCTTAAAATCAATGGAAAATGGGAAATCGAAAATAAACAATTTATACAATCATATTTTCCATTAATTACCGAGTCCAAGCAGTATCTCCTGCTTAACATTGCTGGCTGAACTACTAGTATAACTGGGGAACATCTGAATTACAAGCTTATAGACATCAAGCATGGATTTTATATAAGACGATGCCAAATTTCCATGCAATAATTTTTCTCAGTGAAACTAGTCATGTCAGTAGAAGATTTCATGAATATCTATTACATTTTTCATAGCATGAAAGAGTATTCCGTTTTTCTACTTAAATTGGATTGGATTCGGTTCTTATGTTCAGCCATTATTTGCTAAAAAACTATAAGCCATTTGTTTGGACATACAAACTACGACCTTGGGACAATGAGAACTAACAACTGTCTGTAAACAGATTATTGCTGCCAGAGCAACTTCTTTACTCCCATTTATTATGCTACTCTACAGGAGTCCGTATAACTTTAACTCATTGAAGAGATCAAGAAAGTTTGGATCCGAAGAAAAGGGAAAAATGAGCATAACATCCTTGTTATTCATCCCAAAACCAATACAATTGTTTCATCCCATTGCTTTGGGGCTCTATTACGAAACTCAGTTTATCAGCTCATGGAAACGGTTTTCATGCTTCCTAAAGGCAACTAAAATTATAAAATGCATATTCATCACAGTTTATACCTATGGTGAATGAGCATATGAATAGCTTTTCCTACTTGAGTTCCTAGATCTTTCCCTTGTCACTCTTCCCTCAATGAACTTGATGCCTATGGGAAGCATTGTTAACATACCGAAAGATGAAGCAGGTTAAATTTTTGCACATCTACACCGTCCAAAATGGGAAACACATAATTCAAGAGGCATTCCTCCCACATATGTCTGGAAATCTTCTGACCGTGACTGCCTAAAGTCTGGAACAAAGTTCTAATTGCTGAATTCCTTAACGGTAAAAGATCAGCAATATTTTAATTTTTAATTAAATTCAAATGTAATAGGGAAAGATAATTGAGAAATAATAATTATGTTTGAATTTGGACCTTTAAGATGATAAAAACCTGTGTTTGGTCTATGAAAATTTTCAGAATTTTCAATTTTTGTTCTCAATTTATAGGAAACAGTTTTCAGAAAAGAAATAAAAAATGAAAACTGTTTTAGTGAAACACAAAATCGAAAATGAAAATTCTGAGAACTTCAACCAAACTAATTCAGTTCCTACGAGCACTGCTAGATAGTTATTGATGGCTGCTGGCTTGTGGCTTCCAAAGGCATGCACAGTTAGATGCTTAATTTAATTGTTTTATAACTTCCAGTATAGTATGCTCATAGTGTAAAACAAAATGTAAGCTAAAATGCAAACTCAAATCAAGTAAAAAGCAGAAAAGGTAATTGAAAGCACCTGAAAAATGTGATTTACATGATTCTACCACGTGAAATAAAATACATGGTAAAAAAAATACTACTTACACTTGAAAGATCAACATCACGTCACACATTACCAGCTAGTCTAACATCGTTGTTGTACCACTGATCATGTGATATTGTTGAACATTTTCGTCTTCCTTGCCTTAAATTCAGATTTATGGAACCATACCTAGTGAAAACCAATGATCAAAATTTTCAATTGTTGTGAAGTTTCGGCCTTTAACTAGAACGATATTGCTTTGATATCATGTAGACACTAAGATGTAATAAATTATCAAAATGTCTCCTCTTGCTTCATCTCTGTCATCCTTCAACCTCCAATTCACTACTGGCACCATGCATTGGAACATCGGTACGATGCCGAAACAATATCCTTTCATCTAAAAATTAAAACTTCGGCATTGTTCAAGATTTTGAACCTTGCTCCAATATATGGTGCTAGTGACGAATTGGGGGTGGAAGGAAATGAAGAAAAATAAGAAGATACGACAACTACAAACTAAAGTTTGAGCTTTGTGTTCCATTTGAAATGATATAGTTTTGACATTGTCAAGGTATAAAAATAGCAACATTATCTTAACTCATCTTGACCTATATTGTAGCATACCAAGGGGTGATGAAAGCTGACATGATACTTTGGCATGATTGACAATGAAATAAGAGACATTATCTATGTTGAGTAATATTGCGTTTTAGTAATTTATCATAACAATACATTTTGATTGCTTTGGCTTGTACAATGCAAGATTCCAAACCATAGTGAAAGGCCCATTCTTCTTCTATATTAGTGCAGAATTCCCTACCTGTCTACGTGAATTTGGGGAAAGAGTTGGCCTTCGGGTTAATAGGTTGAAATCATGCACCTACTTGGCTGGAGTTGAGGATAGGGTCCGCATGAGGTTGTTGTCCATCACGGGCTTTCAAGAGGGCTCTATACCGTTTAGATATCTTGGGGTTCCCCTTGCAACTAAGCGGCTTCGGATTTCGGACTATAACCCTCTCCTTAACTCCTTAGTCCAGCATGTTTAATGGTTGGCCGAGACACACTCTATCTTATACAGGCAAGACACAGCTTATTTACTCGGTGCTTCAAAGGGTGGAATGTTTCTAGATGTTGTTAGACCCCGTGGTTGTTTTGATGTGATCAACCAAATTGGTTAGGTCCTGCTTTGTGTTTGATCCCTGTGTCTGAGTGTGCAGGAGCACAGGAAGTCGAGTGGAAGACGCAGCTAGCGAGAAGGACGGCACGGGAAGGGAGCCGACAAGCTCGGTGCGTCCGAAGGACGAGAGAACTGCGGAAGAGTACACCGGTGGGCGAGAAAAACATGCGCGGCGTTCGAGGGGCGTTAAGCCGGGTGGGAAGGCTGCTCGAGGAGAAGGCCGGAAATTGGGTTCGGGTGAGCCTTATTTCGGTTGGCCGGAATCACCCAAGCGAACGGAGCGTCGGAAGCCAAAACGAAGAAGCTGAAATTTTGTACTGCCCATAGAGGCGCCTTCATGGTGCTTGAAGGCGCCTCCAAGCAGGCAACAGAGGCGCCTTCATGGCTCATTGAAGGCGCCTTGATCTGGTCAAAAATGACCGTTTGCGCTGCAGATAAAGTTTTATCCACTCACTCGATAGAGGCGCCTTGGACCTCAGTTGAAAGCGCCTTGGACCTCCGAGATAGAATTTCCAGAGGCTATTTAAAGGTCCCTAGAGCTAGGAATTATTCATCAACTCAAGCAATCAACTGTGTAGTTATTTCTAGCAATAGTTCTAAGCTTCCAAAGTGTAAAAGGCTTTTCCGCCTTCAGAGAAGGAGATCTTTCAGTGCGCTTTTCTTACTGCCTTGGATTAACAACCTTCTTGGTTGTAACCAAGTAAATAGTTGAGTCTCTTTTTGTTTCTGTTAATTTATTTGTTATTATTTACTATTGCACTATTTGAGTTGAAAGCACGAGAAGGGTATAGTTTTTATTTTTTTCAGACAATTCACCCCCCTCTTGTCGGCCTCCACTGCACCTACAGATGCCCATCTTACCAGTGCCCAGACCATATCTATAACATTTGCAAATCTTTCATGTGAACATCTAAGCACCCTCCGATATCTTGGGCTGGTATGTGTAAACCGAAGGAGGAAGGAGGCTTGGGATTCAGGGAGTTAATGAGTTGGAACTTAGCTCTGCTAGCTAAGGTACTTTGGTGGATTGAGGTAAAAGCAGATGCTCTTTGGATCAAATGGGTTCACCACATGTATATGAGGCATGCAGATGTGTTGTCCTGGGAAGTATCCCCTTCAGATTCACCCTTGATTAAGAGGTTACTCCTAATACGGGACCGAATTCTTTCGGATGTGGGCTCGGCATTTGCTGCTAGACAAAGACGGGCAGGATGGTTCGCACAGGGCAGTGGAGTGGCATGAGCATATGATTTCTTTAAACATCCAATCCTAAGAAGGTATGGGCACAAACGGTGTGGAAAACTTACTTACAGCCTAGTCATGCTACCACTTGTTGGATGTTGGCCTTGGGACGCTTCGCACTAAAGACGGATAGGAGTACTGGGAGGATAAGCAGTGTGCATTTTGTCGACAGATTTTGGAGATACAGGAGCATTTGGTTTTTTGAGTGTCCCCCTATTCCTGAGTTATGGAGGAGGATCAGAAACTGGCTCTACACTTTCAGACAAGCTCTAAGAGTGTTTGGGAGATGTTACCATAGGAATAGGGTATTACGAAGGCCCGGTACTTAGCATTGTCTTCATTGATACTATCTTTGAGAGCGGGCAATTAAGTGTTAAAACGATATTCAGGAGTATGTGTATACATGTATAGGTCTTTAGAAGTGTACTTTGATCTAATGTTGCATCAGTCATAAGTGTTGGGGTTGCAAGATTACAAACATAGTCCCATATTAAAAACATATGGGAAAGATCATGGGTTTATAAAATAAAGATATCTCCATTAGTATGAGGCATTTTGGGTAGAACCCAAGAGTAAAAGCATGAGGGCTTTGGCTCAAAGTGGACAATATCATGTCACTGTGGAGATATCTAGATTCTTTTGGTCTTAATAATTGGTATCAGAGCTAGGTCGCTTTTCACCTGACTAACCGCCGAAAGAAGCACGAGTCAAAGCCATGATCCAAGATCGAACCGTGGGTGAAACCTTGAACAAAGTAGGGGAGACCCTGAGCAAGTCAAAAGTGAACCGATACTCGAGGAGAGGCCCTGAGCAGGTCAAGAGTGACCCAATACTCAAGGGAAGACCCTGAGTAGGTCAAGAGTGACCCGATACTTAAGGGGGGATCCTGTGGTCCCTTGTTTGGGGGGAGGGGTTGTTGGGGTTGCAAGGTTGTAAACATAGTCCCACATTGAAGACACATGGGAAAGATCATGGGTTTATAAGAGAAAGATATTTCCATTGATATGAGGTCTTTTGGGTAAAGCCCAAGAGTAAAACCATGAGGGTTAAGCCCAAAGTGGACAATATCATACCATTGTGGAGATATCTAGATTCTTTTGGTCCTAGCAATAAGTAGCCACTATAGACCATTTTCTGTATTCTTGAACTATGATATGATATTTTTTCTTATAAAAAAAAAAAGTCCATAATTCCAAAATAATGTATTTTAATCAATCTAGACAATTAGATTAAAAACCACGGTGAAAACCCCATTCTTTGTATTAGTGTAGAATTCCAAAACAATATATTTTAGTGTATGTAGGCAATTAGCAAGTTACTAGCTTTCAATTCTATATTAACAATTGTGGATGGAGTGAATTCAGAGTAGGGCACCAACATATAAACAGACAGATTTCTGGTTTTGTGGTGTGAATACTAGAATATGACGAACTGTATAATTGAAAAGAGGCAAGCAACAATAATTAGAAGAATTCTGGTTTAACAGACCAATACACCCAAGGGTTGAAATTCCGTTTCGTGCCGGGCGACACGAACGAAATTCACCTTTCTGCCTAGGGAGAGAAACAGGCACCGCAAGCGCAGCCGTTTCGAGCATCAAGCGCGCGCTTCCTGAGTTGTCGCCGGTAGCTTCTGGTGTCGCCAGAAGCATTGCGGGACGCTTTTGGCGGCACTAGAAGCGTCCCGCGAAGCTTCTAGCGCCACCGGAGGCATCGCAGGACGCCTCCGGAGCCGCTAGAGGCAACGCAGGCGCGGGGCGACGCGGGGGCGGAGGCAATGCTAAGGTTAATAATGAGATTTAATTATTTAAACAATTCCTAAGTATAATATTTTAAAGAGACTTTCATAAACTCCTAATTAAATTATCCCAAAAAAATATATTTAAAATTTTAAAAATAATAATAAATTTTATTAATTAATATTCTGAAATTTTTTTTACTTTTTAACTTTTATTTAAAAAATTTAATTTTTTGTTTAAAAATCTAAAAAATTTAAAAAAACTCTAAATTTTTTTTAAAAAATTGTAAAAAAATTATTTTAAAAAAAACAAGTTTATATTCTGATATTTTTAAAATTATTTTGTATTTTTTTCTATTTTAATATTTAATTATTATTCGAATATATTGTTTACTATTTTAAATATATATTATTTAAATTAATAATTAATTAAATAAATAAATAGTTAATTTATATAATTATTATATATAACATAACATCTTTGTATTAATTTATATAATTATGATTATTTAATCTGAGCATTAAATAACTATAGAGTTGACTTAAAGAAAATGTTACAAGAACTAATGCTTCCATTTGATTCACATCACTTATTAGTAAGGTAATATATTATGATGTATCAATTTTAATTCGATTTTTTAATAAATCAATTTTTTTTAAAGAAAATTATATTTAATTATTTTCTCTAACAATATTAAGTTGTTCAATAACGGAGAACTTATATAAAATTAATATACAACTTATTTTTAAATTATACATAATAAACATATTTATCTAATAATTAATATATATAAATAAAAAAATGTCGAAACCGTATCGGCACAGCATGATACGATACCGAAACCGTATCGTTCCGGTCTGGGACCGAAACTTCAGCACGGGTAGAGATTTTAAACCTTGAATACACCATTCTAACCTGCTAGCTCTACACGAGAGGATTCACCGGAACTCCATCCACTCAATTGAGGATAGTTTTGTGTAAAGATTGTGCAGAGATGGTAATTTTTAAGTGGCTTCAGCCTATGATCATTTTGATCAGTTTGGGTATGCACTTTTGATGTTGAAACAATAATCTGGAAGTCTACTACTCCTCTAAAAGATATTAATGTGGCTAGTCCTCCTTGATAGAGTAAACACAATAGCTAGGCTGTCAAAGAAGGGTATTCTTATGGAGGACATAAACTAACGTTTTTACTTAAAAAAAAAAGCTCAAAGTCAATGTGGAAGTCCCTTTACCTTCCAATCCTGATGCGATTGGAACCACAAGATATCCAAACATATGGCATAAACTGATAATACCCTGATCCAAGGATGGATCTATGGTTCTGTAGATGTGGGAAAACTTCTAGCAATCAGCTGCTTGGCAGAAATGACAAAAACTTTGGCTGAACTTCCAAAGATTTAGAATCTCAAAGCGGAGGCAATGGCAGGTGAGTGTTATACAGTTATTGGGAGGGAGAGATTCAGAGAGTTGGCTAAGCTAAGGTCCCAGATGTGCTTTCTATTCAATCCTCCATTTCCTTTTTTACTGATAGCCTCATTACGCTGTCGTCTTTAGATTTGATAAGGAAGCATGGTTGCCATATTGGAAGTTCCAAAAAATTAAGTATCCGCATGCTGGATCACTGGGATCGGTGGAACAATAATAGGTAAAACAATTCAAAGAAAGAAAAAAATGAAAACAATAAAATAACAATATAAAAGAACCAAATAAGAAAACACATCAAAATATATATATAAACAATCAAACTTATGTTTGATTAAAAAATCTAAAAATGATCAATAATCTTATAGCATTAATAAATTAAATCCTTTGAAACTAAAATAAAACTCATTAATCAAATTATCTTGATACATAAATTTATTATATAATTTAAATCTGATTTAATTAAATTATGTAGCTTATATTAAATTAAACTAAATCAAAAAACTTACACAAATATTAATTGAATTTCATTAGAGAATTTTGAATTAAACTAAAACTAAATCAACTAAGCTTACAATAAATATAATTATAATTACAATAAATATTAATTAAATTAGAATGGCATAAATAACTAATGGACAACAAATAATTAATTACTATACAAATATTATTAATCATAATTAACTACTATGTAAATAAAATAAATACAAGTACCTATTAGATATCAATGTGTTAAAGTTAATAGTCATACCAGGAAAAAGTTTTGTGCTCCTTAGCAAAAAAGTGTCGCACCTCATGGTGGCAAACGGAAAATTCGCTCACCTCCAGTGCCTCCGCAAGCCTGTCCTCAGGCCAACACGGAAGAGAAGTGTCGCACCTCGCACAAGCAACATGTCGCATGCATAAACATCATATGCACTCCTGAGTCAAAACACATTATCACAATCTCCTTGTCCTTGGCACTCCAGCAGCTTTCCACAAAATTGTCTTCACTGTTGGTGGGAGATTCCCAAATGGGTCAACATGATTGCTTAATTACCTCTATTTTTCACCTAATTTTGTCTAATTTTCTCACTATGTCATTGCTTTCTACTAGAATTTCATCAAATTGAGATTGATGTTTCAACATTAAAGAATTTCTAGAACTTGTCCAAGAATCGGCACTAATCAGATCGACCAACATCAATATCTATCCAACTCAGTCAATCCATTTTGGGATCGACCAAGATTGCCAAACATTTTAACATTCAAGGCAAGGAATTGAATAGAGTATGTGTTTGCACGATGCATGGCCTAGTTCTATCAATAATAAAATCTTCCTTAGTGTACCTTCCAACCCATTTTTATCTTTTTAGTGGAAAACAAAAAAATGACTTACAGTGATCTTAGATTAACTACTTTTATAGTTGCTAACATAATGAGATCGTAGCGAGGCATGCACTTACAGAATTAATGAAAACTTATATCCAACTCTGTTATGGACTATTGTCAACCATATATCATTTTGCTAATAAAAAATTCATCAATATTTTACTGTAATTTTAGAAACCACAGTGCTTCATGACCATGTTCTATATGAACAAGTGTTGTGGTTCACGTAATTTACCTTTTACCTTTCATCAAAAAAAAAAGTGTTGTGGTTCATGTGATTTTAGTGAGTAGATTATTTATTTACTAAGTTTTTAAGGGATAGGTTATTCATGTCCAAATCTTGTAAATCCCTCACCAACTTCCGTACACCTAATTATTGCTGCTTTTCTTTGCCCTCTTTATCTAGCCTCTGTGCCTCCACCTCCTGCAGAAGCTAACAACATCAATCAAAATATCATCTTGTTGACCTTCACCATTGAGACTAAATCATCTACGAGGACAGAGAGTCCTTTCTTGCCTCCCATGGCACATGATAAAACAAGCATGTGTGTCTCCCTTTGCCATGACATCAAATATACTCGAACCCAAGCATGCTTAGAGATGTCAACAAGTTGTATCTTGTTGGGCCTAGCATGGGCCTGATGGGCTCATTTAATTTCATGTTAAGCCCGACTTAATATAAGAAGCAATCAGACATGTTAAACACTGCCTGTTAATCCATATACCATTGCCGAACCTGAGTTTGGGTTTGTGCACCTCAAGCTCATGGCATTCCAAGCCCATGAGCTGATTTATTTAAAAATAATAACAATAAGCATCTTTAAAATTTCTAAAAAAAAGACAAATAATCAGGAAAAAAAATATTGCTAAGAGGATTGGACAAGGCTCGACCACCACAGACTATGTCAGGCCAAGCATCGCTCAGTTTGGGCCCAAGCCCCAGGGTGGCTACCTCTGTGTCAGGCCTGGACCAGCAGGTATGCCTAGCCGGGCGTGGCAAGGCCCAAGTCAACCTGGGCAGTGCCATGCTAGGTCGTGCCACGAGTATGGCCGTGCCCCGGGCCACACTGCCCAATTTACACCTCTAAGCGTGCCAAGAGAAAGCTACAAATGTTGTGTACATATTCACTAAAAGTAAACTGATATATACTGTAAATGTAAATCAAACTTCATATAAACCATTTGCAGTTTACAGAAAGCTCAAATTTGATTAGTAGCACTGAACAACATGTATGGATTGTACTGGACAGTGCACAGATCAACCGGTGAAGGTAGTTTTCTACAAACAAATAATCCAGAAAGTATAAGTAAACTGATTTGTAGGGAAAGCAATATACCTCAGGCCACTCATCTGCTGCAAGATTCCAAGAATGGTGAAAACTGAAAAGAGCAAGCTTTTATAATCAATCAACTTTTTCATAGGAACTGGTTCATTAGCTTCAGTAGTACGAATGTCTTGAACATCCTCGCAAATTCCATAATAATTATTCTGCTCCGCAATTGAAGTAATATCAGAAGTCTCCCCTGTCAGATATTCGCTAAGTTAAGGCATTGTCATGTAAATACAAGAGGAACTATAATCATGAGCTTCATGGACAAGATTCTAACCCAATCCTTTGGCAATGAAGTCTGTTGCACTCCACAATAGACCAATTGCTGGCAAACTTATATTTATCTCCTTATTCTGAGCACTGTATGCGCCAGTGACTTCTTTGCAGCTGGATTAATACAAGAAAATATATTGAATAAAGATGTATCTCAGATATCATATATAGGTAATAAAAAAAAAATCAGAATCTTCTTCTTTGGGAATTGAATATCTGATGGATCAGAAAAAAACAAGCGCGTTGCTATGGAGGAAATACTGAAAATGGTAGCATTGACTAATTGATATGAGTATGACTATCAAATGCTCCATATTTGTAAAAGATAGATATGAATAGCTGCACTTAATCAATTATGGAGGAAAAGAACATCAACAACAGCAACCTGTGAGTCTCAATTAGTTGGGGTTAGATTATTAAGAAAATAAAAAGGTAACTTCCAATTTATTCCTTCTATATATTCCAGGAAGAAAATCTGAAAATTTTAGAAGCTTTATTTCCTTTTCAGCTATGGTTAATGATGGCCACATTGTGAAACATTCAACCATCATTAGGAATTTTGAGCCACACAGAGGGATCCATAGGCAGACAACCTAATTTTAGGTAGCACGAGCAAAAGAATCTATAATACCAAATGGACAAGCCCCAACAATTTTGACCTGGCTCCAAAAGCTGAGACACAACTTATCCAGTTTTTCTCTGGCTTTCTATGTTAGGTTTGGATGTTTTTTGAAGCGCACCCCACCTCCTGATTTCTCATTCAGTCAATAGTGAAAAAAAATTCAAGCTGAAAGTTCTCTTCACTCTCAATTTTTACAAATATCATCAATGCAAGGCTAGCTTTTATATCTCAGTCTTTATCGCTTGAAGTTAGTGGTGCATGCTAATCAGATCACATGTCAAGCCTAAAATGGTGTAGTCCTGACTCTAGACTAAGACAAGGGAAAAATGGAGGGAGACTGCCTGACCAGTGATGCCATTGGGGAGCAACAAGGTTTAGTGTGCAAGCTCAAGGTATGAAGGGCGAGTAAGTAGTCTTCTTCAGTAAAGAACCTTAATTCATGAAGGCAATAAACAAGAATAGTTAGGCCTCATTCCTTGTTATCCTCTTCATCTTCCTCCCCAATCCCACACTCGTTGTCAACCAGCACAATTCTACGGCCGGGGGGTCGCGCAACGCCCCTCGGTTGCCGAGGGGGTCATGCGAACCCTCCACTACAGCAGCGGGATTGCGAGACGCCTCTCGGCTGTTGCGAGGCCTGGTGTTGGGTCGTGTCAACGCCGGTCGCCGGGCGAAATGTTTCGCTAGTTTCCACCGACTCGACATGGTATTTTAATCCACATCCTCAAATGCTACCAACCCCACTATCTAGTGGGATAAGACTTAGTTATTGTTGTTGTTCCTCAAATGCTATAGTTTGATGCAGGCAACATTAGGTCATATATGTGGGTAACTCCGACTAAGGGTAATCTGTGTAAGAACCACAAAATTTAGCAGTCTGTCAGATAGGATGCATAGTTGTAAGGTGTTCATGAGTGGATTAAGCCAGGCTTATGTGGAAAACTTCACCGAAATTGAAATATTCAGGTAATGTTTTCCTCGAGACCTAACCCCATGTACAAGCAAAGTTGTGGAACAGAAATACACCAACATGAATGGGTTAGCAGAATTTTTTACTGAAATGTTTTCTACTAGGTCAGAGAGAAGAAACGGATCCCAACAGAGACCTAAATTCCAATAGGAGAAAATGAGCTCAGCCTAAGAGTTGAAAATTCAAAAGAATCTGAAATATTCCGGTAACGTTTTCCTCCAGGCCTAAACCCAGCTATAAGCAAAGTTGTGAAACAGAAATCCACCAATATGAATGGATTAGGAGTTTTACTATAGTACCATGGTTTCTAATAGGTCAGAGAGAAGAAGCAGATCCTAACAGAGACCTAAATTTCAATTTGATAGGAAAACAAGCACAGCCTGAGAGTTGAAAAAAAAAAAAAGAATTTTTGAACTCGTTCAGTTTGATTTTTCCATCAGCATACTTTGATTAGCACCGCATAATTAGGCCAGCCTGACATATAAGGTCCTATCTGAAAAGTCATAAATTATTGCGTATAACTAAGCATGACACATTGTTAAAAAGAAGTAACAAAACATGTACCTCAGTTTCTGTTGTAAGCAAAGAAGAATACATCGTAATAACATTTGCAACTGCTCTTAAAACCAATCAGCGAAACATAGGCTACCCAGCTTCACCTTCAAGCTTGGATTGAGTAATCATGTAAAATAAGTCAAAGATCATATTAATGTCCACAATAGTTAGTTGAAGCCCAAGTACCTACCTCAACGTTTGTTCGTAGCAATGTCATAAGAAGTGAATATATTTGGTGGCATAAGACCTGGTATGTCAAGCGCATATAAAGACTGGAAAACCAAAAAAAGGCATAAAGACTGTAATTTCACACAGGATAGAACCTGTTCATAAGGTACCAAGTTTTGAAACATTGCTACATAGTGGGACAAAATGAACCCGAGATAGACAACACAAACCTGGAATAAGTACAAAAGGATGTGACAGCAGAGCACATAGTTTAGCATGTCAATGAGTTCATCAAGTGACTGATACCCACTAAACTCTCTATCTGACATACGAAAAAAATCCCATGGAAAATGGGGGGAAAAAAGTGACATAACTGAATGAGCAGTTAAAAACAAACTTAAAAAGAAACCTATTTTACCATTTACAACCTCCCATGTGGCACACCAAGACCCAAGAACCTTTTTTCCCTCATACCAAGTAGATTCACTACATTCTGATGCTCACTATGCACCCAAACAGGTGATCTATCATATTTGGAACCTATCTTTCTCTATTTATCTTTTACCCTACTCTATTTCTAGCCAAGCATAAACTTGCATTAAAGTTTCCTGTCAAAAGAACACCACTTCTCCAATTGTCATTACCCTATATTTCAACATCATAACCAAAGACGAGCCCTTCAGTACGTAGTAATTTTACTTTACTAGTAAAGAGATTCTGAAATTCAATTGTTTATATGCTTGTGGGGGAAAAAAACTTTATTTGGCTTGCTCCCTCCTTTGCTTCCAACCTCCAACTAGAATTTTCAACTCATGATCAAAGACACCATAAAAAGATCGGATGGATAACTATTTTCTGTGTTACACACTTTTTGTTGTTTAAAGAATCAGTTGAGACACACAGAGGATGCTAAATTGAAAATTGGAAATAGCAAAAGGATTGGTCACCAAGCAGTATGCAAGTACTTAATCACAACTTTTCCTCAGAGATTACAAGGATCATTTTCTATGTTTCTTAGCAGTATCTCCATGAGACCAGATTCAATAGCTTTTATCATGTTGAAGTCAATGCCCTGCTTCTATAGCAAAGGTTGGAAACAAAGATCCTGAGAGTGGACTTTGGTCTCTCAATATTCATTTAATATTAAGCTCTTCTATGGATTCAACTTCGAAACTCAAAAAGGTTCTTGGGAATTGGACAATCTTTCCATTAGAGATAACTGTGCCCATCATATATAATTACAATTCAATATATGAACTTCCCAATCTCTGTAGAATACCAAAGGAATTATTCATGTTCTAAGAGTCAATTCGTAGGATGCCATTTATATATTCTAATATCACTGAATTATAACTCAATGCCAGAATTTTGATCTCTAGCCAGAATTGTACATTTTAGTACTAACTACCAAGTTATACCAACACTTGACTTTCTTTGGAATGCATTTGACCATTTGAAGGAAAATTTAGATGGTTTTGCTCCTTTAATACTACTTCGCTTGCTTATTCCTTCTAATAAATAATTATACCAATTATATATCATTTAAACTAAAAGAAGTATACCATACAATACCAATGCTCGATACACCTTAAAGACTATCAAGATCAATTGAGATAGGTTTTACTCATTTAGTCCTTTTTTACTTAAATTTTCAACTTTATTAAATTGTTGGATTTAAAATATTTTTTAATTACATGTGCTTGAGTGCTTCAAAGCTATCAATGTAAATTCATATTACTCCATAATCTTCTTTCACTTGTTGACTTTTACAAATAAAATTATAGCAATTAGATAATTAAATAAATTATAATTTCGAAGAAATAAGCTTTTAAAAAATATACAAACATTACTTAACTCATCTAAACAAGTGTCGAAGTGTGTCAAACAATATCAAGTGTCAACACAGCACGACACTCGTTGACATAATTGGCACAGTGGAAGATTACCCATGCAGATCACTATAGGGTTTTAGCGAACAACAATATTGTGTTTGGATATACCCAAGGTTTAAAATCTCGACTCGTGCCAAGGTTTCGGCCCCGAACCAAAACACTATGGTTTCGGTATCATATCATGTCGTATTGATATAATTTATGTATTTTTTAAATAATTTAACAAAATTTGATATGCAGATAGTCCCACAACTTTACATGGCAATTATGATACAGAAATGGGTTGCAGAAATTTCTTATGTAGAGCCTCAAGGGAAAGTTTTCTCATATTATGGTCAAGGAAATAAACTTATGTATTGTTCTCAAATGATTATGATTATTTATGGTGCGCCCAGGCATTGAATGGTATTGGAAAATTCTCTGATGAGGTTACATGTTCACCACCAAGGCATTTGAATGATTCCTTGTTCCACAATGCATTATATGTCGAGATAGGTTTGCAAAGCATTCATATGCTATTCTTCAACACACCACTTAGAAATTCCACAAATGGGGTTTTGTCAGTGGGAGTACCTCTAGAAACTCTTAAGGATTCAATCTCAAGCATCAACATTCATGGTGGGCACATGCATTTGGCTACCCGAGGAGGAGAAGTAATTGCACCAGATGGACCTCCTCATACTCATTTTGTTTAAATATAGATGATGATATAATAGGAGATAAAGCTCAATGGCGTAAAAGGATTCATACAGCCGACCCCACCTAGTGGGAAAAGGCTTGGTTGTTGTTGACAGTGGAGTATCCGTTCTTGCAATGGATGAGGATGATATGAATGCTGTAGAGAAGTATGATAACTTACCTTGGAAATATCTCTGTTTGGCCATCACATATTAAGTGTTTGAAGATTCAAGGTAGGAGATATCAGTTTGGTTGTTTTCTCCTAGATGCATATGGAATGGAACTGATGATTAGTTTAATACTTAAGAGTATCTTTCTTCATACTGCATTTCAAAACTAGGATGAAAGAATTGATCTTGTTCGGACTTGAACAATATTTGGTTGTTTACTAGGTATACGTAGCAGCTTTCCCCTGTGAAGGAGGTGTATCTTTCCCCTGTGAAGGAGGTGTATCATTGTTGAAAAAGACAAGGACTATTGTTGTGATTCTAGTATTACTCATCATTCTAGGCATGGTTCTTAGAAGTTATGTGCTGCTACATCTACTTCATAGGTCACAGTTACAGGAAGGACTGCTACAAGCTAAACTTATCAAGCTTAAAGGAGCAATTCAACAAGCAGAGAGAAAAAATATGAACAAGAGTTTGGCATTTGCTAACACTAGCCACGACATACGTACATCTCTTGCAGGCATTACTGGATTGGTGGGAATTTGCCTTGCTGATGCACCTCGAGTTTCCGAGCTACATTCAAATATGCAACAAATTAATACTTGTGTAACAAAACTTCTTGGTGAGTAGTAGTATTAACCATTCGAAACTTTAAAGCATAGATGTTCATTTCCTAATACTGGTTTTGTTTTACATAACCTTTGTGTGACATGATGGTTGCAGGGATACTAAACTCTGTCCTTGACATAAGCAAAATTAAAGCAGGAAAAATGCAACCAGAAGAAGTTGAGTTTGATATATGTCAAATCCTTAAAAAATCAACTGATATCTTTCACATTTTGAGACTCAGTAAGGGTTTAGAGGTCATACGGGATCCTTGTGATTTTTCAATTTTTACATCTACCATTGTGAGAGGCGACTGTAAAAGGCTTAAACAGATAATTGATAACCTATTGAGCAATGCGGTGAAGTTTACATCTGAAGGGCATGTTGTTCTGCGTGCATGGGCTAGAAAACCAAGCTTCAAAAAAATTGAAGTTTCTTCCAGAAAAGGTTATAATTTAAGAAATGTGTTGAATCCTTTAGTAGGATGGCTTTCCAAAGATAGCTTGGGTGACAATTATGTCGGGAATCTAATTGAAAGTGATCCCAATCACATTGAGATAATCATAGAGGTGGATGATACAGGTGTAGGAATCCCAAGGAGAAAAGAACTTCTATTTTTGAAAACTATGTTCAAGTTAAAGAGTCAATGAATGGAGGACATGAAGGCACTGGCTTAGGACTTGGCATAGTCCAATCCTTTGTAAGGACACTTGGAACCTTTCTTTATATTTTAGTGATAATATCATTTACCTTTATGTGGTGGTTAATTTTTTTAATCAACAGGTGCGTCTTTTGGGTGGTGAGATCAAAATCATGGATAAAACTCCTACTGAAAAAGGAACTTATTTCAGATTCAACATTCTTCTGAAATCATGCAAACCAAGTGATGCAAATGTGGATGATGAATCAAGAGCTGAAAGGTCGAGTTCATTGCCAACCAACTCAATCATCATTAAGGATTCTGCAAATTCTCAAATTGTGCAATCTACTATTTCAAGTATGGGATTCAGAAAGGGTTTAGCAAGTGATAGCATTCATGCCATACTTTTTGTTCAAGGTGATGAAACTACACGAATAATGCAAAGATGGATGGAAATCTCAGGAGTAGAAGTGTGGGTGATTGATCATTGGAGGCTTATTTATTCCATCACAGAGAAAATTAAGAATAGACTTGGTTGTTTAGGGAGATCTAAGTCAAGGTCACTTGCAAGTTTGTTGAACACGGCAGAGCTTCTATTGCCTCAGTTGCTTGAAGGGTTTCTTTGTATGAACTTGTACTTTGTGTATTGATGTAGCTCATGAAGAGGCCCAAGCCCCTATCTTTTGCAATGAGACTTCTACTAGATCAAGTTTCCTTTTTAATTGTTCGGAAAGGAATATTACTTGTCTAGTTTCCTGCTTATGTTGTTCAGTGATTTGCAAAATTAACTTTTCTAACTGTTTTTCAGTTACAGGCCTATCCTGTATCACTTCCTTAGTCAAACTTTTAATTTCCTTGACTAGCTTACGATTTTCTTCCTTTAGAAGTTCAACTTCTTCTTGAATTTGCTTAAAGTTTTTAAGATTCACTCTGTTTGAAAGACTTAATCTATCAAATATCACAGCTAAATTATGAGCTAGTTCTTTAGAGGTTGGTTTTGATTCTGCAAGGTCAAGGTACTCAAGGTTTGCAGTAGGTGCTTTTGCATACCACTCCTGTATGGCTATCTCCCAACGTCTAGACATAAGAGTCTTCTCTCGAGTATACTGACTTCTGGCTATCCATCAGTTTACCCAGCTAAGGCTTCTGGCTATCCACCTTAACCAAAACTACTAGGCTTGCGGGCGATCAAGTAGTTTCTTTTTCAATTAGACACTATATGGTTCGGCACCTATCAAAGTCTAAGTCCTTCTGAATTTTAACTTTCAACTGTTTACAGCTTAGGAGTAGGAGGTTCTAAAGGTTTTCTTGCTCATGTAGGTGTGCCCTTGGTTTTGAGGCTCCTTCCTCTGTTACCAAGTTAGGACCTACCCTTTTACAATCCACCCGTTGTTCCTCGGTCGCCTTATCACAGCTAATTATTAAAATTCTTACAGAAATATAATTAATAGGCTTTGGAAGATAACAGGAATTCAATTAAAACATACACCATCATTCTGCATTCCTTGAATACCCTTTATGAATTTACTCAACCATGATAAGCTCTGATACCATAAAAAAAAAGCGTGCTTCTTTTTCACAAATTTAGAAAATGTACAAGACACTAGTTAAGAATTACAAGTCTAAGCTTGCGAAGAAGGAAAGTGACTTACAAGTTATCAGAGTAAGACTTGTAGCGTAGAGCGCTTGATGTCTTGCAATGATCTAGTAACTAGGGTTTTATAGACAAATTCGATGAACTGGGTGCTCATGGGACCCCATCAATCATTCATGCGAATCTTATCTTTCGACCCATTACAGTTAGAAAGACTCTTAATTATTAAAGTAGAAACACATGGACGGCTCCCCGGGGCTCAATCCATGATGGAAATAAAGCTTTTGGATTCTTTGGGCTCACCACGCCAAAACGAGCATCAAAGGGAGCAGCCGGATATGACTTGACCATTGATCAAGATTATACTATCCCACCACGGGGACAAGAATTGCTGAGTACAGGCATAAGTGTGCAAATTCCTGAAGGCACTTATGCAAGGATTGCATCCCGATCAAGTTATGCTCTTCAAGGACTTATCATAGGAGCTGGAGTTATTGATTCAGACTTCAGAGGTAAAGTAAAAATCATAGTATATAATTTCTCTGATAATACTTTATTTCTCAAAACAGGAGAAGCTATAGCACAACTCATAATCCAAAAGCTATAGCACAAAGAATCCAAAAGCTTTATTCCCATCATGGATTGAGCCCCGGGGAGCCGTCCATGTGTTTCTACTTTAATAATTAAGAGTCTTTCTAGCTGTAAAGGGTCGAAAGATAAGATTCGCATGAATGATTGATGGGGCCCCATGAGCACCCAGTTCACCGAATTTGTCTATAAAACCCTAGTTACTAGATCATTGCAAGACATCAAGCGTTCTACGCTACAAGTCTTACTCTGATAACTTGTAAGTCACTTTCCTTCTTCGCAAGCTTAGACTTGTAATTCTTAACTAGTGTCTTGTACATTTTCTAAGTTTGTGAAAAAGAAGCACGCTTTTTTTTTTTAGCTGAATTCTCACACTCAAAAGATGAAGCCAACAAGTTTCTACCTCTCTCCAATATAGAGTTCAAGACTAGCTCAAAAGACTACACAAGTTGTGTGTTAATTGTCATTGATTTCAGTCATGGGAATTTTCCAGAGATTGAATTAACTTTGAAGACATTGATAACTGGCAATGAATCTCTCCACTTCAAGATTGTTTGGTTGGTTAACTCTAATGCTCCTACTGATGGATTGAGAAAATCTAAACACGTGTCATGCCACCTCATATTGCAAAAGTCAATCCATGGATCCCGCCGATATGTACTCTCGAGACTTATACAAGATTTTGGGAGAGAAAGTAAACATGATTTGCATAAAATGCCTAGTTCTATGGAAAGTAACAAATTTGCATCAAATTTTTCATCTTTCCAATGTAGTAGCCATAAAGTGTTTTCATCAAGTCTAAATTTGGAGCATAAGCCGTTAAACGGCATGAACATATTCCTTGCGGAGGATGTACCTATACTGCGGCAAGTGGCTACAAAATTAATTTCTCGCCTTAGTGCGAGTGTTACTTCTTGTGAAAATGGGTTGAATGCTTTGGATTTTAATTCGAGATGCTTTAAGGAAATTAGATTCCACGCATGAAGGTGATGCAAGTAATGATTCAAAGGGCTTTCCTTATGATGCTATTCTTATGGATTGTGAGGTAAAAATCATAAAAGCGACGTTGTTTAAGATGTCTTAAAATTCTAACTAATCCTAGTCTAATTTTTTCCTTTACATTTGTACCATAGATGTCATTTATGAATGGTTATGAAGCAACAAGGCTTATTCGCGAAGAAGAAAGAAATTATGACCTCCGAATTCCAATTATTACTCTTACTGCCCATGCTTCACCTGAGGAAGAAAGAAAGACAGCACTAGCAAGAATGGATTTCCATTTGACAAAGTCATTACAAGCCAATCAATTACTCCATGCAATCAACACTGTTATAAAGGTAGCACATAACTAAATTTACACATCAGTATTACATCTGTAAAATTTTGCATCCAAATTCTGAATTTGCTTGATGAAAATGCTCTAAACTTCATGATTTAACTGAAATCTAATAGCAGGAATCAATCCATCAGTAGGAGCATTAGAGTTAACCAACCAAACAATCTTGAAGTGGAGAGATTCATTGCCAGTTATCAATGTCTTCAAAGTTAATTCAATCTCTGGAAAATTCCCATGACTGAAATCAATGACAATTAACACACAACTTGTGTAGTCTTTTGAGCTAGTCTTGAACTCTATATTGGAGAGAGGTAGAAACTTGTTGGCTTCATCTTTTGAGTGTGAGAATTCAGCTGCCGTGTTCAACAAACTTGCAAGTGACCTTGACTTAGATCTCCCTAAACAACCAAGTCTATTCTTAATTTTCTCTGTGATGGAATAAATAAGCCTCCAATGATCAATCACCCACACTTCTACTCCTGAGATTTCCATCCATCTTTGCATTATTCGTGTAGTTTCATCACCTTGAACAAAAAGTATGGCATGAATGTTATCACTTGCTAAACCCTTTCTGAATCCCATACTTGAAATAGTAGATTGCACAATCTGAGAATTTGCAGAATCCTTAATGATGATTGAGTTGGTTGGCAATGAACTCGACCTTTCAGCTCTTGATTCATCATCCACATTTACATCACTTGGTTTACATGATTTCAGAAGAATGTTGAATCTGAAACAAGTTCCTTTTTCAGTAGGAGTTTTATGCATGATTTTGATCTCACCACCCAAAAGACGCACCTGTTGATTAAAAAAATTAACCACCACATAAAGGTAAATGATATTACCACTAAAATATAAAGAAAGGTTCCAAGTGTCCTTACAAAGGATTGGACTATGCCAAGTCCTAAGCCAGTGCCTTCATGTCCTCCATTCATTGACTCTTTAACTTGAACATAGTTTTCAAAAATAGAAGTTCTTTTTTCCTTGGGGATTCCTACACCTATATCATCCACCTCTATGATTATCTCAATGTGATTGGGATCACTTTCAATTAGATTCCCGACATAATTGTCCCCCAAGCTATCTTTGGAAAGTCATCCTACTAAAGGATTCAACACATTTCTTAAATTATAACCTTTTCTGGAAGAAACTTCAATTTTTTTGAAGCTTGGTTTTCTAGCCCATGCACGCAGAACAACATGTCCTTTAGATGTAAACTTCACCGCATTGCTCAATAGGTTATCAATTATCTGTTTAAGCCTTTGACAGTAGCCTCTCACAATGGTAGATGTAAAAATTGAAAAATCACAAGGATCCCGTATGACCTCTAAACCCTTACTGAGTCCCAAAATGTGAAAGATATCAGTTGATTCTTCAAGGACTTGACATATATCAAACTCAACTTCTTCTGGTTGCATTTTTCCTGCTTCAATTTTGCTTATGTCAAGGACAGAGTTTAGTATCCCTGCAACCATCATGTCACACAAAGGTTATGTAAAACAAAACCAGTATTAGGAAATGAACATCTATGCTTTAAAGTTTCGAATGGTTAATACTACTACTCACCAAGAAGTTTTGTTACACAAGTATTAATTTGTTGCATATTTGAATGTAGCTCGGAAACTCGAGGTGCATCAGCAAGGCAAATTCCCACCAATCCAGTAATGCCTGCAAGAGATGTACGTATGTCGTGGCTAGTGCTAGCAAATGCCAAACTCTTGTTCATATTTTTTCTCTCTGCTTGTTGAATTGCTCCTTTAAGCTTGATAAGTTTAGCTTGTAGCAGTCCTTCCTGTAACCGTGACCTATGAAGTAGATGTAGCAGCACATAACTTCCAAAAAATCATGCCTAGAATGATGAGTAATACTAGAATCACAACAATAGTCCTCGTCTTTTTCAACAATGATACACCTCCTTCACAGAGGAAAGCTGCTATGTATACCTAGTAAACAACCAAACATTGTTCAAGTCAGAACAAGATCAATTCTTTCATCCTAGTTTTGAAATGCAGTATGAAGAAAGATACTCTTAAGTATTAAACTAATCACCAGTTCCATTCCATATGCATATAGGAGAAAACAACCAAACTGATATCTCCTACCTTGAATCTTCAAACACTTAATATGCGATGGCCAAACAGAGATATTTCCATGGCAAGGTAAGTCATCATACTTCTCTACAACATTCATATCATCCTCATCCATTGCAAGAACGGATACTCCACTGTCAACAACAACAACAACAACCAAACATTTTCCCACTAGGTGGGGTCAATTGTATGAATCCTTTTACGCGATTGAGCTTTATCTCCTATTATATCATCATCTATATTTAAACAAAATGAGTATGAGGAGGTCCATCTGGTGCAATTACTTCTCCTCCTCAGGTAGCCAAATGCAAGTGCCCACCATGAATGTTGATGCTTGAGATTGAATCCTTAAGAGTTTCTAGAGGTACTCCCACCGACAAAACCTCATTTGTGGAATTTCCAAGTGGAGTGTTGAAGAATAGCATATGAATGCTTTGTAAACCTATCCCGACATATGATGCATTGTGGAACAAGGAATCATTCAAATGCCTTGGTGGTGAACATGTAACCTCATCAGAGAATTTTCCAATACCATTCAATGCCTGGGCGCACCATAAATAATCATAATCATTTGAGAACAATACATAAGTTTCATTTCCTTGACCATAATATGAGAAAACTTTCCCTTGAGGCTCTACATAAGAAATTTCTGCAACCCATTTCTGCATCATAATTGCCATGTAAAGTTGTGGGACTATCTGCATATCAAATTTTGTTAAATTTAAATTGGGAGATAAAACAAAATCTAAGCAGATTGTTACATTATATTACCTTGCTTTGTGTGGTGAAGAGAAAAGACAAGTTCTTCTCCCAAGTAAGGGTCTGTGCTATCCCACGCATCATGGTGTCTATTTGAAGCAATTGGTTCTCATGGTCCTTAATGAGTGACACAACTGTGATGATTTCTTCTCTATTACAATCTCCTTTAGTCTCTTGAATAATGAGAAATACTAACACAAACATGGAAACTCCCAACAACAACAGCATCTGCTTAAATATATCTTTATAATGAATTATATATTTTTTTATTAATTTTGCCCATAATAAGATGGCAAATACCATTAAAATTCAAAAACAAACCATTGGGCAAAGAGTCCTGTAGTTTTGACAAACAAGCTTGGGCATCTTCATTGTTCCAGCACCTGTTGGCCAAAACAAAAAATGAACAAATATAGCCAATAGGCATGTTTAACTTATCAACTAATCAAATAAATTAATTTAACAGTTTACCTTATCTTAATTTAATTAATTAATAACTTAATTAATCAGTTAAACTAGGTTAATCTTAATTTGATTAATTAATAACTTAATTAATTGATTATCATTTGATTAATCAAATAATCTTGATTAATTATTATCTGATAGTCTTAATTAAACAGATTAAAACCCTAAACTAATTAACTAATTAATCAAAATAATGATTAACTAATCTGTGGCAGTCAGAGAAGCTGGAATGTGGCGGCGGTGGAAACAGGGGAGAAGGCGGCAAGTGCTGCGGCAGGTGGCCGGACACGCGATGTCATAAGTGCGGGAAGGAGAAGAAGAAGTGGCATCGGCTGCTCGCTAGCAGAGGGCTGCGCCGGGTTGGACGCAAGGCGGAACAGCGCGCCGGGTTGGACGCGAGGCGGAACAGCGCTGTGAGCGCACTGGAAGGAAGGGAAGGAGAGGCGATGGGGAGTAGGGTTTAATTAAAACTTGGGTTGAAATTAATTAAAACCTTAGTTTAGGGCTCAATCAACTCCTACCTGATAATCTAAACAGACTAACCTAACAAAATTATCCCTAAAAATATTATGTAAAATCTGTTTTAAATTTTACAAATTCCTAAATCCTTACCTCAAAACAAAAACTTTGTTGATGACAAAACTTGATTCGGAGTCTTCGTTGTCTTCCCCCAAATTGCTGCACAACACAAGAAGAACAATGAGATTAGGAACAACTATGGACGAAGGAAACGAAAAGGAAACATATCGCTCTTTGAAGGTCCGTTTCTGCTCCCAAGGGGCTCGATTCCTCCACTCACAAGAGATGATGCTGCTGAAGAGGTCACTGCTCCGGATCGGCGTCGCTCGCACAGGAGAGGAGGGGCGAGAGCGGCGCCCGCAGGAAGATGACACACTCGGTGGAGGATGCGGCGTTGGCAGATTGCAGGGTAGAAAAGGCGGGCTTGGGGCTTCCGACTTCCCCGGTGTCTTTCCATGTCTGACAATGACGGCGAGGGTTTCCCAAATCGACAACGAAAGCAGGAGGAAGAAAAGCACATGGCCATGACCAGCTAAAGATCACTGCCATCTCACGAATTGGATTCGAACCGGACTTGCCCTTCTTCCTTCAAGAAATCACCCACTTATTCCTGATTCAACCTTCTTAGATCTTCGGGCATCTAAACTCATTTAGTGGGGATGCTTTTTTTTCGTCGAAACCCTTGCGATAAGGTAGCCGAAGTGGGGCAAGGGAATAGACCAACCTTAGTAGAAGTGGTCAGCTGCTCGGTAATTCATTGTACGTTGTAAAGATTTAATGGTGGTAAAACCATGATCGAATTAATCGTTTCTATTTTTTAAAAAGGGAGGGAGAGACTGCTCATCTTTTCTTAATAATAAAATAAAATAATCGAATTAAATCATGATAAAATTTAAAAGAAATCATTAATTTTCTGTTTGATGGTGAATTTATGTGAGTTGGAATAAATAGTGATATTAGAATACAAATAATAATTACGAGAGACATTTTACATTCTGCATGATGAATTTATGTAAGTGTATAATATAAAAAATGTCATTTGACTATTTAAGTAATTAGAGGTGTTTTTTTATATATGTTTTTCATTGCTTAAAAGCTTTTTCTCAATTTCGTTTGGTTTGATTTCGTTTGCTTGGATTATTAACAAATTATAAACGCGCTAAGAAGGAAGTCCTCGAGGAGAAACTCAGATCTGGTTCGTGGATCTTGATCACCAAACCTCTCCGATAATAGATATGGACTATTTCAATCTTCTCCGTTCTTTCTTCACTAAAACAAACCCAAGATTTCGATTTACTCGTCCTTGCTATCGTTTCAGTTGTGATTTCCCTATGAAATGCTTGTTTTCATAGTGATTGAGTTGTTAGATATCTTATTCCAATGCAGTTTTTTTAGAAAGATAGGTTCTTGGATTGGTGATTGCTGTTAGGCTTGTGTGATCCTAACATCAAATTATGTTTTTTTTTCCTTCCTTACCAGGCATTTTGTGAGTGATCTCGGTCCTGCTTGAGCACTGGATTTGTTGTTTCTGGACTCAAGAACAAGTGTCAAAGTTGAATTGTGAGATAGATTCTGAGTTATTTGTGGGTTCTTCTCTGCAAGCGCTTGCTCAAGTTGTTGATATGGGAAAAACCTGCTATTAGTTGCATCGTCGATTGAAGGGCATTATTGGAGGATCATTCACCGCTTGGTTGGCTTGTAGCGCACCAATACTCTTGCCCTCTCATTCATTGAGATTGAAACTATGGCAGATTCTTCACTTCCTACTGCAAGTTTTCAGATGAATCTTGTGCCCGGAAGAGATGTGGAACTTGTTGTGTAACTTTTTTGGTTAAGTTCATTGTTATCACTATAATATTATTGGTGATCACATAGCAATTGCTACTCACACAAGTGTACAAGAAGAACCATAATATTCGTTCTATTCTTGTGATAAGTAATGTCTTACCCGAAATACTTGTTAAGGTCATCCGATCACAGCATGTCATTTGAATTGTGTATATTTCAGTTCTCTTTGTAAAATGCCTTTCTTGAGATCTACATCTGTCTGCTTATATACTCTTCGAGTCGGTTCAAAACATGTAGAAGTCTGGTTTCTTACTTTGTATTCATGATTTCGGCACACTTTGTTCACGATTAGCGATCTTGTAAATTGGATATGACGAGGCAATGTGGTGCAAATAATTTGAGCAAACACTTAGTTATTCTCAGCACTGCTTTAGAGTTTCCTTCAAAGGAGGGGATTATTCTCCGTTTGTCAGAAAGATCACACACTTTCATAAATGTTATAATTCGTCGATACAATTGCACAACATTGGATTAGATCGATGAAGATAATTTGAAACTCACAATAAGATCATGTTGTCCACTGTAATTGTCCTAGATAAAAAAGAGCAGGGTTGAACTCACAAAACAAAATCAATATCAATCATACACGATCAAAGGGAGAGTATCTCTCGAGTTAGTCAGATAGATTACAAACGTAAACTTTCAGAAATGTTATAGCTTTTAGAAATGCCTTCTTGATGTCGGAAACTTACATCGTTGAGATGTTTATTATTCGCAACACTAGCAACATGTAGCAGCTCTAGAACTGGAACAGATGCTGTTACTAAAAGCTTGACTATAGCAATATGAAGAGGGAAAGCTTCAGCGAAGAACCTATCTTTCTAAATCCAAAGGTGACGGTGGTACCATCCTAGAACCTATCCGAGAACCTATTCTTGGATTGGTGATTGATGTTAGGCTTGGAGGGAAAGCTTGTCTGGTGGCCTGTGCTGGAAATGACTTCTTGATGTTGGAAACTTACACCGTCACCCTTTTGGTACCATCCTCTGATCTCTGAGAAGAGGGAAAGCCCCAGAGTTGAAGCAAGAGGACGATGACAACATCACTATATTTTACAATGGAAGGATTTGCATATGTGATGTTACAGAGATGCAGTTATAGCTTTATAATGTTTATTTTTTCAAACATAACTCTGGAAAGAACACAAGTTTGAAAATGAGATTTCCAGCAATTGTGAAATGTTCTATGATAAATTTGTTGAAAATTTATAATGGCAGGCAAGAGCTATTATTGGCATGACAAAGAAGATGGAGGTGGAAATCAACAATAACGATGACAAAAGCAATACCTTAGAACGTTTGCAAGTTCCTTGTGGATCAAACACAACGAATCATCATCGATGGCAATGGTGACGGTGGTGTTGCTGAACCAACACAGGCCACCAAACAAAATTGATCTTCAGCGAAGATTCCAAATTTGACTAGTCGTCACCGAAAGTGGCCTTCTTTCCAGCAAAATGGTGAATTTATCAAAAATGCTGGGCACAGATGCATGAGATTATCCAAAGTGATTATACTTGTTCACAAACATGTACTAGGTGTCCCAGAACTTTGCTGCCTGAATGGTGTACCACTGCAACCACAGCCCCTGCTGCCAAAGTCAGGTCCACTGCCACGGTCCACCAGATTTGGCACCGTCTCTTCCTCCAAGTCTCACGCCGCTTCTACCTCCACCATCCCTGCCACCACTCCAGCCACCATCACAATTATCAGCTCTCAGCTTCGCCTCTTCCACAGTTAATGTGTATCCTCCAAGATAAGAACCATTGAGCTCATACGCCTAGTTGAAACTTTCCTGATCCTTGAAGCCCATTATGCAGTCCTGACACAAAACTTGAAAGTATAAAGAAAATTAAAGAGAGTTTCGTAACTCAAATATATGTATGCCAGTCGAAACCAGATTGGATTATGTTGTAATAAAGAGATTTTTAAATCATTCATATTTCAGGAGAAATACATCGTTTATATAACCACACAACCCTAAGCATCAACTTATTTACAAAAGATAAAAAGACTTATCTACCCTTGTTTCTCACAACACTCCCCCTCAAGTTGAACATATATATCAAACATGTTTAACTTGCTAACAGAAGAGTCGAACACAGCTTGGGGTATAGCTTTTGTAAACATATCAGCAAGTTGGTCCTCAGACTTAACATAAGGCAGACATAGCTCTCCAGAATAAAGTCTCTCCCGAATAAAGTGACGATCAATCTCAATGTGTTTAGTCCGGTCATGCTGTACTGGATTATTTGCAATATTGATTGCTGCCTTGTTGTCGCAATAAAGCTTGAGAGGTAATTCAACCTTTAATCCTATGTCTGTCAACAGAAAACTCAACCACAACATCTCTGCAAGACCATGTGCCATGGCTCGATATTCTGCTTCAGCACTGGACCGTGCACAAACATTTTGTTTCTTACTCCTCCAAGTTACCAAGTTTCCTCCCAAAAAAGTACAATAGCCAGAAGTGGACCTTCTATCATCTCGAGAACCAGCCCAGTCTGCATCAGAATAGCATTCCACCTTCAGATCACCACCTCCTTTAAACAGCAAGCCTTTTCCAGGACATGATTTCAAGTACCTTAAAATCCTGTCAATGGCCTTCATGTGGATAGTCTTAGGAGCATGCATGTACTGACTTACTACACTAACAGCATAGGTGATGTCAGGCCTAGTCATAGATAAATAGAGTAATTTTCCAACCAGCCTTTGATACGTTCCCTTTTCCAGACTTGTAAGATCTTCCCCACTGGAACTAGTAAGATCATGATTTACTTCTATAGGAGTAGACGCTGGCCGAGAACCCAACTTCCCTGTCTCCTTGAGTAAATCCAACACATATTTTCTCTGACACACATAGATCCCTTTTTTTGATCGAGCAACTTCAATGCCCAGGAAGTACTTCAATGACCCAAGATCTTTAATTTCAAATTCTGATGTTAACTTGGACTTAAGAGTCTGGATTTCTACCTCATCATCACCTGTAACTATCATATCATCAACATAAACCAAAAGAATGGTAGTGTTGTCCCCTTTCCTTTTTTATAAAGAGTGTATGATCAGCATTCCCTTGTTTAAAGCCAAACAATATCATGACTTTGCAAAACCTATCAAACCATGCTCTGGGAGATTGTTTAAGCCTATACAAAGCTTTTCTTAGCTTGCAAACCTTTCCTTTTGTTTCAATTCCAGGAGATGGCAACATGTATACTTCTTCACAAAGGTCACCATTCAAGAAGGCGTTTTTGACATCTAACTGAAATAGAGGCCAATCATATTGAGCAGCAAGAGAAAGAATTACCCTGATAGAGTTCAGCTTTGCGACTGGTGCGAAAGTTTCCAAGTAATCTACCCCATATGTTTGGGTGAATCCCTTGGCAACAAGTCTAGCTTTATATCTAATCACTTCACCCTCTGAGTTATACTTGATAGCATAGACCCATTTAGAACCAACCAAGTTCTTCCCCTTCGGGGGATCAACTAATTCTCAAGTACCATTTCTGTTAAGAGCCTCCATTTCGTCGTTCATTGCTTCCTGCCACCTTGAATCCCTTACAGCCTCATAATAGGAAGAAGGTATAGCATGATTTGATAACTGTGAAACAAATGCATGATATGAAGGAGACAAACGAGAATATGAAACGTAGTTGGAGATAGGATGTTGAGTACATGACCTGACACCTTTTCTAACAGCAACCGGAAGGTTCAGCTCATTCATATTTAGAGGTGCGGTTGACTCAACTGATGAGGATAACTGCTTCACAGGATCAGGAGCCAGAGCATCCGATTCAACTGGCCGATCAATAGTAGGTTCTTGCTTGCGTCTTTGTCGTTTGTAAGTAATAATATCTGGTGAAGACTGTGCTCCCAGTGACGGAGCATCTTTTCCCAGTGGTGGGGCATCTTTTCTATTTTCTATGACATCCAGTGGAATAGGAGAAGAAATCACTTGAGGAACCACTTGAGGTACAAAGGAAGAGGTAATATTCTCCCCCTGAGGATGAGACTGAGGAGAATAATAGGACTCAGACTCAAAAAAAGTAACATCCTTCAAAATATATCTCGTCCTAGTAATAGGGTCAAAGCACTTGTAGCCTTTCTGGCAAGTAGAATATCCTATAAAAACTCCTCATATAGAATGAGGATCAAGTTTAGAGGACTTAGGACCAAGAACATGAATAAAACAAAGAGAACAAAAAACCCGAGGTGTAAGGGAGAACAACTCTACACCAGGATAAAGAATAGTGAGAGGACACCGGTTCCCGAGACCTTTAGATGGCAATCGATTGATGAGATAAGCGGCTGCAAGAACAGCATCAGCCCAGAAATATTTGGATAAGTGACGTTGAAATAAAAGTGCACGGGCTGTTTCAAGAATATGACGATTCTTTCTCTCGGCCACTCCATTTTGTTGTGGTGTGTAGGGACAGGATGACTCATGAAGAATTCCCAAATCCTCAAGAAAAGTATTTAGAGACTGGGCAAAGTACTCACGGGCATTGTCAGAACGAAGAACCTTCACCTTTGAGTTAAATTGGGTTTCAACCATTCTACAAAAATTTTAAATAAGACGAGAACTTTGTCCCTGGTTTTCATCAAATAAAGCCATGTACAGTGGGTGTAGTCATCAATAAAGGAGAGAAAATATCGATAGCCATCCAAAGAAGTCACAGGAGAGGGCCCCCACACATCCGAATGAACAAGATCAAATGGAGATAAACTCTTCTTTAAAGACTCAGAAAAATGTGTTCTACAATGTTTGGACAACTGACAGATTTCACATTGAAATGACTGAAGAGAAACAGAAAAGAAAAGACTAGGAAATAAAATTTTCAAAGACTGAAAAGACAAATGTCCCAACCGAGAATGCCACAAAAGAATTTCTTGATGCTTAGTTTCTAAACACTTGGCTGCAGATTTCAGAGCAGATATTGTTTCAAGCTGATAATAATAAAGACCCCCTACTTCACGGCCAGTCCCAATCGTCTGCTTGGTCTCGAGATCCTGGAAGACACAATGATCAGGGAAAAAGGTTACGGAGCAGTGTAGTTGTTTAGTAATGCTACTAACAGAAAGTAAATTAATAGAAACGGAAGGAACATGAAATGCAGAGGATAGGAAAAAATGATCTGTAAGTTTTATGGAACCTTTGCCAGCAACAGTGGCTTTGGTTCCATCTGCAATGATCACTTTCTCCTGCCCAGAAGATAAAGAGTAAGAAATAAAGGAGTTAGCAGCATTTGTCATGTGATCCGTAGCTCCTGAATCAATGACCCAGGGGTTGTAAAAGTTGGGACCAGTAACACTTAATCCCAGACCATGAATACCTGTGTGCGCTTGAAAGGGAGTAGAGTCTGCAGGAGTAGAGGCCGAAGATGAAACCTGAAGCCAAGAGAGAAGATGCTGGAGATTAACAATATCAGTAGAAGACAGTCCAGTGGTAGCAGGCACAGAGGAACCAATAGTCTCTTTATTTTCTATCTTTTGGACAGCAATATTACTACTATTAGGAGCCTTCTTAGCGTTGTGCTTAAATTTTTCAGGTTTCTTTTCTGGATATTTTTCCCAACAGAAATCTGAATCATGATTAGTCCTCTTGCAGTGCCGACAAAATCTGTCCCCTTGTCTTTTAGTTCCCCCAGGTCGGAACTTGTTTGCAGAACCAATAAAGACAGAGGTCTCCCCGATCGGAGGGCCTACAGCGGAAATCCCCTTGTTGTTCATGGTCCTTTTTCTACCTTCTTCACTTAGAATTTTGTAGTAAACCTGTTCTAGAGAGGGAGTAGGATCAAGACCAAGGATTTGCCCTTTTAAATTTTCGAACTCTGCAGTAAGGCCATCTAAAAATTTAATAATTCTGTCTTTTTCCAGAAGCTTTAAATATCTCTGATGATCATCCGTGGAACTCCAATTTTCCATCCGGTAGTAGTCAAACTCATCCCACAGCCCCTTCAGAGTAGCAAAATAATTTGTGATGGACATAGAACCTTGTTCAAGTTTGAAAATTTGACTGTTGATCTGATAAGTACGCAGCATATCATGTCGACGTCCATACATCTGCTCTAGTGTCTTCCACATGTCGTACGCTGTTTTGTTATGAAGAATGACTTGTTTGATACCAGAATTAACAGAGTTAAGCATCCAAGTCATTAATTGAATATTGTCACGCCGCCAAGTGCGAAAGCTAGGATCCTTCTCATCTGGTTTTACTTTAGTGCCATGAAGAATATCAAGTTTATCATGGCCTTCGACATAAAGTTCAACAGCAACTGCCCAAGATGCATAATTTGTCTCAGACAATTTTTCTGATACGATCTAAAGACCGGATCCCCCAGTGTCTGTCATTGTGAAAACTGGTTGTACCTGTCCTGAAGAAGACATAGGGTTCACAGAAATCCCAGAGGATTCGCTAGCGTTGTCCGCCATTAAGATCACAAAAAAAAAAAAAATTCTGGAAGGGCGGCGGCAGCAAACTAGGCTGAAGAGAAGAGGAAAGAGGGAGTGTAGGAGGCAGAGAACTCTAGAACAGGAGGCAGCTTCTTGTGCTTTCTGTCCGACACTGCTGGAGGCTACTGCTGGTGGCTCTGGCCGGTGGCAGCATCCGTGGCGTTGGGTGGACGGGAGGCGTCTGCGGCGTGCACGAGCAGAGACGGCGTCCGCGGCGTTGGGTGGACGGGAGGCGTCTGCGGCGTGCGCGAGCAGAGACGGCGTCCGCGGCGTGCGCGAGCAGAGAGGGCGTGCGCGAGCAGAGAGAGCGTGCGCGAGAAGCGAGAGCGTGCGCGAGAAGCGAGAGCGTGCGCGAGAAGAGAGGGCGTCCGCGTGTGCGAGCAGAGAGAGTGTCGTTCCCCTTCGTGCGCGAGCAGAGAGAGTCGTTCCCCTTCTCGCCTTCTCCAGTTCCACCGGCAGGCGATCGGCGAAGCAAGAGGCGCCTTTTGTGGTCGGCAGCAGGAAACCAGAGGCCAAACGCGCGGCCAGTAGGCAGCGATGAAGAAGGGAGGAGGAAAGCTTGGTCGGCGCTAGGGCAGAGAGGAAGAAGATGCGCCGGCGCCGGCGGCTAGGGTTACGGATCAAGAACTTTGCTCTGATACCATGTTGTAATAAAGAGATTTTAAATCATTCATATTTCAGGAGAAATACATCGTTTATATAACCACACAACCCTAAACATCAACTTATTTATAAAAGATAAAAAGACTTATCTGCCCTTGTTTCTCACAACAGATTAAAAGGAGCAGACCCTTCGGGAGCTCCAGTTTCATAATCCTGGGAATGGAGATTCGAGTGATCCCTCTGCATGAGCCAAAATGCTCCTCAAGAGAGCTCCTGATCTGTACAAGTGCCGAGCATATCATTGTTTAACAACATTTGAAAGGAGAATACAAGATGCATTGAAATACAACAATATACCTGATCCTCTTCAAGTGACCTATCGAAGCCTTTCACAAATATGGTTTGACTTTGACCTTTGCTGCCCTTTTGGTAGTTATCCTTACTGCAAAAGAAAAAGAATAGATGCATCCTTTGAAATATTACAAAAAAAAATGCTTTAGATGAACCTATTTGAAAATTTTCTTTTTTAATGATGTGCAAATATGACGACACTAAAAAAATTCATTCAAATTAGAATGTCTTTCCCCTTACGACCTTGACCAGATTTAGTTGAGAAACTTACCCACTCTGAGGGGTATAGGAACCTCTTTCACGGGTCACATCAAGTCTAACACCACGACCAAATAATTCATTGCCATTCAATTCGAGTGCCTACAGAAAGAAGTAAAGAAAAAAAAATAAATGAATTTTATAAAACAATTGAATCTCTGTTATTTGTCTGCACAATTTGAAAGAAGCTTTGCAATGGTTAAATTCTAATAGAGAGAAAAGGTCAAAAGGGAAGCTGATGACTGAAGCAGATTAAACAATTAAAAGATGATAAACCTGCTTAGCATTTTCCTCAGTAGCAAATTCAACATGGCCAAATCCCTTGAAGGTTCCATCTTCTGCTGTAGCCAAACGAACATCAACTTCCCCTACAGCCTTGAAGAATTCAGCTCTGAATGAAAGAAAATCAAAATATTACATCACAAAAGTTTTATATATAATATAGAAGCATCATAGTAAATTTCATATAAAGTTGCACTTACACATCATCCTGTCCAACATCACAGGACAAGTTTCCAATAAATAGTGTTCGAGATCCAGGAGCTTGATTCTGAGTTGTAACAATTTTAAGATAATAAAGAATAAAAAAAAATCAGTTTGCCCTGACTATATGAACAGAAAAGGAACTAAAATTTTGTCCACAATCATACATACCATTTTCTTTTCAGACTTCGTAGCAGTTTGTTTTTCAGCACTAACCACAATAGCATCCTTCATCTCAACATCATTATCCTGCATTAGCAACAACACCATCTCATAGAAACAACTAACCAGATCCCCAAAACACCAAACAAAGCAGGTCACAGTCAGTGATGATAGTTGTGTCAAACATAACCTTGCTATTACTCAGCAATATGATTATGGATGACCAAAATTTAAGCAATTATATTGATGATACTAGTCAATCAGAGATTTTCAGACCCAAAAGTTGGAATCCTGGGTGTTTTAGGATCATGGCAGAACTTGAAATTCATCCTAGGGTATCGAATCAAGATGAGTGCTCATAAAATTAGTAGAGTTGAATGCAAAGAGGTTAAAACACCTGCCTTCTTGATTCTCCGTTAGCTAAATCTTCAGGACAGATAATTTTGGACATATTAGAAATTGCTTGATGTCAAATAAAGGAAAGCAAGTTTAACTTATCAAAATTTCACTGATTACTTGAATCATCAACTATTTTAACTCACCAGTGTGCAAGATCTAATAGGTCAAAAATAATTCAAACTAGATGGGCTGAATTGAACCAGACCTGAAGTAGAAAAATCCAACTATATGATGGATTGTGAATTTGTTCTAAAGTAGTATACATTTATAGGGTGTAAAAAAAAAATCAATGATGCAATAAAAAAGAACAAAAAGTGATGAGTCCTCTAGGCCATGCTTCCTATGAGGGAAGGAAACAACTTTGAAAGAATAGGGTAAAGAAGAAAAATTTATAAGATAGGTTTCCTGGTTTGATTCTCCTTAATGCAAAGAAAACTTTGCTTTATGATTGGATTTCTAACACAAACTAAGTTCAGTAGTACTAGATAATGCAAGAGATGTCAATTCCAATGCACTGCTAGCATATCTCAGCACCATTCATCATTGGGATGTGCAAAACAGTTCGACACTATTGATCATCTGGCCATCTTTCCCACACATGCTCTAAGATTGCCCTATGTGGAAATGTTTAATAGGTAGTTCTGATACACAAAGTCACATAATTGCCATTTGATCAAAGGGCATATATATGCTGATGCATGCATGTATCGACTATTTTTCAAAACTACCTTCTTCAGAGTCTTAAGTGGCTTCTCATCTTCACTTTCCTCATCAAAAGATTCCTCAGATGAGTCAGTCACATGATTGCCATGTAAACAAAGGGCGTACATATGCTCATGCATGTACCTGCTACTTCTCAAAACTACCTTCTTTGGAGTCTTAAGTGGCTTCTCAAGTTCTCATCTTCACTTTCCTCATCAAAAAATTCCTCAAATGAATCAGAGCGATTGCTCTTTGTAGATGCTCGAGTCACCTAGCAATATTAAAGAACAAAGTATATTAACCATGTGAGGCACAACAAGATAAGTCATGAAAATTTGGATAACTGAATATATGATTAAAAATAGAAAAACTAGAATTATTTTCTTAGCTTGCTAACAGCATATATGGCTGAAAATATATGAAGTCTAGAGTTACCTTCTTAGCTTGTTGCTGTTTTGAAGGTTCACATATGTGTGAAAATTTGGATAACTGAATATATGATTAAAAATAGAAAAGCTAGAATTATTTTCTTAGCTTGCTAACAGCATATATGGCTGAAAATATATGAAGTCTAGAGTTACCTTCTTAGCTTGTTGCTGTTTTGAAGGTTCATCATATGTACTTTCTTCAGAGCTATCATCCTCATCATCTTCCTTACTGCTACAGTCTTAGCAACAGGTTTGGCTTTTGAAGATGGGACAGAATCCTAAAGGAGAAAAGGTATCAAGATCCACAAGAATGTAAATGGAATACATAAACTTCAATCATCAAGCAAAATCCAAAAACAAAAAAGGAACACAATGTGCATATTCAACTTAGTGAATTTATACACATATTCTAGCAGCCAAACAAAAGATAACACTTGGCTTAACTTTCAACACCGTACATGATCTTCATAGCTTGTTTGCGAGATACATGACTGAAAAGAGAGGAAGTCTAGAGTTACCTCTTATAGCTTGTTGCTGTTCAGAAGGTTCATCATCTGAATTTTCTTCAGAGCTATCATCCTCATCTTCCTCACTACTGCTGTTCTCTTTTTTGACAGTCTTAGCAACAGATTTGGTCTTTGAAGATAGGACAATCATAAAACAGAAAAGGTATTAAGATCCACATAATGTAAATGGAATCCACAAACTTCAATCGTCAAACAAAACCAGAAAATCACAAAAAGAAACACAACGAGCATATTCAACTCAGCAATGTTGTACACAGAATCTAGCAGCTTGTTGACAGCATGACAGCATAGATGTTTGAAAAGATAGAAAGTCAAGAGTTACCTTCTTATCTTGTTGCCATTTTGAATGTTCATCGTCTGAACTTTCTTCAGAGCTATCATCATCATCTTCCTCCCTACTGCTGCACTCTTTGTTGACAGTCTTGGCAACAGGTTAGGCCTTTGAAGATGGGACAGAATCCTAAAGTAGAAAAAGGTATCAAGATCCACTATAATGTAAATGAAATACACAAAACTTTAATCATCAGACAAAACCCAAAAACCAAAAAAAGGAGCACAATGTGCACATTCAACTCAGCAAGGTTGCACACAGAATCTAGCAGTTAAACAAAAGATAACACTTACCATAACTTTCAACTTCTTCGGTTGTAGCTTTGACAAACAAGTCTGGGCATCTTCATTGTTCCAGCAGATGTTGATCAAAACAAAAAATGAACAAATATATAAATTTATATATATGAAATGATAAAATCACTATTTTAGAATGAAATTCCTTGATTTTTTTGAAAGAAAAGGGGAACAATCTCTCTCATCTTCCTCGCAAGCCAATAAGCATGTTAAATGAGATAATCATGCTATGAAGCTTCTCACACCCATCTCTTTCGTTCCCTCATCACTGTCACCCTGGAAACTCATAAGCATGTAGGAGTATGCAGAATTGATTTATCAAAACATGAACAAATTTCAATCCAAACTAGAACTTTCATTTGTAAGTTTTCAAATAAAAATAAAACCAAACTAAAGCCATGAGATTTACAAATGAAATGAGAATGTTCAGCCCTGGTTCTTTTTAAAATGACAAACAAAATTTTTATCTATTTTGATATGATATAAAACAGCCTTAGCTGCAAATATTAATATAAATATATTTGCAGATATTTACACTGTATAATTCCTATTCATGCATTCATCTGCATTTCAAATTGTTTATCCTATATCACAGAAGGAACACTATGTAGAATAATGTGCATGTACACCAAGGGGGAACAAATCTGTAGCCCAGGGGAAATTCCAGTTGGGAAACACATCTAAGAATGTTAAATGCAACATAAGTTTCATGTATGTTTCTACTTCAAATGTTCTAGTTCAGTAATCAAAAAAGTTGAAAAGATCAATTTTTTACAATTTATAGAGAAAGGAGAAAAATGCTTGAAAAATTCAGTAAAAACAATCAAATGAAACTTCAGATAAAAAACAACACAAAAAACATATCAGATATTTGCTTAATTGAGAAATCAACAAAGTAAATTGGCCATTCATAATAAGTTCTCAGGTTTATAGTGTCTCTTTACAGAATTGTTGGTACAAATATATCATGATAAAACAAAATTAAATCACACTGACAAAAATCACTAACAAAATTTTGTTTCTGTATCAAAATAGAAGTAATATTCAAAAAAATAATTGGCAAAATGAATTCAACGACCTTTGACTCTTCAAATCTGTCAATGCATGATCTGTTTGGTGTTTCATAACTCTGCCTACAAACAGAATACATGCAAGTCGAGCAATCTTTTATACTGACCTTGCTCTATTTCATCCTCCTCCACTCGATGAAGCAGCAAAAGCTCAATTATGCAGTCTTCCCAATCAAGCTTATCCTCACATTGCTTCTTTGTTCTTCTCCTCTTCCTGCCCACCCTCTCTTCCACAACACAATCCTCCACCTTGACGCCTCCAGCGGAATTTTGCTTGGTTCCAAATGTTTTCATAATCTTTTGAATCCGTTGTTTAGCAGCTTCTATCTTAGCTCTCCTGAATCTCCTGGATTGCACACCAGCAACAAAAGACGGGGGCAGAGCATAAAAGCCCACATCACGTTCCAAGACCTGCTCCAGCGTCAATTTATTTTCTCTGTCCCACCTCCCCTCCCAAGCATCTTGAAGTGCCCTGGTCTCCAATATCTCTCTCCTCGACCTTTTTGATCGGTCTTTATCAAACCCTCCAATTGCTTTAAGGTGATCAATTCTTTCCAAGACTTTATCGTAGGCAATTGATATGCACTCCCCTGACAGTTTAGCATACGCAAAATTGTCACAGTTTGCAGTACAATCTTGTTCTTCACCGATCTTGAAGTACTTAGATTCGTCTTCGTTGTCCTTTCTCAAAGCACCGGAAAAGGCATCGAAACCAAAGCCAATATCCACAGAATGGTCCGATTTTGATTTCCTCTCCATCAAGCGAATCAGCAAAGGGGCATTTAGCGTTAGGTTTTGGAGTGTGACGTCCTTCCCCCATGGAAGCAAGGATCTTGCAACCCTAATGAGGGTCTCCATTAGCTCCTTGAGCCGGAGCTTGCTTGTGGTTACCCCAGCAGGAATCCCCTCCGCAATCTCCTCCACGGAAGCTTTAACCCCGTTAGCATCCGCCACAAAGGCGAGGACCGCAGCAACCAGCGGAAGCGGCTGGCGCCCAGTTGTGAGGAACCATTTGGTGGCGCAGTTGAGAAGGAATTGCCCTTGGCCGATTAACTCTTTCGATTTCTCAGGATCCAGCCCCTTGAAGCTTTGGCAGGTATTAACCACGCGATCGAGGGCAGCAGCAATATTGAACTCCGGGAGCGAGGGAAGGCGAAGATGCTGCACGACACGGGTGACCATGTGACCAACGTCACAGGCATCACGGCCTACAGCGTCGGCCGCCTCAGTAAGGGAGGTAGGGATGCGGTGGCGTCGCGCGACGATGTAGGAGCAGGCAGCGATGAGGTCGCTGAACCACTGGCCGTCGCCAAAGGAGCCGTCAGTGGCTTCGGAGATGAGGTCCGAAACATCGGTCGCTCGAAGGGAGGAGAGGCCGAGGGCAGAGGTAAGATCCTCTATTTGGGATCGAGCGCGGTGGAGCTTCCGCTGGCGGTAGTCAAAATCGGTGATGCTGTGGAGGAAGCCAGTAGCTTGGCCGTCAGAGGTGAAGGCCTGGTGGCGGAACTCGTCGGTGGAGACTACGCAGCCGCAGGAGCAACAGACACAGGCGCCTGAGTCCGGATCCACCACGGTATCGTCTTCCCCGCAGCTCAAACAGATCGCCATGGCCGCCCACAAGATCGCTCCGCGAAGGATAGGTATTTCGTCCGTTTAAATAGCACGATTTTTACGAAAGGTAAATTTTTTTCCCTATTTTTGCGAAAGGTAAATATTTCCCCCTAAAATAATTCATTACCTATTTTAACCTAAATTAAAGTTAAAAAAAATCAGTTTGTTCATATTTAAATAAATTTGCATACCTGGCGGGTCGACCATTTGGTTGGGTAGGACAGGATAGGTTAATTCATGGGCGTATATATATATATAAATTTAAAAATATATGAAATTGTATATTAAATATTTAAAATTATGGCTAAAATAAATGTAGTGGAGATTTATTTTCATTGATAATTTTAATTTTTAACTAGTCAAATTATATTTAGGGAGTAATTTTAAATTTTTTAGATTTAATTAATATTTTTTATTTTTTTTATTTTTAATAGATTAAAGTTTATATCATTTTTGTTTTTTTTACTCCTATTAAATTTAATTGATATTTTTTATTTTTTTACAATTAAAATTAGATTTGGTTGATAATTTATTTTTATTTTTTTATTAAAATTTAATTAGTCATTTTTAACTTTTTACTTGTAAAAATTTAATTTATTAATCAAAATTAAGTTTGGTTAATAAATTAAAAATATTTATATGTTATATTTAATTGATATTTTTTTATAAAAATTTAATATTATACTATTATTTTTTTCTAAATTTTATTTTTTTCTATCTACTCCTTGTTATCATTTTTTAAAGATTTTATTTTTCTTTTAATTATTTTAATAATCCACCGTTGATGTTTATTAGCTAACTATTTTTAGTTAAATAAATTTATTTAATAATTTATCAAAGTTAAAATTGATAAAAAGATAGTTTGGTTTATGAAGCTTTCTCTAATACGAGATTCTAAGAAAAAGTCTATTTTACATAATGACTATATCTAGTAAATCTATTTTTTATGTTACATACAATAATTTTACTGTTGTGTCAAGACTTTCTTTCCTCAAAGTTAAAATTGATTGATATTTTTTTAAATAGCAATTAAAATGCATATTAATAATACTATAATAAGTTTTTACTCGTTTCCAAATTAGTTAACATAAATATTTTTTATTTTTAAATTTTACTAATAAAGAAGTGAAGATAAAGTTATTGTTACGTGGCATAATTTGTCACTACTTCCAATTGTATAAATTATAATTTGACAATATATGAAATTGCTCTTTTAAATTTTACTAATAAAATTAAATGTCGCCCCCGGACATGGTTGACTTAGCTAATGCAGAATTGATATTGCTACAATGGACAAGGGTTGAATCTCAGTAAAGCCGAGAAAAATGCTCTTCCCACAGTGGTCAACTACAGCTTCTCGATTTACCTCCGAGCCATATTGGGCTGCTAGGGGTGGCAACTTCTACTTTTTTTACTATAACTAATAAAATTAAACATTTCTAATAATATTTATTTTAAAAAAATATTAAAGCCTTATTTTTTTTGCCTAGGACCTCAAGAAGGGTTGAGACAACCCTGGTCTACTACCAAGACTCTCAAAGACCCCTTTCAAGAACTCTGACATGAGGTAGGACTTACCTCCGGCTTCCATCTAATCTCCGGCGGGAGGCGAAGCTTAAGGTGATCTCGGTGCTGCGGACCATGGAGGTGAAGCTGCGTCATTGGTGTCGGCACTTGCTCTGGCGACGAAAATGTCTAGAGAAACGAGCCCGATGATGGCAGTGACTACGGCGAGCCAGACGATGGAGGCGACGACGATGAGCCCGACGATGGCGGCGAGGGCGGCGAGGGAATTCAGGGAAATGAGGGCGCCGCCGGCGACAACGAGGTCGATTAAATAGCACGTTTTTTACTAAAATAATTTTTTTACCTATATATATTATTAAACTAGTCCTTAAATTTTTTTATATTTATATTTTTAAAATTTTAAATCTCTAATAAAAATAAAAAACCTTTTAAAAATATTTTTTATATTTTATTTTTAATATTTAATTATAAGAAAATAACAAAATTAATAAAAGAAAAAAAAATTATTCTATACAGAACTTTTATATGAAAGTCATTAACGATATTAAAAATCTAAAATATATATATTTTTTACCTAATTAAAGTAAAAAATCAGTTTTTTCATATTTAAATAAGTTTATTAATGCTTAATGCTTATAAGGAACTTAAATTTTTAATATTATATATATATATATATATATATATATATATATATATATATATATATATATATATATATATATATATATAAACTAGTTCTTAAATTTTTTTATATTTATATTTTTTTTAATTTTAAATGTGTAATAAAAATAAAAAACTTTTAAAATATGTTTTTATATTTAATTATAAGAAAATAACAAAATTAATAAAAGAAAAAAATAAAAAAATTATTCTATGCAGAACTTTTATATGAAAGTAATTACCGATATTAAAAATCTAAAATATATATCAAATTAATATTGATCTTCTTAATTTGTTTATATATATTTTTTAACAAATAAATTTGTTAAGTCTATTAATAAGTTTTGATAAAAAATAATTTATCATTTTTCTAAAGAACTCAATTTTATTCTAAATTTACTATGAATGAGTATTCAATTAATTCGGTATATAAATTAACAAATTAATTAAAAATCAATTTAATGTTTACTAACCGAATTGAATAATCAAAGTTTTAATAAAACTGGATTAACCGAATTAAATTAAAAATAGATTATATTAGTTAACATAGAATTAACCAATTTTGTTTTAAAAAATAATAAAATTATACAAAATTAATAACAAATTAACCGAATTAACTGAATACTCATCCTAAAATTTACATTCTAAATTTATGTTTATTTTTTATTTTAATTTTAAAGTCTTAATAAAAATTTAAAAAATTACAAAATAATATAAATAAATTTGAGGATCGTCTTAAATGTCATGATCTATTTTTTTTAAAAAAAAAGATTGTCAACATCATTAATTTTTTTTTATGAAAAATCTTAACAAAATAATTAAGTTTTTATTTTTTATTTTAAATTAAATAAATAAATTTTGATTTAATTTAAGATTGAAATAGATGAAAAAGATATATATTTCAAAAAAAATATTACATCCTTCGGTAAAATTAATTAATTAATTTTTAAAAAACAGACCGAATTTTAGTCTTGACCGCTATTCTATGTAATAATATTTTTATTATGCGGATTTCACCAAAAAAAAATACTGAATTATGCTTATAATTTATAATCAATTTTGAATTTATAATTAAGTTGATGGTCATAAGAAAAATAAGAAATATTTTTTCTTAAACTTTTTAAATTGTATTTTATATAATTTTAATAGTATCAAAAACTCAATCTCTATATCTTATATTTTTTTATATCTTAAAATTCTCTATAAGATAAATAATATGTTATTATTTTTTAATTTTAAAATTATTTTACTTAAAAATTGTTATATTAGAATATAATTAAACGTTGACATTAATAGTGACAATTTATTAACTTTGACATTGCTCCCGTCAATCCATCCCAAGGTTAACACGGAGAAAATAAATTACGGGTGGTTATTAGCCAGACTACTAACTTTGGAATAGTAACTAGCATATAAGGGAGACATTTTATCTCGGCTTTATCGAGATTTGAACCTCAGACTTCATGATGACAACACTTAATGCACTAGCCACTAAATCGTCCCGAGGAAATATTAACGTTAACATTAATGTTACGAGACGTAGTGGAGCCAATGTGATAGATTTAAATAGTTCTGATTAAATTTATTTTAAGTCTGGTTAATTTTTGAAAGTGGAAGGAGTCAACGGTATTATTTATTTTGATTTTTTCTGGTTTAAAGTAATATTAAAAGAATTAGCTAAATCCTAAATATTATTCATTATTTATTTTGATTTTTTCTAAGGGTTTAAAGTAATATTAAAAGAATTAGCTAAATCCTAAATATTATGGGCTATATGATTCCCTTAAGTTTGATATGATTACATATCAAATCCATGAGTTCTAGAATTTAACTGCTTTTTTCGTTAACATTATAACACCTCCTAAAAAAATTAAAATAAGTAATGAGGGTATCATTGGTTTTCTTATAGTCTCATAAATTCACATGACCTAAAATAGGTCTAATCAGACTTCTAGATACGGGGTCATGTGAATTTTTTTTTCTAAGGCTCTAATGAGTGTAATGGTGTTTTAATTGCTTATTTCAATTTTTTGAATTAAGGTATTACAATATTATTAATTTAAATATTAGATCCAACGTGGGCAACGTGGACAACGTGAGCCTGCATGTTATGCGTGCATCTAAAACGAGAGACGAAAGAGAATAAGGAGAGGAATGAAGGAGAAAGGTTACATGGGAAAGGGAAGAGGCGAGAACAGGATTGAAATATCAAAATATATATTTACGTACGGAGCAATGATATGCTCAAGAAAAAAAACTTAAGGAAAAGTTCAAAAATAGATACATAAGGTCATGATCCATCATTTCACTTTTTGTGGGTCCTATTATTTTATGTGTCTATTCTTGAGTTTTTTCCTTAAATTTTTTTCCTTGTGCATATCATTTTTCTTACCTACGTGCTTTAATAAATTGCCGTAGTTTTTAGCTGCCTGTCAATTTTTTTTATTTATTTTTTTTTTTTTTTGAATCCCCGAACAATTTAAGGTGCAGAGGTGCTATGACGCAAGTTTGGACGTTATGTAGTTAGGCCTTTTGGCGATAACTTGACTCATTATGGCCTCCTTTTAGTGCCATGTCCCGATGTCCGCTACTGTTCTAGCGCAGAACATATTTACCAAAGGGTCTTACTTGCCATTTCTCAGTGTCTTGTTTCCCTTGATTAAAAAAAAATAACTGCAGATGAAGGGAGTAGAAAAATTATTTTATTTCTTTTTGAAAACTAAGATCTTTTGTTCTATTTCTGAATTAAAATTGTCCTACTTAAGAAGACATTAAAAATTAGCGTTGTGTTTTCCGAAAAAGTGGCATTTTCAGTCTATACTCTGTCGTTATCTTATGTTGGAAGTTCTCTCGTGGTCAATGTAAATTAGAACGAAGTCGATAAATGCAAAATAAGAAGTCTAATCTTTATTTTTACTAAATTCGACACTTCTGTGCCAGTGCCACCTAAGAATTTTATCTGACATCGATTACTCAGGAATCCAAAGAACGCAAATGTCGTGGAGAACATGCTTAAGTAGTATCTACAATTCAAATGGTATTAGTTTCACTTCTTTTATTCCTTTTGTCAAATGTTTTTTATTCTCAATTATTACACATTTTTCAGTCAATCTAATTTGACTCTTGTATAAGCAATCAAATTTTAACATATATATATATAATTCTTGTGCTGCGGTGCTTATGGTGCGGTGCAGTACACATCAGCAGCGTCAAGCGCGTGAAAAAAAACAAAAAAACGCAAAGAAAACCTAGCAGAAGTCATCTCCTCTTCGCGCTCCGCGAGCCACCTCGTCAACCCTAGCAGCAGCACGGCGCCGCCACGAGCTCTCTCCCTCGCCGAGCTCTGCTCTCTCCCTCGCCGAGCTCTCTCCCTCGCCGAGCTCTGCTCTCTCCCTCGCGAGCTCTCTCCCTCGTCGAGCTCTACTCTCTCCTCTCCGCAAGCCGTCTCCCTCGCCGAGCTCTGCTCTCTCCCTCGTCGAGCTCTGCTCTCTCCTCTCCGCAAGCCGTCTCCCTCGCCGAGCTCTACGCTCTCCCTCGCGAGCTCTCTCCCTCACGAGCCGTCTCTCTTGCAGGTTGTTTGTCCAACCAATCATGGCACCTGGATCGATCCAGGTTCTGGATCGATCACTGGATCAATCTAGCTCCTTTCTGTTCGAACAAAAAGGAGCTGGATCGATCACTGGATGGATCCAGGGTCTGGATCGATCCAATGATCGATCCAGGATCCAGAGATCGATCACTTGATCAATCCAGTTCCTTTCTGTTCGAACAGAAAGAGCTGGATAGGATTGATCCAAATGCCCTGATCCGTTGGCCGGACAAACAACTTGTAAAATTTTGAAGATTGTGTCTTTATCCAGTTATAGAATTTAACCTTAAAATATAAATAAAGATTTATTTTGTTGACTGATCTAAAGCAACTTGTCAGTCATGTTTGCGTTAGTTCATGTCTACTATAATTTGAGCATTGGGCACAATCTAGTCACTATAAGTGCTGATGCTAACAAGCAATTTCCAGAAGAGAAGGTGCATATAACAGAGAAGCAAAAGCCAACAAACACACTGTTAGAAATTAAATTGGATAGAAACCATGAACTTCAGATTTACATCGATTACAACACAATGGATACAAATTCCAACCATCCATCTGTAATAGGTCAATTGGGTCCAGAAACATATAAAATTTAAACCAGTTTTGGCATCAAAACACAATTCTTCGATTACAATATAATCAAACTTAAAAAAAATTATTGGCTAATTCTAGTTGAGTGAAAGCTTCTCTAACACTGAAGCAAAGGAAATACACCAAATTGAAACCAAAGTCAAGGCAAATCTTCTCTAACACTGGATTCACTGAAAGAAAACACATATCAAGTTAAATACAAACAGCAAGAATAAAATTATTTAACCTTAAACCATAGGAAAAACATATCTTAGAAGGAGGGAGACCCTATTCATTTATATAACAAAAGCTTGTGTTTCTCTAATCACTGTTGATACATACAACAAATGCACTAAATCAAATAACAAACACCTCAATACAAAAAATGCACTAAACCAAACAAACATACAAACAAAGGAAATAGATATACCAACCATAGATAATTACAACATCCTAGCGCATACTATTAGAACCTGTAACAATAAAGATAATTTATTAATTTTATTTTCTCAATAAACAATAAATCACTATAATTTAACCAATTAAAACTTTTATAGTACCAGCTATAGATCCCAAATCCGGTTCATATGTGTCGTCAAGACTGATATGAGTATTATCTTCAATTGATCTGATAATTGACACATTGTCATATACAAAAGATAATAAGATAAAATTGTAATTGCAAGAAAAAAATATAATAAATAATGAAAAATTGAATCGACACATACCCTTGTTGCAAATTGGGACAGTTACGCTTATCATGTGAGACTCCTTGATGTCCGCATCCACGACAAAACCTGGAATTTGATGTTGATTTTTTCCTTTAATGATTTTAATCGCTTCCCACATCCCTTAGTTCTTACTACAGAAGGATCAAAAATACCAAGGGTCTCATAAATGGATTTTTTTTTCTTTGACTTCTATCACTGCATGTTGTACTAATGGGCATCTCTTAAATTTTGTTGTAGATACAATCGAATTGTTCATCCAAGAAGGTTGTCCTCTCATTACTCAAAGATGCATCATCAACTAACACTGAAACTTTATAAGATAACCTCGAGTACCTCGACATCAAATACCTTTATGAATTTGGATCATCAATGACATTTTGCTCCCCTAAAGCATATATTGCTCCAACTTTTGCATCTCGCGTCCATCGTTTGAGTATATACGTATCAGGCAAATGAAATACTTGGTTAATACGAAAAAAGCTAACATATGTCTACATGTAATGCCCTCAAACTCAAATTTCGTGTAGCTACACGATATGTAATCTCTTTGTTTGTCATGTGTCAGCACTCTTGATTTTGAGGAAGAGGAACTTTGAAATTTCATCACGTGGTAAACTGCTGTGACAATTCCTGTAAATATCTGTTGCACATAATAACTATGACTCTCGGTCATTTCACTTTGAAACTCCAGCCATTTCTTTTTTGTGTACAGTTTTAACCATTTGACTTTCCATTGATCAAGTTGTATTAACCTTGGGATGCTCATTCATATCAATATGGTCTGCAACTAACTCATTGTGTCTTTGGTGTCTCAGTGCTCTATTAAAACGTGTGATAAAATTCATTAATGAGTTCTTATTTGAGACATATTTCTTGAAAAATGCATGTGAGCCTTCAAATCTTTGGCTACTTGACATTCCTGCAGAAAATACATGACTAAAATATGCTGGGACCCATCTGTGTCGTAATTCATACATCAAGGACAACCAATCATTTTTCTCTAAGTTAGCTTCCTTGATAGTCTCTTCCAATGACTTGTCAAAATCATCAGGTGTTGTAGAATTTGCACGTTCTTTATGCTGTGCTAGTGGTTTCAAAAAGTCAAAGGGTCTAATTTTTCTGGGAATTTGTTCAATATGTGCCACAAGCAATATCGATGCACTGTTTGAGGCAAAACCTGTGCAATAGCCTTTATCATCGCAGGATCCTGATCAGTGATAATAATGTTTGGTGCACCTTTAGGCATGTCTTCTAAGAACTTTGTAAGTAACCAAGCAAAATACTCAGTTTTCTCATCACTAAGAAACTCGGAACCAAAAAGAATTGTCTGATGATGATGATTAACTCCTACAAATGGTGCCAAAATCAAACCATATTTGTTGGTGTTATAAGTCGTATCAAATACAAAAGCATCACCAAATACACTGTATGCCCTTCTTAAAGCATGATCAGCCCAAAACACCTACTAAATTTGTTATTTGAATCAGTCTCGTAGGCAAAAAAAAAAAGCTGAATTCTTCTCTTGCTCAGATATAAAAAACTCGATCAGTGTTTCAGCATCAATGCCCTTTTGTTCATCCCTTAGATTTCTCTCAAAGTTTCTAATATCAGTGTCTGTACAACCTACCCGTTCAAGGCCTCCATACTCTATCTCTAATAAACACATTTGTTGACAAGTTGGTACATTGGCCTCTGAAAACTGTTTTGTCAATGCTTTTTTGGCTGCTGAAACACTACGATGTGAGCGTAGCAAATGCACATTTAATGGAGTCGAGAGCGGATGATTATGGGCTTCTATGAAGTTACAGACAACCCAATCAGGTCCCGTCTGTTTCTTGACAAATGCAATATTTGCCTTACAACCCGTTCTAACTGTGCCACGTGTTCTTTCCCTTGTTTGTTGATCAAGGTTTGGATGTTTATTGTGTCGCATTAGATCTGTATGCCCTTCTTTAAAGCATACAATTTGTTTCCACGTCATTTCATTTGTCATTTTATTTTTCCTGCTAGTGCTATTCCTTGAACTAAATCCGGCTTCTCGTGCATATTGGTTATAGAACGAATATGCATCCTCTAGAGATGAGAATTCCATTCCAATTTATGACTTTCGATCATTTGCCACTTGGGGAATACATTCTTGATCATCAACTCTATGTTCTTCTATTTCTATGCGCCCTCGCATTATATTTGACAATAGATAAATAAATAAAAGCCGTTCCAATTAACAGAATAAAACAATAGTGATTCTGATATAGATACAACTTTAAGTCATAGACATAATATAAATATATTAGTAGACACCAATTGCTATTTTTGGATGTTTGGCACACATATATCTTGTCCTAATAGAACATCAGCTTAGTTAAATATGGAATCAAATGTCAAGAATACAACTATAAGTTAAATGTAGCACTATTCAGGTTGATATTACTTGAATCATAGCAAACAATACACCTTGCATTGTTTCTATAGGACTTTCAAATTAGCATTTTCTTATAATGTATAAAGCTAATGTATAGTTTAATTTTCATATCGATGAACACAGAATAGAGAAAACAAAGTACCAACATGGAAGTTTTTTTTTACCGGAGAAGGATTTTCCAGGCAAAAACCTAGCCGTGCAATTTGGCGTGGGCGGCTGATCGTGGCGTGGGCAGAGGTAGCAACGCGTCTGAGCTTCAGCGAGAGAGGGGCTTCGGTTCCTAGGTTCGGAGAGGGAGGTGCCGGCGCTGCTTCTACTAGGGTTCACGGAGAGGAGACGACTCGCGGAGAGGAGAGAGCAGAGCTCGGCGAGGGAGAGAGCAGAGCTCGACGAGGGAGAGAGCTCGACGAGGGAGAGAGCAACGCTCGGCGAGGGAGAGAGCAGCGCTTGGCGAGGGAGAGAGCAGAGCTCGGCGAGGGAGAGAGCTCGCAAGGGAGAGAGCATCGCTCGACGAGGGAGAGAGCAGTGCTCGGCAAGGGAGAGAGCAGTGCTCGACGAGGGAGAGAGCAAAGCTCGGCGAGGGAGAGAGCTTGCGAGGGAGAGAGTTGTTAGTTAGAGCCCTAGAGCCCATCATTTGATGATTGTTGTATGGACTCATTGTATCATATTTCTATGTATATAAAAGCATTTGTTTTGGTTATTATACTTACTTGTATTGATGCCAAATAACTAAGTATAATAGCGTCCTTGAGTAGAAGGTTCTTACCTATATCAATCGATTGGTTAAATCGATAGTGAGATGATATAGGGAACACTACTCTTAATCATTCCTAGTCAAGTATTAATATTCAGGGACAATGTTAATGCAACGAGACTAGCATGTAGGTCAACTCGATGGCTTGATCTCACAAGTCATGAATATAGAGATATCAAGTTGGCACATGGGTATGCATTGGAGAATGTATACTGAATGACCCGCCATGAGAAAGTATCATGGATCATTATATGAGTGTCATATACTTTCTCATGTGCCTATTAGTATGACTATGAGTCCTTGGACATGAAGTCACCATGGTTCCCTACATAAGGAGTTACATACTTTGACTTCGTCAAACGTCACCCGTAACTGGGTGGACTATAAAGGCGATTACTGGGTATGAAACAAATTATACGGAGGGATGTGAGTGATGTAGATGGAATCTATCCCTCCTATATAACGGGAATGACATCATTATTCTTGATAGAGCGAGACCACTAAATGCATGACCATGCCCAAATGAGTCAATATGAGATATTGAGCTCATTTGATTGAGTGAGTACAATTAGTAGTCACAAGGTGATGTTAGATCTCAACATTCTTGTAACTTAGGTAGTAATGATGTGTTGCTAGATAACGCTCATTACTTATGCTTCTAAATGGGTTTAAGAGCATTGCCAACGTTACAAGAACCTATAGGGTCACACATAAAGGGCAATTAGATGGAGATTAGGTTCATATGATGAACCAAGAGGATTAGGTTCATGTGATGAACCAAATTGGATTAAGAGTAATCCAAATTAAACCAATTGAGTTGGACTCAATTTGGTTCATGTGTTAAATGAGTCTAATTTGGACTTAGACTCATTGAGTCAATTTAATTCAATGAATAGAGATTCATTAAATTAAAATTGACTTGAACCAATGGTTAGATTTGATCAACCATGGGAGAGAAGTTGTCAAGTTTGACTTGACTTGAGAGGAAGATGAAGGGTCAAGTTTAACTTGACCATTTGCCACCTCATTTATGAGTTGACATTAAGTGGGCTAATGATGATGTGCCACATCATCAAGACTAGCACATGTGTGTGCCACCTCATGAGGGAGATCAAGAGTTGTGACTCTTGAAATCCCATGGAGTATATAACCTCTCATGAAAAGGTGGCCGACCACTTTTTTTTTTTAGAGTTACAAGTGAGAATTGATTCTCATTGATTTCTTCTTCTTCCTCTCTACCTTTCTTCTCTCCCTCTCTTCCTCCTTGCCATGACTTTCAAAGGTGCTAGCACACCTTTTGTTTGGTCTTCTCCACCTAATCGTTCGTGTGGATACGTATAGAGGAGTGTCCACTTGAACACTCTCGAGATCCGGCAACCTTGGACGAGCGGGATAAGTGAAGGGCATCGTATTAAGGGTAATCTCTTTTTCCTTATAGATCTAGTGTAGATCTAGGTCAGAGAAACTCGTACACGAAAGTAAAAATTTAGTCTTCGCACGGATCCGGTGGCATGGGAATTTCGGGGTTTCCGCAACGTAAAAAGCGATTTTTACGGCCCGAAAATCTCAACAGTAGTATCAGAGCCACGTGTGAAGCGTGTACGTGCTTTATTTTAATTTTTATGAAAAATTAAGGTTCTGTAAGTTTCTGTGATTTTATGTTTTTTATGCATTTTATGAATATTTTTCTCGTAGAGGCGAAGCAACAAGTGTTTGGACACTTGTAGGCTTCGGCTACCGAGAAAAACCTTCCGAAACGGCAAGATCTCGCTCGAATCATTTTGGGACAGCGGCTTAGGGCACTGTAAGATTGTCGTGGGACACTCGTGAGACTCATTTCACGAGAAGAGGTGCTGTCCCTAACCCCGCAAGGGCCATTGTCCCACGATCGTGCCCGAAAATCGCTAAACGGGACCGCCGGGAAGTTGCGATTCATAAAATCATAAAAACAGTAATAAAATTACAGAAATTTATAAATAATACATAATTTAGAATTATGTATAATTTTGTGTTGGTCATGGCCTAAAACCCCAATTTGATTGGATGAAAAATGTGTTGTAATTCATAATATGGCCCGCGTGCCATTTTTGTGATTGTGCGTGTTGTATATTTGATACGCGACCTGCGCGTCGTGCCTCTCTTTATATTCTTGTTGTAAATAGTTTTAGACTCGAATGTAACTCGAGTTTCACTTTTTTGTAATGTACAAAATGAGGCGGTGGAAGGTCCACTAGAGACGGAATTACGAGGAGGGTGCGAGCAACACATGACGGTCAAAGGGAGGAGCTTGAAGAAGCTGTTGCCCCTAGGTTGACAATCCGATCTTCTCATTGGCTTGAGAAGATCTTAGTAGGGCCATGACTAATCACAAAATTTAATTAATTGCTTGTGTGTGTGTATGTGATGCATGCTAGAACAATAATTAATTAGTGCCTTAACGATTAGATTAGATCTAAATCGCGTATATGATACACATCGTCGATTAGATTAGATCTCAATCGCGTCAACTCGAAACGCCTACCATGCCGTGATACCCATCACTACCTCGATCACATGTTGTTGTTGAATTTGCCAAAGCAGAGCAATGCATATTATATTGGTAGGGCGCGGAGGGACAATCTTGGTCCCGCCTATCAACGCGTGGGTGAGTAGAAACTCAATTAGATTGAGTACAACTAGGTAAATCAAGTTTAACTGTAGGCATTTATCCAATAGTTGGAAGATAGGATAAAATTACATTTATATTAACTCTTGGGCGATTTGGCCAAAGCTAACTAAAGTTTTAATATAAATGCGGATCTTGATCCTATAAACAAGAGTTGCATAGAGATGTAATTGGTAATTAGTTACCTACCGATCATACTAAGTCTTGGGTGATTTAGCCAAAGCTAACTCAAGGCGTAGTATGATGTGGATCTTGTCCCACACGAATTATAGCTAGTTGGTTAGAATCTAGTAAGTGTGGTTTGACCACATCACTGATTTGATTCTACAAAAGTTCTATAATTCAGTGGGAGCATCGTTTAATTAAAGGCCTAATTAAATGATTACTAGAATATGATGTTTATTTATTTTCTGCATTTTCTGTTGTAGATTGTCATGTCGTCAAACACGAACTCCTTCTCCCTGCGTTCTGTCCTCGATAAGGACAAGCTCAATGGAGCTAACTTCCTGGACTGGTACAGGAACTTGAGAATCGTTCTCACACAGGAATGAAAACTGTACGTCCTGGAGAAGCCCATTCCTGATGCACCTCCTGCCACTGTCACGCGAGCAGACAAAGATGCTTACAAGAAGCATCAAGATGACGCATTAGATGTGTCATGTCTAATGCTCGCGACCATGAACTCTGAGCTTTAGTAGCAACATGAGTTGATGGGTGCTTATGATATGGTTGAACATCTTCGTCAACTGTATCAAGGGCAAGCGAGGCACGAGAGATTCGAGATCTCTAAGGCACTGTTTCAGTGCAAGATGCAAGATGGGACTCCTGTAGGCCCATATGTACTCAAGATGATTGGGTACATAGAAAACCTACAGAGGTTGGGATTTTCACTTGGTCAAGAGTTGGCCACTGACTTGATCTTGCAGTCCTTGCCAGAGAGCTATAGTTAATTCGTCATAAACTACAACATGAACAAAATTGACAAGCCACTGCCCGAGCTTCTTAGCATGTTAAGAGCTGCTGAGCTCAACCTTAAGAAGGTTAAGCCCAACTCCATTTTGATGGTACAGAAGCATAAGGGCAAGGGTAAGCCCAAAGGCAAGGGAAAGTCCCAAGACAAGGGCAAAGGCAAGACAATGAAACCCAAAGGAGGGGTTGCCAAGGATGCTACCTGCTTCCACTGCGGTCAGACCGGACACTGGAAGAGGAATTGTAAAGTGTACCTGGAAGATCTTAAGAAGAAGAGAAGTGAGACTTCCACTTTAGGTATATATGTTATAGAAGTCAATCTATCTATTTCTTTATCATGGGTATTAGATACCGGATGTGCTTCTCACATTTGTACTAAATTGCAGGCGCTGAGAAATAGCAGGGCATTGACGAAGGGTGAGGTGGACCTACGAGTAGGCAATGGAGCATGGGTTGCTGCTGTTGCTGTAGGAACTTATTTTCTATCTCTGCCCTCTGGGCGTGTACTAGAGTTAGATGAATGTTGTTATGTACCTGCTTTGACTAAGAACATAATTTCAGTTTCTTGTTTGGACAAAAAAGGCTTTTCATTTATAATAAAAAATAAATGTTGTTCAGTTTATTTAAATGATATGTTCTATTGTAGTGCACCTCTGATGAACGGACTCTATATTCTAGACCTAGAGAACCCTATCTATAACATAAGTGTAGGTTGCTACTCGGAAAGCCTAGAGGTTCCACTGTACAAAAATTTTGTACAAAGGTCTGAACCTTTTCCTAGCTACCATGTGTTCTTTTAAATTAAATTTTGGATCGCCTGCGGAACTTAACACGTTTGATCCAAAACTTAATCTATTCGTTCTTTTAGGTTTTGACTTGGGTCTCCTGCGGAACTTAACACGTTCGACCCAAATCGCCTTAAGTTATTAATTCCATTAAATATTAATTTCCATAATCGGTTCCCAGTATTGACGTGGCGAGGCACATGGCCTTCTTGGATATGGGAGCAACCACCACCGACTAGACAAAACCTTTTATAGAAAGCTAATATTTAATTTCCTAAAATAACTTTAGGTTAACCGAAAAGAACAATCAAATCACAAGGAAAAGAAAAAACAAAAGAACACAACATCGAAAAACATATTCGAAATTCTAGAATCGTAAGCCTCTTGTATTTGGTATTATTTCCATAAATAACTAGCATGATGCGGAAAGAAAAATTACTAGTTATACCTTGTAGAAAAACCTCTTGATCTTCTACCGTATTCCTCTTCTAACCTCGGACGTTGTGTGGGCAACGATCTTCCGAGATGAGAAACCACCAACCACCTTCTTCTCCTCCAAGCAAGGTTCGGCCACAAAGGAAGAACTTCACCAAAGAAGAAAACCAAAATACTAACCAAGCTCCAAGAGATGCTAGCTTTCTCTCCTTCTTCTTCTTCTTCTCCAAGTAGTATCCGGCCACCACAAGAACTCCAAGAGAGATGAAGTATTCGGCCACCACAAGAGGAAGAGAGGGAGAGGATGATGGCCGGCCACAACACTAAGGAAAAGAGGGAGAGAAAACAATAGAGGTTGTGTCTCATGAAGGCACCCTCACCCCTTCTTTTATATTCCTTGGCCTAGGCAAATTAGGAAATTTAATTACAATAAAATTTCCTCAATTTCCTTGACATGATTTAATTTAGAAAAATAAAACAAATTTTCTAAATTAAACTTCAATGGCCGGCCACATCATTGGAGAGCAAATTGGACAAGTTTTAATCAACAATTAAAACTTCCTAATTTGTTTCCGGAAATTTTAAAAAATAAAATTTCTCTTTAAAATCTCTTCATGGTTGATAAAAGGAAATTTCTATAATTTTAATTTTATCAACATGTGAATAATTTTTAAAGAGAAAATAAAACATCTCTCCAATTTATAAATAAGGAAAGAGATCTAATCTCTTTCTTTAATCTTTTGTAGATCTTTTACAAGAGAGATATTTTATTTTTAATTCTCTTTAAATTATATCTTCCACATAATAATAAAAATTAAAATTAAATTTCTTTTTAATTTAATTTGGCCGGCCCTACTAGCTTGGGTTCAAGCTAGGGCCGGCCACCCAATTTTATACCTAGGCCGGCCCTAGCTTGTTCCCAAGCTAGCTTGGCCGACCCCTATTGGGTGGGTATAGAAGGTGGGTATAGGTGGGTATAGAACTCTATAAATAAGAGGCTACGATAGGGACCGAGAGGAGGAATTGGTTTTGGTCTCCCGATAAAATTAAGCATCCCGTGTTCGCCCCGAACACACAACTTAATTTTATCAATGATAATTCATTCCACTAGAGAACTATCATTGAACTACCGCACCAATCCCAAATTACATTTTTGGGCTCCTTCTTATTATGAGTGTGTTAGTCTCCCTGTGTTTAAGATATCGAATGTCCACTAATTAAGTGAGTTACTAACAACTCATTTAATTAATATCTTAGTCCAAGAGTAGTACCACTCAACCTTATTATCATGTCGGACTAAGTCCACCTGCAGGGTTTAACATGACAATCCTTATGAGCTCCTCTTGAGGACATTATCAACCTAGTATCTCTAGGGCACAGTTTCCTTTTATAATCAACAACACACACTATAAATGATACCATTTCCCAACTTATCGGGCTTATTGATTTATCGAACTAAATCTCACCCATTGATAAATTAAAGAAATAAATATCAAATATATGTGTTTGTTATTATATTAGGATTAAGAGCACACACTTCCATAATAACCGAGGTCTTTGTTTCTTTATAAAGTCAGTATAAAAGAAACGACCTCAAATGGTCCTACTCAATACACTCTGAGTGTACTAGTGTAATTATACAGTCAAGATAAACTGATACCTAATTACACTACGACCTTCCAATGGTTTGTTCCTTTCCATTATGGTCGTGAGCTACTGTTTATAATTTATAAGATACTAATAACATGATCCTCTGTGTGTGACACCACACACCATGTTATCTACAATATAAATTAATTGAACAACTACATTTATCATAAATGTAGACATTTGACCAATGTGATTCTTATTTCTAGATAAATGTTTATACCAAAAGCTAGGCTTTTAGTATACACTCTAACAATAAGTACCAAGAGGTTCAAATCAAATGAAATGAACCAAACCTATCTCTGGCACTGTCGCTTAGGTCATATAAATGACAAACGCTTATCCCAGCTCCATAAAGATGGTTTGCTGGACTCATTTTATTTTGAATCATATGAGACATGCGAGTCATGCCTATTAGGAAAGATGACCAAGACTCCCTTTAGTGGACACAGCGAGAGAGCGACTGACTTGTTAGGACTTATACATAGTGATGTATGTGGCCCTTTCAATGTCACTGCTAGAGGTGGTTATAGGTACTTCATTACATTTACTGATGACTTCAGTAGATATGGTTATGTGTATTTGATGACACAAAAGTCAGAATCTTTTGAAAAGTTCAAAGAATTCAAGAATGAAATACAAAACCAGCTTGGCAAGAGTATTAAGATACTTCATTCTTGAATTCTTTGAACTTTTCAAAGGACAAAACCAGCTTGGCAAGAGTATTAAGATACTTCGATCAGATCGAGGTGGAGAATATCTTAGCCATGAGTTTCGTGACTATCTAGCTGAGTGTGGGCTTCTATCCCAACTCACTCCTCCTGGAACACCACAGTGGAATGGTGTATCCGAAAGGAGAAATCGTACCTTATTAGATATGGTACGGTCTATGATGAGTTACACAGATCTTCCTATATCACTTTGGCGCTATGCTTTGGACACAGCAGCCTTCATACTCAACCGAGTTCCATCCAAGGTTGTGATAAAGACGCCATATAGGATATGGACTGGGAGAGATGCCCAGGTGTCTTTTATGAGGATTTGGGGTTGTGAGGCTTACGTTCGACGTCAAGTCTCAGACAAACTGGGACCCCAAATCCGATAAGTGCTATTTTATTGGATATCCCAAGGAAACTAAGGGATATTACTTCTACGTTCCCAGTCAACACAAGGTAGTTGTGGCTAAGACTGGGGTATTTCTAGAAAGGGACTTTGTTTCTAGAAAAACTAGTGGGAGTACGTTCGATCTTGAAGAAGTTCAAGATGTGAACAATAGCACTGAAACCTTGATGGAAGGTGAACCGGAACCATAAAATATTGTGGATGATGTTATTCCACAAGGAGTTGAGGAACAATAACCAGTTCAAGTAAACTTACCTCTTCGCAGGTTGATAGGGTACGTCGTCAGCCTGAGAGATACTCATTTCTCTTGTCTGACCATGATGACGTTGTGCTCATAGAGGATGAGCATACCTCCTATCAGGAAGCTGTGATGAGCCTAGATTCTGTGAAATGGCTAGAGGCCATGAGATCCGAGATGGAATCCATGTACACCAACCAAGTATGGACTTTGGTTGATCCACCTGAAGGGATTAAACTCATTGGGTGTAAGTGGGTCTTTAAGAGAAAGACTGACATGGATGGACTTATTTATAAGGGTCGTCTGGTAGCTAAAGGTTTCAAGCAAATTCATGGTATTGACTATGATGAAACCTTCTCTCCAGTAGCGATGTTTAAGTCCATTCGGTTCATGCTTGCTATTGCAGCATACCATGATTATGAGATCTGGCAGATGGATATCAAAACCACGTTTTTGAATGGAAACTGCTGGAGAATGTGTACATGACACAACCTGAGGGTTTTGTAGATCCACAGCATACTGGCAGAGTATGCAAGCTGTATAGGTCCATTTATGGACTAAAGCAAGCTTCTCGGAGCTGGAATCTTCGATTTGATGATGCAATCAAATAGTTTGGTTTCATCAAGAATGAAGATGAACCTTGTGTCTACAAGAAGGTTGTAGGGAACACAGTTTTCTTCCTTGTATTATATGTGGATGACATACTATTCATTGGGAATGCCATCCCTTTACTACAGTCTGTAAAGACTTAGCTAGGGACTTGTTTCTCAATGAAGGACTTAGGTGAAGTCACCCGCATTCCAGGCATACAGATCTATAGAGATAGATCTAAGAGATTGCTTGACCTAAGTCAGAGTACATATATTGATAAGGTATTACTACGATTTGCCATGCAGAACTCCAAGAAGGGATTTCTGCCAATGTCACATGGTGTGAGTCTTTCGAAGACTCAAAGTCCCTCTTCTAGAGAGGAGAGAGACTATATTGATCAGATCCCTTATGCCTCAGCCATAGGGTATATCATGTACGCCATGCTATGTACTCGTCCTGATGTTTCGTATGCTTTGAGCATGACGAGCAAATACCAGTCAGATCCAGGTGAAAGTCACTAGATAGCAATCAAGAATATTCTTAAGTACTTGAGAAGAACTAAAGAATATTTCTTGATATATGGAGGCGATGATGAGCTAGCTGTAAAGGGTTACAGTGATGTCAGCTTCCAAACTGATCAGGATGATTATCGATCGCAGTCAGGGTTCGTGTTTTGCATAAATGGTGGTGCTGTGAGCTGGAAGAGTTCAAAGCAGGACACAGTCGCTGATTCTACAATAGAGGCTGAGTATATTGCTGCATTAGAAGCAGCAAACGAGGCAGTTTGGATCCGCAAGTTCATCACTGAACTTGGGGTGGTTCCTAGTATCACTGATTCCATAGAGCTCTATTATGACAACAATGGAGCAATTGTGGAGGCTAAGGAACCTCACTCACACCAGCGGACCAAACACATACTACAACACTTTCATCTCAGATCCCACAGAGGAGATGTGAAGATTTACAGAGTACCCACAGAGGCTAATATCGCAGATCCCTTGACCAAGGCTTTGGCACAGAGAAAGCATGATGGTCACACTAGGTCATTGGGTATTAGACCCTACACTGATTGGCACTAGTGTTAGTGGGAGATTGTTAGTTAGAGCCCTAGAGTCAATCATTTGATGATTGTTGTATGGACTCGTTGTATCATATTTCTATGTATATAAAGGTATTTGTTTTGGTTATTATACTTACTTGTATTGGTGTCAAATAACTAAGTATAATAGCGTCCTTGAGTAGAAGGTTCTTACCTATATCAATCGATTGGTTGAATCGATAGTGAGATGATATAGGGAACACTACTCTTAATCATTCCTAGTCAAGTATTAATATTCAGGGATAATGTTAATGCAATGAGACTAGCATGTAGGTCAACTCGATGACTTGATCTCATAAGTCATGGATATAGAGATATCAAGTTGACACGTGGGTATGTATTGGAGAATGTATGCTGAATAACCCGCCATGAGAAAGTATCATGGATCGTTATATGAGTGTCATATACTTTCTCATGTGACTATTAGTATGACTATGAGTCCTTGGACATGAAGTCACCATGATTCCCTACATAAGGAGTTACATACTTTGGTTTCGTCAAACGTCACCCGTAACTGGGTGGACTATAAAGGCGATTACTGGGTATGTAACAAATTATGCGGAGGGATGTAAGTGATGTAGATGGGATCTATCTCTCCTATATGACGGGAGTGACATCATTATTCTTGATAGAGTGATACAACTAAGTGCATGGCGATGCCCAAATGAGTCAATATGAGATATTGAGCTCATTTGATTGAGTGAGTCTACTTGGAGTTCAAGATTTAGATTGATTAGAGGATGACACGGTCTATGCCTCACATTGATCAATCTAGATGTCTAGGATAGAAGGACATTATCATATATTGTGAGGAGTTACAATTAGTAGTCACAAGGTGATGTTGGATCTCAACATTCTTGTAACTTGGGTAGTAGAGATGTGTTGCTAGATACCGCTCATTACTTATGCTTCTAAATGGGTTTAGGAGCATTGCCAACGTTACAAGAACCTATAGGGTCACACACAAAGGGCAATTAGATGGAGATTAAGTTCATATGATGAACTAAGAGGATTAGGTTCATGTGATGAACCAAATTGGATTAAGAGTAATCTAAATTAAACCAATTGAGTTGGACTCAATTTGGTTCATGTGTTAAATGAGTCTAATTTGGACTTAGACTCATTGAGTCAATTTAATTCAATAAATAAATATTTATTAAATTAAAATTCACTTGAACCAATGGTTAGATTTGATCAACCATGGGAGAGAAGTGGTCGAGTTTGACTTGACTAGAGAGGAAGATGAAGGGTCAAGTTTGACTTGATCATTTGCCACCTCATTTGTGAGTTGACATTAAGTGGGCTAATGATGATGTGCCACATCATCAAGACTAGCACATGTGTGTGCCACCTCATGAGGGAGATCAAGAGTTGTGGCTCTTGAAATCCCATGGAGTATATAACCTCTCATGAAAAGGTGGCCGACCACTTTTTTATTTTTTAGAGTTACAAGTGAGAATTGATTATCATTGATTTCTTCTTCTTCCTCTCTACCTTTCTTCTCTCCCTCTCTTCCTCCTTGCCGTGACCTTCAAAGGTGCTAGCACACCTTTTGTTTGGTCTTCTCCACCTAATCGTTCGTGTGGATACGTATAGAGGAGTGTCCACTTGAACACTCTCGAGATCCGACAACCTTGGACGAGCGGGATAAGCGAAGGGCATCGCATCAAGGGTAATCTCTTTTTCCTTGTAGATCTAGTGTAGATCTAGGTCAGAGAAACTCGTACACGAAAGTAAAATTTTAATCTTCGCACGGATCCGGTGGCATGGGAATTTCGGGGTTTCGCAACGCAAAAAGTGGTTTTTGCGGCTCGAAAATCTCAACAAGAGCAGCGCTCAGCGAGGGAGAGAGCAGAGCTCGGCGAGGGTGAGAGCAGAGCTCGGCGAGGGAGAGAGCTCGTGGCGGCGCCACGCTTCTGCTAGGGTTGAGGAGGTGGCTCGCAGAGCGCGAAGAGGAGATGACTTCTGCTAGGTTTTCGTTGTGTTTTTTTGTTTTTTTCACGCCCTTTTATTTCTTTTGTTTCACGCGCTTGACACTACTGACGTGGATTGCACCGCACGGCACCGCACCATAAGCACCGTAGCACAAGAATATATATATAGAAAGAGAGAGAAAGAGAGAGAGAGAGAGTATCTGTTGGAGATCGCTACATTGCAAACGATGTGCAATGTTTATGTTGAGGATGGTTCATCTTCCTCAACGTATAATGTGATTAACAACCTTCAAAGTATCAGTTATAAACTGATGCTTTCATCTTATAAATGTATGCATCCAAGAAATCAGAAGGTAGGGGATCAGAGGAGGTGATCGCAAGCAAAGTGAAGAACATTCCAACAGCACGAGATTTTGATTCGTGAACTTTGAGAAGAGCTTTTCGATTAAGTTTCATGATCACTCTTCCGACGTCAAGCCGTAACCCAGTTTGTCTCAAGAGATCACTGTGAGTTGATTACAAGTTTTATTTTATATATGTTTCTTGCTATCAGAGACTACAATCAGAGCGATTAATTTTGAAAGCATGAAATTCACTGCGTGGAACTGAGAAATCGTGATGTTGCAATTTCCACGATCTCTGCAAGAATCGGCAATCCTGCATGAAGATGTCGGCAGCGGGAAGCCTCGTAAAGAAGATGAACACTAATATTACTGTTCATCCATTGGACCGTTTTTTGAGAAATTTTTTGATTTTATTAAATCAAATTTTAAAAAAAAACAAAACGTTTTCAAGTTATTAAGAAAAACAAACATTTACACGAAAATGTTTGATTCATTTTTAATTACATGCATTTATTAATTAGCGAAATATTACTATAATAAATATATATTTAATTAATTTATAGTTAAATTAATTAAAAATTAAACTAACCTCCTTCGTCCAATCAAACTCATGGTCTAGTTTAAATCATTAGTTGATTTATGTAGACCAGATTAATTCAATAATATCTAGATCTGGGTCAGACTATTGGTTGATTTGTTCGTATCAATTTATTATTGAATTAATGGGTCAAGATTTGATCACTTAGGTTGGACTAACCAAATCAGACCAAATTCGTTCTAATAGGCCGGATTTGATTAAATTTGATCAAATTGCCTAATGAGTCAGATTTGATCAAAGACAAGGATTAGATTTGTTCTAATGGGTTAGACTTAATCCAATAGGTATTGGATTGATCAAATGGACCTAACTTTGATCAATAAGTCTGAGATTGACTTAAATGAGCTTAAACAATAATAGCATATAGATCAGAAATCCCTATCTAAATTAGATTAGTTCTAATAATGTAAAATACGACAATAAAATAATAATAATAAAAATAATAAGGTTATTTGAGAAATAATCTTAATGAAATTTTTAGAAATTTTTAGGAATTTTCTGAAAATTTTTCGGAGTTCGTATGGCGTATTTTAAAGGAATCAATTATTGGGCTGTAAGAAAGCTTATTTGAAATACCCAAACATGTGAGTTGATTGAGAAATAAACTTAGGTTTTGATTGTCTAAACCTAAGTGTTGGTGCAATTTCCAGTAGGTCAAGGTTGACCTAGTTGACCAAGCGTAAACCTTGGTCATGGTTTCGATGTTTGACAATACAGAAAGACATGTAGACATGGACAATGCAGGTGCAGTTGTCCATGCGGAGAGATACTGATCAGGGTCTGATCAGGTTGGATGAAGAAGAGTCAAGTAGGTCAAGGTTGACCGGATACTTGACTGGGAAGTCCTAACTGGGATGTTAGGCAGTTCGGAAAGTCCTGGTGAGTGAAGTCAGGCAGTTCGGAAAGTCCTGGTGAGTGAAACCAGGCAGTTCGGAAAGTCCTGGTGAGTGAAGCCAGGCAGTTCGGAAAGTCCTGGTGAGTGAAGCCAGGCAGTCGGGAAATCCTGGTGAGTGAAGCCAGGTGAAAATTCTAGTGAGTGAAGCTAGGTGAAAGTGAAAGTCCTGGTGAGTGAAGCCAGGCAGTTGGAGAAAGACCTAGTGAGTGAAGCTAGACAGTTTGGAAGTCTTGGTGAGTGAAGCCAGGCAAGGGAAATCCAGATGGGTCAAGGTTGACCAGACATCTGGTGAAAAGTCCAAGCAGGGAGCTTGGCACGGGAAAAGTCCAAGTATGGAGACTTGGCACGGAGAAGACCAAGTTGGAGACTTGGCACGGAAAGTCGGAGAGGGCTCGGTAGCTCGTTCTTAGGACCATTTAGGGTTTAGGGCTGGAGCTCTAAACCTGGATCGGTCTGGTGACCGATCCAGCGATACGCCTGAGTATCTGATCGGTCTGGTGACCGATCAGATAACAAACAGAAGGGTTCTGTAAGTCATCTGATCGGTCTGGAGACCGATCAGAGGAGTTGAGCCAACTTTCTGTGAGTGAACTGATCAGTCTGGGGACCGATCAGCAGGGAGTCTGATCGGTCTCCACGATCGATCAGAGACGCAGCCACCTCTCTTACAGAGAGGTGGGATCGGTCCGGGGACCGATCAGAGGTGCCCTGGACCGATCAGGCTTCAGCCTGATCGGTCCAGAACTATCCGTTGGCTCACAACGGTCTTCTGTCTTCTGCTGTCTTCTGGCTTCTTCTTCGCAGGTGGATGCAGGTATAAAAGAGGCTGAGGGCTTCTACAGACGTTGACTACTTCTTCCTTCTTCTTCCTCCTCTGAACTGAGCTGTTGTTATTCTGAAAGCTGTGCTCTTGAGCTTTGCTGAGCTCCGAAGCTTCGTGTGAGCTTCTTCGACTGAGTTGCTTGTTGGCATTCGTCCGTGAAGTTGGTGCTTCATCCGGGACTTCAGTCGACGAGAAGGCAAGCGAGTATTTGTACATTCATTGTGTATTTTGTTCTTGCTCTTCTTTGTATTTCCATATTGCTGCTGCAAGCTATTGTGGCGAGGTTTCTCCACCCACAAGGAGTATTTATTAGCCGGTTCTCCGGGGACTCATCCACCGACGGATCGATAGGGCTCGTCCACCTTACGGACACGCCGATGAGTAGGAGTATCACCTCCGAACCTCGTTACATCCATCGAGTTTGAGGTTTGTCTTCTTCCTTTTCGTTTCTACGGTTTCATTTCCGCTGCGCTAACCCTAATCGTAGGAAGAAACGCGAAGAATTTGGGGTGGCTATTCACACCCCCCCTCTCTAGCCGAGTACGACGATCCTAACACTAAGTTCATATTATATAAATAAAAACCTAATTCCGCCCCCTCCTCAGTCCCTTCCTTTTTCCTTCCTCGACGGTTTCCTTTTTCCTCCTGATAGTCGACTCCTCCTTCTCACTCGATTCTGCTCATCTCCCTCACCCGTGCCCTAGATGTATCACCGACATTGAGCTTCTGCTATCTCGCCTCACCGCACGTCGATGCCACTATCGCCAGCCATCCGCGCAAGATTCATCGGCGACGTAGCGACCTGCATCGATGTGGGAGGCAACACTGTTAGCTCAATGATGTCGATCGTCACCTTCTTCGATCGTCGTTCGATCCGCTATCTTCCCCCGGGTCCAACCATCGTGGCCAGGTCGTGGCACAACAGCCACACCCGAGCCCTAGCTTCGATTTATTGCCACCCCTTTCTTCTTGGTTTGATTCCGATCGTCGTCGTCTCCCTCTGCTCTGAGTCGGCGCCACCATCTTGACTTAGCGCCAGTAGCCGCAGCCACTAGATCTTCTGCTCCGGCCATTCCCTTATCTATGGAGTTGTGCTAAACCTCTTTCTTTGATCCAACATGAAATATCAACAGTGATTTTCCGACAGAAACAAGGTAACGATTGGAGGAGTTTGAATTTGGGGATTTTTGCTTTGATTATAATTGATATGGATTAGTTTGGAATATGTGTAGTTGTTGGATCAACCCTTGTAGCTCCATCCCTGGTTCCAGCAGCAACTCCACCAGGTCATCCTATCCAGCAACAGGGCCCACTGGCAGTGAATCAATCGAGAAGCATCTAAGATTCGGGTGAGTTGGGATTGATGTAAATTAGCATAACCTAATGTGATTTTGGAATGCTTTATCCAATGTGGTTGTGATTGGTTATCATCTTAGTGGTTCATTATGCTTGTAGTTGATACAATGGAGTGAATGATGAGCTAATTGATTTTAGAATGGGATTAATTTGCACTAGATTGTTTAATGGATGGATTCAATGAGTATGATGGATAATCCATTACCAATTTGGATTTGTTGGATGATATGATAAACCTAATCTAATTAGGTGGATGAAGATGATTATAATACGATTGTTGATCAAGGGATTGTAGATTATAGTTGGGAAGGTTAAATGATTCATAGATAAGAGTAATTGAAGCTAATCATTAATTAAGGATAATTAATGATCGTTATGATTAGGGTTTTATCTATGGGTTTGGATCTTTGGGTTTAACTAGCTGTTGCTTATATGATTAGCTAAATTGCATATTATATGAATTGCAGGATGTTGATTCAAGACGAACGTCTCGATGTGGGATTGGTTTATCGGATCTACATTAAAGGCAGGTACCTTTGACTTATCTCTTTTGATATTATCATTCTGATACGCTTAGTAGGTTATAACTAGTAGTAATGGTTATGTTTATATCTGCTTGGTATGCCACTACTTGATACCCGTAGTTTGCCCTTATTGTTATCTATTATGCATTCGTGCTTATGTTCTCTTGTTTCTTGACACATGTACTTATGTAGTGACATACAATGTATTATAGGATACAGGTCTAGCTACTAGTTTATTACCTGACATGTGTACCTAGGTTTATTACTTGGCATGTGTACCTAGCTTTATTACCTACATATATACTTATATTTATTTCTTTGTATGTGTACCTAGGTTTATTTTCTGGCATGTATACCTAGATGTTATGCACTTGGTTTTCTTTTTGGTACACATTATGAGGAGGTTGGTATTTTCAGGATTTACATGCTTAGAGTCATGGACCATTTTTACATAATTGCATGCTGAGCGATTGTTGGCTCCATTATTGTTGAACACATCGCCAGTTACATGATCTACACACACACAACTACTCATGGGTTAGTGGTATATCAGACAGGGTGTGTACAATTTGCTCTGTCGGGGCTCCGCTGGTCAGCTCATGGGTAGTGTGCTTGCAGTGTGGTAGTGGACAAAGATCTTTCCTCTGGTTTGACTCAGGGAGATGAGAGCATTGAGCCCCCCACTCTATTTAGGGTAGGAGGATAGGTGTACTCCGACAGCATCCTATCCACTCGGTCACTCAAGTGTAGTGATGGTATAGTACATAGTTGTCATAGCCCTACCCACTCGATCTCACCATCGCGTGTGAGATGACTGACTGGCGTAAGGGGTGACCATGTCATTTTTGCATCATATGCATGAATCACATTTATTGTTTGTGTTTGCTACATTTTGGTGGTTGCATATGATTGACATGCATACATGAGACATTATATATTTTGTCTGATGACCCTACATCTGTTGGTGCGGTTCCCACCCTTATGTCAAGATATGAGACCCTGGTGAGTACAGTTCTTCTTTTGTTGTTCAGTTTTGTATTCCCTGTTATTGATCAAGAGACTGCACTCCATGATTATTATTGATAGTTATATTTTACTATGCATACCCGCTTGATACCCGCTGAGTTGTTGAACTCACTACCCCTTATTTTTCTCGTTATTTTCAGGTTAGTACATAGATATGTTGTGTCGCTTGGAGTATCATGTTTGCCGGTCCCAGGTCACATCAGAAGACGGTTTACCTCACTCTTGATTTCTTTTTATATATTCTTTAATGATTTAGCTTTGTATTAGTGTTTAGCCATGTGACTATTTCATTATTTTTGGTGTTGTATTTGTATTTAAGCCGTGTTGACATACATGGTGTTGTTTTAGTTTGTATGAGCTTTCCATTTGTTTTTCCATTGTATTTTTAGTATAGCCGTGTGGGCTGTTATATATATAACTGCGTGATTATGTTATTTGGTTCCAGCCGAGTGGGCTGAGTATATAACTACATGGTTGTATATGTATATTCCAGCCGTGTGGGCTAATATATTCTTATGGATGTATTCATACTTCAAATTGTCATCGGTACATGGGAGATGCTGCCGGATTTTCCTCTGGCATGGACTCCTTTGGGGCGTGACAAACAAGGACAATGGACTAAGCTTAGGATTTGAATTCCTGATCAATAGATCCAATGTGTCAGTCAACCGAGACTCCCCAAATAAAGAAAATTTGTTTTTCTTATTTGCTTATGTATCCTATATATATTGTTCCATGTTTATGTAGAAATTGAATTTGCCTGGTTTTGTTACTGGTTTGTCAGTTTTGTACTGACATCATTATTTTTAATTCCAGATACCACGAACAATATACACAATAACAGGTCACTATGAACGACAACATAAGCTTTGGGAAGAGATCAAGGAGCTAGAATATGACACGGATCACGGAGTCGGATGGCTTATTGGTCGGCTCAATCGAATATTCTAGAAACTCTAGAGAGAAGGGTATCTAGTCCAAGACAAAGACAGAAGATGGACTCTTGTTCAGTCACTCCCAGGACATCTCAGTGATATAGTACACCAACTATGAGATTATTTTGAAGGGCGCATCTTATATTTAGAGATGTGTCAACAATTACTTCAATTATAATGGAATCCTGAAGAATCTGAAGAAAATCTAGATCCCGAAGAAATGGATCCTGCAGAATTTAAGGATGATTCAAATCTCACAGAATATGAGGAGAATCTAGAAATGGACCTCGAAGAATTTTAAGAGGATCCAGAAATGGACCTCGAAAAATTTAAAGCGGATCTAGAGATGGATTCTGAAGAATCAGAAGAAGATCTGGAAGAGTGTATAGTAGATCCAGAAATAGATCTAAAGGATGATTTTGAGGCTGATCATGCTATCATCGAGTCTGGAATGAATGGGATACAATTGCCCACTACACTAGCATTTATCATAATGAGAGTGGTGCTAGCTTATCTATGTTACTAGTGTTCTATTTACTGTCGTTATGTACGAACAGTATTAACCCATTTAATTTTAGAGTCGTGTAATATTTTCTGTCATTATGTACAAACGGAGTTATGTTATGTGTTAACAAACTTATCAATGATTAGTTTATTTCATGATTAGTTTATATTTATTTTATGATTTGTTCATATATATATATATGATTAGTTTATATGAAAATGACTAGTTCATTTGATGAGATACATGTCATATAATTTATCAATGTTAATTGAATTGACACATATAAATGATAAGTGTAAACATAGTTATCACTTGATTTTGTAAACCAATTCTAATTTATACCGAGTCAATAATTAATTACATACATATAAATTACACTAAAATAATAAATAATATGTTTATTTATGTAGATTATGGTAACTAAAAACATCATAGCTGAACTCAATAAAGAATAAAAATTATATAGGGATAACTACAAAATATGACACCTTAAGATACAATACGTTCTTAAGGAACAAGAAGTTCTAGAGGCTGTAAATCAATTCATGGACGAACTGACTGATGGTTCTACAGTGCAGTACAGACGTAACCTTGATAGTTATAAGGCATGAAAAAGGAAGGACTCCATTGCTAAGGAAATATTGATTAGTTCAATAGTGAATGATCTGGTATTTGAGTATGAGTCATTACTATCGACTCATGTTGTCTAGGCAGCCCTTAGATAGAAATACAGTGGAGTAAGTCTCAGTAAGCTCCGTCAGCTAACAATTAAGTTTGATAGATGTAAAAAATACTCGAATGTCACCATAGCCCAACATCTCAGGGAGATGGGTAACATGATTCAAGACTTAAAAACTGTCAATCATGAGTTGACCAATAACAACAGGTTCAGACAGTTATCCATTCCCTTCCTAATTCTTGGGAAACGATGAAATAGAATCTGACTCATAGTGAAAGTATCAAGACTTTCATTGATGTCTCACTCCATGTTAAACTTGAGGCGGAGATGATTGAATCTACAAGGATCTCTGGTCAAGCTTTTGTAGTTGAAGGTTCTGATTCCAAGAATAAGAAAAAATGGTTTAAAAAAGGAAAGGGAAAAGGAAAGGAGGCTAGTACTGTTGTTGCTAAAAACCAAATTAAGAAGAAAGGATAGAAATATGAACAAAGACTTAAGCGAAAGTTGACTTGCTATAACTGTGGCAAGAAGGGTCATTTTGCTCGAGATTGAACTAAGCATAAAAAGGTAGATCCATCTTTATCTTCTTTCCATGAGTATTATGTTGCAAGTACAGTGTTGTTAGTTGATTCTTATCCTTTGTGGATTGTAGATTCAGGAGCAATGAACCATGTAGCTCTTGATCGAGCTATATATGAGAAGTACCGTCGGGTACCAGCTGGCAACAAATGGATATATGTGGCAAACAATGCAAGAATTGAAGTCAAAGGAATTGACACTTGCAAGCTCAACCTATGTGGTGGACAAACCTTGTTTCTACATGACGTTCTGTATGCTCCTGAGATTCGACAGAATCTAGTTTTCGTCACTTGTCTTCTTGATTTAGGTTATTATGTAAATTTTTATAGCCGTTGTGTGGAATTTCGAATTAACTCTATGTTAATTGGACATGGTTATATAACAAATGGTTTTATGGTTCTTGATGTAGAACCAAATAATAATGATGATTGTTTTTCAAACATTGTTCTTACTAGTAATGTTGATGTTAATGATGAAATTTGGCATGCTAGACTAGGACATATAGTGTTGGGACCAAAATGTAGCTAGAGGGGGGGGGGGTGAATAGCTCGGTGCGCTCGTCGTGCTCCTCGTTGCTTGTTTCTTCAAAGATATGCAGCGGAAAATACAGAAACAAACTACACAACGCTAATAAGGAGAGTCTACTTGGTATCCACCTCACAAGAGGTGACTAGTCCAAGGATCCACACCCACTCACGCACCCTCCACTAAGAAATCACTCCTTTTCTGTAACTACCGAAGGCGGAGAAGCCCTACAAGCTCACAGTACAAGAAGAAAGAAAGGAAAACAAATACAAGCAAAAGCTTACAGGTTTTACAACTGAAAACCCTAACCCTAGCTTTCTTCTTCAGCTGTAGATCCGCCTCTTGACTTGGAAGACCTCCAAGAACCTTCAAGAACTGGCGATCTGAACTTTGTGGAGAAGCTCTGGGAGCACAGTGAAGATCTGAGATGAATCGGTGAAGCACTATTGAAGGAATCGCTCGCCTGCAGCTAAATACGACGCCAACGGTCGGATCCCGATCGATTGAATTGCTCCCAATCGATCGGGGAGGCTTTGGATCAATCGACCGATCGATCCAGAGCACCTTTGTGCTCTCTGGAATTGCCTGGATTGATCAACCGATCGATCCAGAGCTTATCGCGCGAACTCAGCTCTCTCCAATTGATCCACTGATTGATTGGGGCCTCTGGATCGATCGGCTAATCGATCCAGAGAGGTTCTGTTTGCGTGACATTCCTCCCCAATCGATCCACTGATCGATTGGGAGGATCCCTATCGCGGGGACTCATCCGATCGATTGGTCGATCGATTGGACATGAGCCAATCGATCGACTGATCGATCCAGCTCTTGGTTTTTACCCTAAAACCAAGTCTAAGGCCCCCTAAACCAACATCCGGTCAACCCTTGACCTGTTGGTACATGTGCCTAGCATCCGACCACCCTTGGCCTGCTAGGACTCCCTCACCAAGTGTCTAGTCAATCCCTTTGACCCACTTGGATTTTTTCTCCTTGTGCCAAGTATCCGGTCAATCCCTTTAACCTACTTGGACTTTCACCAGATGTTTGGTCAACCTTGACCCATATGGATTTTCCCGTGCCTGGCTTCACTTACCAGAACTTCACTTCTGCCTAGCTTCACTCACTAGGACTTCTCATCTGCCTGGCTTCACTCACCAGGACTTTCCTTCTGCCTAGCTTCACTCACTAGGACTTTTCATCTGTCTGACTTCACTCACTAGGACTTTTCATCTGTCTGGCTTCACTCACCAGGACTTTCCTTCTGTCTAGCTTCACTCACTAGGACATCTATCTTCACTCACTAGGATTTTCCATCTGCCTTGCTTCACTCACCAGGACTTTCCTTCTGCCTAGCTTCACTCACTAGGACTTTTACCTAGCTTCACTCACTAGGATTTTCCAACTACCTAGCTTCACTCACTAGGTCTTTCACCTGGCTTCACTCATCAGGATTTCCCTTCTGCCTAACCTCCAAGTTAAGACTTTCACCTGGCTTCACTCACCAGGATTTTCCAGTCAAGTATCCGGTCAACCTTGACCTACTTGACTCTCTATCACAATTTCCACATGACCAATTGCACCTGCAATCTTCATGTGCTATCGTATTATCAAACATCGAAACCCAAACATTAAGACTCAAGCTTGACCTAATTCAAGCTCAGTCAACCAGGTCAACCTTGACCTAGGAAATATTGCACCAGCAATCTCCCCCGACCTAGGGAATATTGCACCAACAATCTCCCTCTTTTTGATGTTTGACAATACGTCATTTAAGTTAGGCTAAACCCATAGCGTAAACCTCCTTCATGCCACTAGGTAATGAAGGCGTAAGTTAAACCCTACATTCTCCCCCTAAGAAGGCAAACTCCCTCTTAGATAATGAAGGCCTAACTTAAACCCTTCATTCTCCCCCTATTGGCACACATCAAAACAAACTCTCCCCCTGAAGAGTTACTCAACGTTGTTCACAACTTCACTTGTTGTGATCAACATGATTATGAAGGTCCCATACCCTTTATAATTTAAACCCTTCATCCTCCCCAATGTAGACAAATGCCCAACCTTGAGCATTTACGCTAAGGAAGGTTAACCACCTTCCAAGGTGTATGAAAATTTAGTTTTTATGCCCTTAAAGAGTAACTCCCCCTAAAGACATGCACGTAACTTCTGTCATTGCACCAACAATGACTTGGAATCCCTAAATCTTTAGGAAACCCAAAGTTAGAAGTTTTGAGGTTCATAAATTCAATAATTGAAACCAAACCTCAACCTAAACTTCTATTTAGTCTCCCTAAGCCAATCCATCCTTATTTTCAACATGAAAACACCCTTTTTATGTATACAAATGTATTTTGAAGGGTTAGGAGTAGTTATCTAGACTAACCATGGTTCAAAATGCTGAAAATAAGCTTTCCCAGCCAAAATCAGCATCTTCGATCGATTGGAGTTGAGTCTCAATCGATTGAACCCATGTGAATCGATCCACTAATCGATTCACTCAGTGTGGATCGATCGGCTGATCGATCCAGTGAGCTTCTGCTCGCGGGAATTTCCTTCTCAATCGATCGCTCGATCGATTGAGGCACTCCAATCGATCGGGTGATCGATTGAAGACCTGAAATTGCTGAAATTCAATTTCAGTCAATTTCAGAAATCTCTAGAAAATTCTACAAAATTTCAAAAATCGTGAAACTTGTTGTAGACATTATTTAGGGCATGTATTAGCATGGAAAAATAGTTTTCTAAGAAAATACATCATATTTTCAAAGATTGACACAAACTAGAAAACTTGTAAAAACTTTAGTGTTTTCTTCTAGTTTGTGCCTAACTATGCAATGGTGATTACTATCAAAAGATAGCCTTCACCAAGATTTTCCAAAAGCATTTTAAAATCATTTTCAAAACCAATATCTCACCATGTTCCTTGGGCTTAATGCACATGACTTGTACATTAGCTTTCCCAATGATGGGAAAACACATAACTATGTGTTTTGATGAACTTAATACTCAAAAGAATGCACTAAATCAACACCTTGAGTTTTGTTCATCATCCTAATATCTCACTTGTATTTAATGTCTACTAAAATACATACAAGTCACCTTATAGTCTTTGTGAGATGTGATATTTTGGTTTTGCCCTATTTTAGGGATCATGCATATCTATTTAGACATTTTGGATTATGAACATCCACCAAGGATGTTCCTTGTTGATTGATGTCATTAGTCCTTAATTTGCAAGGAAATAGACATGATGCACGATGGTGTTATGACATACATCAAAAAGAAATAAATTTTCAAAAAAAAATTTTCTATAGCTATATGATGTATGTATGACATGACATGACATGGTATTTTTGTTATTTTTTATAATAAGGCATGAATGCAAAAATACATAACTAAATATGATGTCATGACATATGATGGGCAAGCAAAGCATGGCAAGTTAGCATAAATAAAATACCTAGATTACCTACCTAAGTATCCTTAACCCTTGCTAACTCAAGATTTAAACCTTAGGTTGCCCACTATTTCCCAAGAAAATTAGCAAGTTAGCATAAATAAAATCCAAATTTGGCATTTCTTTTGCATTTTCTAATTTGTGTCAATTTAAATTAAGCACATTCCTCAAATTTTGGCACAATTTACTCTTTTAAAGAGTAACAACCCCTTTAGATTAAGGCCCGGATTGCCTTTAACTTCCTAAGAACATACTAAAAACCCAACTTGGTAGTTCTTAACACTTGATTTCTTATGCCATTTAAAATCATTTCAAATGTTTACATTATGACACATTTTACTCTCCCAAAAGAGTAAATTAAATTTCTTTTCATTTTCAAAGGTTAGTAATAACCTTGAAAATGCTCCTTGAGTGTCAATTTCATCAAAGTTGGGTTAACTACCCTTCTAATCAAAATTGACACTCTCTAACCCATCTATGGGGTAGAGAAGATGCTCCTAGGAACCCAACACCTATTGGTGCTCCTTGGATGCTCTAGGTATTCACTAGGGATAACTTCCCTAGAAACCTTTCTAGTGACTTTGTTTGGCTTCTTAGAAGCCTTGGTCACCTTATCTAGGTCAACCCTAGGGATTTCTTCCCTTGTGACCTTCTTTGTGACTTTCTTAGACTTCTTAGAAGTCTTAGTCATATTTGTGGCAAAAATACTCTTAGGGATAGCTTCCCTAGTATTCTTGACTTGACCACTAGACCTAGGGTTAGTTCCATAACTATATGGAACTCTATGATAAGAAGGTACATCCTTTTTGGTTTTAAGTTTGTATCCCAAACCTCTATGGCTCTTGGATGACCATTGTTGTCCTAAACCTAGGTTTTGCTCATTTTGCCCTTTTAGGATATTTTCCATCCTTTTTAGGGTCTTTTCTAATTTATCAAGTCTTGACCTCAAGACTTGATTTTTCATCACTAAGTCCTTAGTTTTTGGCTTTTTATTTTGTCCATGAGCATTTTTATTTCTAGGCTTATACCTATAGTCCTTAGTGTTATTGCCTAGTTGTCTATCTACCTTCCTAACCTTAAGTGTGGTAGTCTTAGCATGTAAAGCCACATGATTTTCTTTAATAACATCATGCTTTCTATTTTTGTGGTAAATAGCATTAAAGTGATACAAATTTGCACTAGCATGCTTTTTACCATGATTTAAAGGAGTAGGCTCAATAAATGTTACTTTCCTTTTTACCTTGGAGGCTCCCCCTTGAGTTGAGCTTCCTCCTTGAGCCTTGAACGCTTTCTTCCCCTTGGGACATTGACTCCTATAATGTCCCTTTTGATTGCACAAGAAGCACACGATGTGCTCCTTGCTCTTCTTTGGTCCGGGAGCGGTCTCCTTGGGCTTCTCCTTGCCCTTTAGTGCCACTTGACCCTTCTTCTTGGTCAATTTAGGGCACTTACTCTTGTAGTGCCCATGTTCCCTACATTCAAAACATATGATATGATTTTTATTATTAATTAACACAATTATACCTTTAGATGTAGGGGTGGCTTCTTCTCCTTTGGATCTGGATGTGGAGGCTTCCTCTTGATCCGATGATGATTCTCCTCCAATAGATTTGACTCGACTTGTGGAGGTGGAAGCTTCTTCATCCTCTTCTCTTCTTGACCCGGATGTGGAGACTTCTCCTTCTTCTTGATCTGGTGTCACCAAAAGTTGCTCTCCCTCAATCCTAGAGGTGGAGACTTCTTCATCTTCATCTTGGACATGGAATAAGGAGTATGCCCTCTCGTTGCCATCTTCATTACATTCCTTTGAAGATGAAGCTTCTTGGATTTCTTCTTCGGAAGTTGAGCATCTCTCAACTTCGAAGTCTTCCTCTTCTTAGATTTTCTCCAATGAGTCGCCCTCTTTGGATTCTTCTTGTTCTTGTACAATGGAGGGGATCTCATGAATTGTTGTCAATTTTCTCCATAGCTCTTTGGCATCCTTGAATTCTCCAATTTTCTCCAAAATGTGGCTAGGCAACAAATTGACCAAAAGCTTGGTCACTTTATCATTGCCCTCACATCTTTGGATTTGCTCTTGGCTCCATTTGCTTTTCTTGAGGACTTTGCCCTTCGAGTTTGTTGGAGCTTCGAATCCTTCCATGAGAGCAAACCATTGCTCTATCTCCATCATCAAGAAATTTTCGATCCTTGATTTCCAAAGATCGAAGCTTGTTGAAATGAATGATGGAGGCACCCTCATGTCGAATCCGAGTCCATCTTGGAATTCCATTTGAAGTTGAGCTTCTTGTGATGAAGTCTTTGACTTTGAAAAATTTAGCTCCAATTTCTTCACCCTCTAGCTTGTTGCCCCTTCCGGCGATGATTCCGGTGAAGAGCGGCCTCACTCTGATACCACTTGTTGGGACCAAAATGTAGCTAGAGGGGGGGGTGAATAGCTCGGTGCGCTCGTCGTGCTCCTCATTGCTTGTTTCTTCAAAGATATGCAGCGGAAAATACAGAAACAAACTACACAACGCTAACAAGGAGGGTCTACTTGGTATCCACCTCACAAGAGGTGACTAGTCCAAGGATCCACACCCACTCACGCACCCTCCACTAAGAAATCACTCCTTTTCGGTAACTACCGAAGGCGGAGAAGCCCTATAAGCTCACAATACAAGAAGAAAGAAAGGAAAACAAATACAAACAAAAGCTTACAGGTTTTACAACTGAAAACCCTAACCCTAGCTTTCTTCTTCAGCTGTAGATCCGCCTCTTGACTTGGAAGACCTCCAAGAACCTTCAAGAATTGGCGATCTGAACTTTGTGAAGAAGCTCTGGGAGCACAGTGAAGATCTGAGATGAATCGATGAAGCACTGCTGAAGGAATCACTCGCCTGCAGCTAAATACGACGCCAACGGTCGGATCCCGATCGATTGAATTGCTCCCAATCGATCGAGAAGGCTTTGGATCGATCGACCGATCGATCCAGAGCGCCTCTGTGCACTCTGGAATTGCCTGGATCGATCAACCGATCGATCCAGAGCTTATCGTGCGAACTCAGCTCTCTCTAATCGATCCACTGATTGATTGGGGCCTCTGGATCGATCGGCTGATTGATCCAGAGAGGTTCTATTTGCGCGACATTCCTCCCCAATCGATCCACTGATCGATTGGGAGGATCCCTATCGTGGGGACTCATCCGATCGATCGGTCGATCGATTGGACATGAGCCAATCGATCGGCTGATCGATCCAGCTCTTGGTTTTTGCCCTAAAACCAAGTCTAAGGCCCCCTAAACTAACATCCGGTCAACCCTTGACCTGTTGGTACATGTGCCTAGCATCCGGCCACCCTTGGTCTGCTAGGACTCCCTCACCAAGTGTCCGGTCAATCCCTTTGACCCACTTGAATTTTTTTTCTCCTTGTACCAAGTATTCGGTCAATCCCTTTGACCTACTTGGACTTTCACCAGATGTCTGGTCAACCTTGACCCATCTGGATTTTCCCGTGCTTGGCTTCACTTACCAGAACTTCTCTTCTGCCTAGCTTCACTCACTAGGACTTCTCATCTATTTGGCTTCACTCACCAGGACTTTCCTTCTGCCTAGCTTCACTCACTAGGACTTTTCATCTGCCTGGCTTCACTCACCAGGACTTTCCATATGTCTGGCTTCACTCACCAGGACTTTCCTTCTGCCTAGCTTCACTCACTAGGACTTTTACCTATCTTCACTCACTAGGATTTTTCATCTGCCTGGCTTCACTCACCAGGACTTTCCTTCTGCCTAGCTTCACTCACTAGGACTTTTACCTAGCTTCACTCACTAGGATTTTCCAACTGTCTAGCTTCACTTACTAGGTCTTTCACCTGGCTTCACTCATCAGGATTTCCCTTCTGCCTAACCTCCAAGTTAGGACTTTCACCTGGCTTCACTCACTAGGATTTTCCAGTTAAGTATCCGGTCAACCTTGGCGTACTTGACTCTCCATCACAATTTCCACATGACCAATTGCACCTGCAATCTTCATGTGCTATCGTATTATCAAACATCGAAAATCCAAACATCAAGACTCAAGCTTGACCTAATTCAAGCTCAGTCAACTAGGTCAACCTTGACCTACGAAATATTACACCAGCAATCTCCCCCGACCTAGGGAATATTGCACCAACATATAGGACAAGAACGAATGAATAGATTAGCTAAGAAGAGCCTTTTAGACACTCATGCAAAGATTAACTTGTCTATATGTGAGCATTGTCTTGCTGGAAAAGTAACTAGGAAATCATTTGGTAAGGCTATTAAGGCTGAATCACCATTGTAATTAATTTATTCGGATATTTGTGGTCCAATGAATTTGCAGGCTAGAAATGGGAGTTCTTATTTTATTACATTTGTTGATGACTTCACACGTTTTGGTCTTGTGTATTTGATTTCTCACAAATCTGAAGCATTATATTGCTTCATTCATTACTTGAACGAAGTTGAGAATCAATTGGAATATAAGGTTAAAACCTTGCGCACTAACCGTGGATGTGAATATTTATCTGATCAGTTCAAGACAATGTGTAATGAGAAAGGGATTATTAGATAACTAATTATCCCTAGAACTCCACAGTAAAATGGGGTTGCTGAAAAAAAAAAAGATTCTTCTTGACATTGCCGAAGGCCAAGAAAATATAATATGTGGACTTAAGAAGTCTATATATGGGCTAAGACAAGCGTTAAGATAATAGAACATAAAATTTAATGAAGTCATTTTATCTTATAATTTTGAAATGATCAATGAGAATCATTATGTTTACCTAAGAAAGGAAAAAGGAAAGTTTATCATTTTATCATTATATGTTGATGATATGCTAATAGTTGGAAGTGACATAAAGTGTATGATAGAAGTCAAATTCTGGCTTGCATCACAATTTGACATAATATATATGGGAGAAGCAGAGTACATTTTAAGAGTGAAGATCATTAGAGATCGATCTAAAAGGCTTTTAGGTTTATTTTAAGAAGCTTATATCACTAAGATGCTATAACACTTTAATATGTTAGATTGCAACATTGAACAAACACCTATAGCAAGAGGTACTATTTTAAACAAAAGTATGTATCCCAAGACTCCTGAGGAAATAGTCGGAATGAAGAAAAAAAATCATATGTAGTGCTATTGGCAGTTTAATGTACATTATGTTGTGTATTCATCCTAATATAAGCTATGCTATTGGCTTAGTTAGTCGTTTCTAGTCAAACCCAGGACCGAGACACTGGAAAGCGGTGAAGAGAATATTTAAATATCTCAAAGGAACAACAGATTATTGCATTTGTTTCCAAGGATCAAATATGAGCCTGAGTGGCTACATAGATGTAGATTGGGCAGGGGACTTTGATTACAGAAAATTCACATCTGGCTATACCTTCTTGCTGAATGGTGGTGACATCTCATGGAACAGTAAGAAGCATGCTTGTGTAGCTGAGTTAACAATGGAAGCTGAGTATGTGGCTTGTGCAATGGCTATGCAAGAGACTGTCTGGTTAAGAAGGCTTCTGAAGTATTTGAAGATTACTGAGGACAGTGAGAGTCCTGTTACAGTGTACTGTGACAGTCAAGCTGCTATAGCTTTTTTCAAGGATCTTAAATATTACAACAAAGGCAAGCATATAGAAATTAAATATAATTTTATAAGGGATATTGTTGATAAGAAAAAAAAAAATCTTAAGTACATCCCTACACGTGATATGTTTGTCGATCCTTTTACTAAGTCATTGACTAAAAAGTCATTTCAAGAACATGTGAAGTCTTTGGGACTTCGAAGAATATAACTTATTGTAAAGATATTTTGATAAATGAAAATGTCATGATCTATTCAGTGTATTTGTCTTTGTTATATTCAAATAAAAGTCTCGATAACCATGTTGGCAAATTAAGATTAGTACACTCACATGGACAATCATCTCTATTCGTTAAGTATAAATAGAGGTAGGACCGTTGCTTATGTGATAGCTTATGTAGCTGTGAATAGAGACATACCCATAAGTTAAGGTTGTCTTGATAATTGTGTCAAGATAAGATCATTTATGCAATGATCAAAGTAAATGAATCCACCATTTACTGAATCTGTTCAAGGCCATATTGGCCGCCGCATTAGACTAACAAAAGGATGCTAGGCTTTTGGACTGGCAGCAGCGTGCACTTCCCGATTTACCCTGGTGGTCGGTGGAAAACTTCCGTGGGGCCGGGCCAGTTACCGCAGGGATAGTCAATGAGACTAACTGGGATTATCATTTTTTGCTTAAGGTCAGATTGGAATTCATATATTGAATTCAGGATTAAACATTAGATATGTCTAGATCGAAATCTGTATGATGTTAAATTTTGAAAAAAATATGCGCTCTGTTTTAATGAAGAGAATAACATCGTAGCACGTAATTCATACCACATGTGCTATAACGACACGAAGGGTAGTAGGAGAATGAATCCCTACTTTTCTACTATGTGAGACCCTTGATATTATAAGTTAATCTCAATCTTACCCTAAGTGACTATTTAGCTGTCTACTTGAAGTTCTGATCAGTGTCTGCTACTTTAGCATATTTTCTATTGACTATGAGTGATTCGGTCTATGGAGCATCATTAGGAAAGTGATTGATTAGCATGAATATATTTTTGTTGAAAAATAAGATTAAAATTGATTTACATCTGTGACATTTATTAACTGGTACCAGTTACATTTTTAGTTCCGTACATAAAATGTAATTGTGAATAATTGTATTGATTGGAGATGTTGAATATGTTCTTGACATAATAGTCATTAGAGATGTTCATATTAATGTAAATAATTTAATCTGGGAAAAACGCAAGTATTTGATGTCTCTAATTCATTCTATGGAGTAACTATGTAAGGTGTAATAATCTTCTTAGGAATTATTGCCCGATGTGCCTGTTGTCGCACGAACCATTTACCATAAAGTATGGATCGAATGTTCTTATTTGGTCTCTGTGACTAATTAATTTTTGCTCTAGTCTTTGTGACTTGATCATCATATAGTCTATGCGACTTATGTGGTTTTTTATGACTACTTAAGTGTTGGGCTCGGAGCGCAGCGGAAGACTTATATATGAAACATGGATATTTCATGGTACATATAGCTTTACACAAAATAATATAAAACATACCTCGAGTCCTCGATAGGTGTGAATGATATCACAGACAAATAGACAAATAAGAGCCCCACGTGTGACCCCTCTAGCAGTATCCACGCGCACTAGATCACGAACTTGATACGATTCGTTAGGTGCTAGCCACTTGGATCGACAAAGTCTTGGAAGCACTATCGATCTCTTCCGGTGGAAGACGAAGTTGACGAAGGAGAAACGGAGAGAATGAAATCCACTCTTGAATCTTTCCGAGGATGACTATTTATAGCTTCCAAGGAATACGAAGAGTTAAGGTTTCAATTAATTCATCATTTATGATCTTCATTAATAAGGAAGATGAAGAGTTATAGGCTCCATAAATTCTTCATTTATGACCTTCATTATGATAACTCTTCAAATTCTCCATTAATTATCATTATGATGACTATTCGAATTCTTCATTAATCATCATGATTATGGCTATTCGAATTCTCTCTTCTTTATATCAAATAAATCCATATTTGATCTTGATCTCGACTAGCTTCCGATACTCTTATTCATGTCTACGTGCTATGCGTGCGACCCTCTAGGTTTTATACACGAAGACAGTGTAAATTCATACACAGACTAAGGTAACAGTCTAGCAACAGTTTTTAGCCACCCAACGTGATAAAATTAATATCAGTAATAAACTGTAAACCATCATGAACCGATTATTGTGTAATTCAATCTCTTCATCTAAACCTACATCCCAATTAATTCGGTACATTATGTATCATTACCAAATTAATTGTTTTACTTGATTTCCAAGATATAATAGACTCCTCTTGAATGATAAATCATTCCTCCCATGGCCATGGATTTTGAGTCACTAATGTTGGAGCAATCTAGGTGCCCTAAGTTTTGATGTTTGGGCAAAGGTTTAAATTAGGTTTATTGTTGTATTTGATATGCATTGTGAGTGTGCAGGATACAGGTACAACAAGGAAAGTCCAAGGGTGAGTCTTGGCGGTGTAAGTCCAAGCATGTAGTCTTGGCAACGTAAGTTCAAGTGTGATCTTGGTAAAGGAGGAAAGTCCAAGGATGAGTCTTGGCGGTGTAAGTCCAAGCATATAGTCTTGGCAACGTAAGTCCAAGTGTGACTTGGCAATGGATGAAGTCCCGGAGGCGCGACCTCTTGGCAAAGGAAGACCCGACAACAATGACAAGGCCGATGGAAGCTCCAGAAGGCAAGACGTGAAGGATGGGGAGGCATCCGAGGGACGCAAGGCTTATGGAGGAGGCTAGAAGGCTAGGTCTAGGTTGGTCGGGCGAGAACGAGCGCTGAGTGAATGTACTCGAGGTAAAATCCTAAAATTAGGGTTTACTGCAGCGTTACTGCAGCAGCACTGTAGCGTTACTGTAGCAGTCGACTGGTGCACTGTAGAGAGCCGTTGAGAGAGCCGTTGGGCTGACACCAGTCGACTGGTGCAAGGACCAGTCGACTGGTAACAGGCAAATCAGCTTATTGATTTGTTCCAAGCTCTATAAGAAGGAGCTTGGGATGGTCGGCCAAGGTGACGAAATTAGACTTGGTTAAAGCCTAATTAGTAGTCACCAAAGTGCTCAAGGATCTCTTGTGTCCAAGTGTTCTTGGTTGAAGTTGTGGTGAGGTTTCTCCACCCACAAGGAGCGGTTTGAGCTAGCCGGAGTTTCCGGGGACTAATCCACCGACGGATTGAGGGATCATCCACCTTACGGACAACCGTAGAGTAGGAGCATCATCTCCGACCACGTTACATCGACGTGCATTGGTTTGCTTGTTCTTTTCTTTATCTTTAGCTTTCGTATTCGTAATTTGTATTGTATTATTCCGCTTGCGCACTAACGAATACGTAGGAAGCCATCGATTTGGGTGAGACGCTATTTACCCCCCCTCTAGCGGCCACCGATCCTCCAACATTTGGTATCAGAGCGAGGGTGCTCTTCTACGAACTAACCGCCAAGAGAGCAAGAAGCTAGAGGAAGAAGAAGATGGAGTCCGAAGGACCGCTCGGATGTGATATCCGAATTCCACCTCCGTATGACAAAGAAGACTTCAATTATTGGAGGAAGCGGTTGGAGACATGATTCCAAATGGATTGGAATCAATGGGTTGTCTTGAGTGACCCATTTGAAGCTCCTACGGACAAGAAGGGTAAACGCCTCCGACCTCGGCATTGGACCGAAGAGCAACGAGAGCAATCGGAGGCGGACAAGGAGGTAACGAGAATTTTGCATAATTTACTACCTTCTAATATCATTGTGAGTGTAGGTGAATGCACAAGTGCTTGTGATCTTTGGAAAAAGATCATTGCCTATCATGAAGATCCGTCACAATTGCAAGGAGTAGAGGAGTCCAAGGAGAAGGGCTCATTGGTCCAAGAAGAGAAGGACCAATCCGAAGTTGACATAAGGTCAACATCCGAGGAGGAGAAGGAAGATGAGGAGGTATCATCCACATCTTCAAGGGAGGAAGAAGTGGAATCATCGACATCTTCAAGTGAAGAGGAAGAAGAGCAATCCAAGGAAGAGGAGATCTTGGAAGCTCAACCCTCCACCTCAGCTACCAAGAAGAGCACAAAGGACCACATCAAATGCTTTGAGTGTGGTAAGATGTGACACTACAAAAGTAGGTGTCCTTCACTCAAGAAGGTAAAGGAGGTAAACCCTAAACTCACTAAAGTTAATTTAGAAACTAATGTGAGTTGTAGGAAGAAGAAGAAGGAGGAGAAGAAGCACATTAGGTGCTTTACATGTGGTGAGTGGGGTCACTACCACACAAAGTGCCCAAGGAGAGGAGAGCTCAAGAAATTGGTGCACTTGAAGAAGTGGGAGAAGAAGAGAGCTTCAAGGGTAAGGGAGGTAAACCCTAACTTGAATGCTAGTTCAAATTTAAATCGTTATAATGCTATTTATCATGAAAATAGAATGCATGATAAATCTTAGGATAAATATATCCCTCCTCATGCTAGATTTATCACACCTAAGGCTAGGAAGGTAGATAACAATTTAGGCAATAACTCTAAGGATTATAGATATATGCCAAGATATAGAAATGCTCATAGGTGTCAAGAAAAATCCAAGTCTATGGATTCAATGACGGAAAACCAAGTCTTGAGGTCAAGACTTGATAATTTAGAAAGAACCCTAGCAAGAATAGAAAATATTCTTAGGGGTCAAAATGAGCATAACCTAGGAAAAGCTAGACAAGAGCCATCCAATGGCTATATAGGTTTGGGATACAAACCTAAAGCCAAGAAGGATGTGACTTCTTTTCATAAGGTTCCATATAGTTATGGGACCAACCCTAGGTTTAGAGGTCAAGCCAAAGATACTAGGGAAGGAATCCCTAAAAGTACTTTTAGCAAGACCATTCATAGGGTTCCATATAGTTATGGGACCAACCCTAGGTTTAGAGGTCAAGCCAAAGATACTAGGGAAGGAATCCCTAAAAGTACTTTTAGCAAGACCAATGTGACGAAGACTTCTAAAAAGTCTAACAAAGTCACAAAGAAGGTTACAAGGGAAGTTATTCCTAGAAGTGACCTAGTATAAGTGACCAAGGCTTCTAAGAAGCCTAGAAAGGTCCTTAGGAAGGTATCTAGGGAAGTCATCCCTAGTGAGTACCTAGAGCATCCAAGGAGCACCAATAGGTTTTGGGTTCCTAGAAGCATATTCTCTACACCCTAGATGAGTTTAGAGAGTGTCAACTCAAATTGGAAGGGTAGTTAACCTAACCTTATTAAAGTTGACACTTGAGAGTATTTTCAAGGTTATTGTTAACTTTTGAAAATGAAAAGGATGATAAGTGTTACTCTTTGAAAGAGTAAAATGTGTCAAAGTTTGAGGAGTTGAATCTAATTTAAATTGACACACTTGAGAGAAGCAAAAGTAATGCCAAATTTGGAATTCGTCATTTTATTATGGAATTAAGGGAAATGTAAACCTTAATCCAAATTATCACTCTTGGAGAGAGTAACATGTGCCAAATCTTAAGGAATTATCTTTGAATTAAATTGGCACAATTTGGAGAATCATAAGAAATACCAAGTTGGGATTTTGGTATCTTCTTAGTGATTTAAGAGAAATCTAGGTCCTAATGTAAAATATTTACTCTTTGGAAGAGTAAAATGTGTTAAACGTTGAGGATTTGAACTTAATTTAAATTGACACATTTAGAAAAAGATAAGAAATGTCAAGTTGGGGTTTTGGCATTTTCTTAGAAGGTTAAAGGCGAATCTAAGCCTTAATTTGATTTCATTTACTCTTTGAAAGAGTAAAATGTGCCATACTTTGAAAAAAATTGGTTTAAGTTAAAATGGCACAAATTTAGAAGGGGAAAAGAAATGTCAAAATTGGGTTTTGGCATTTTCATGAGAAATCATGGGCAATCTAGGGTTAAATTTTGAGTTAGCTAGGTTTAAGGACACTTAGATAGGTAATCTAGGTATCTTATGTATACTAATTTGTCATGCTTTGTTTGCCCATCATATGTCATGAGATCATATTTATTTTTTTCATTCAACTTTATTATGAAAAACACAAAAATATCATGTCATGTCATGTCATACATACATCATGTAGTTATAACATGTTTTTCTTTTAAAAATTGCTTATTTTGATGTATGCCATAAAACATCATGTATTATTTTAATTTCCTTGTAATTAAGGACAAAAGGCATTTATTAAGAATGGTAAATATCCCAACAAGTGGGATTACAACAAATGACATCTTAGGTGGATGATCACAAGTTTCATAATGCCTAGATAGATATGCATGATCCCTTAGTTTATGGCAAGACCAAATATACATCTCACAAAGAACTATAAGGTGACTTGTATGTGTTTTAATACATGTTAGATACAAGTGAGATGTTAAGATGGTGAACTAAACTCAAGATGTTGATCTAGTGCATCTTGTTGAGTTTTAGGTTCATCAAAACACATAGTTATGTGTCTTCCAATCATTATGAAAGCTAATGTACAAGTCATGTGCATTGAGCCCAAAGAACGTGGTTGGATATTGCTTTTAAAAATGATTTCAAAATACTTTTGAAAAACCTTGGTGAAGACTATCTTTTGATAGTAATCATCATTGGAAAGTTAGACACAAACTAGGAGAAAACATTGAAATTTTCAAGAGTTTTCAAATTTGTGTCAATCTTTGAAAATAGGAAGTATTTTCATAGAAAACTATTTTTCCCTGATAAAGTATACCCTAAATAATGCCTACATGAGTTTTCATGATGAAAACAAGTATGTATTGGTTAAGAAAAATCAAAGTGAAGTTTCGGTTGAGGTTTAGTTTCATTATTGAATTTTGAACCTTAAAACTTCGAGTTTTGGTTTTCCTAATTATTTAGGAACCCCAAGTCATTGTTGGTGCAATGATAGAAGTTTGACCATATTTTTAGGGGGAGTTACTCCTTGAAAACATAAAAATCTTTTCCAAGATCAAAAGGAGATCAAGTGTTAAGGTAGCACATGACATTGGTATGGGAGGTGTTACCAAGGATAAGGGAGAGTCATCCAAGGCCAATAAGAAGGAATATGCATTGGTAGCATATAATTATAGCAAGGATAAGGTGTCCAAGATTAAGGACAAGAAAAAAAATTAACCAAAGACAAGGTGTCTAAGGTTAAGAAGGAGAGTTTTGTAGGCCAAGTGTCACCTGAGGTGCACCGAAGTGGCCTAGTCATAGTAAATGAGTCACCTAGGGAGGTGGCTAAGATTAAGAGCTCAAGGGGGAGCTCAAAGAGTCTTTGGGACATATGGTAAATGATCTTAAGTGAACCAAGATGTGACAAAGGGATTAGAGATGGATTTGAGTCTCTATTATACTTGATTGTCACAATTGGGTTGAGTTTCATGCATGAAAATATGACATTGGGGGTCATATTGCATAAAAATTAGTTTTTGATGTATAGATGTCATATAAACCCATGCTAGGGAAGTATTGTGATTTAGTATGGGCAGATACATCAAGAGGAAGCCAAAACTAGGACTTTAGGTCAATGTTCAATTGAACTATTTAGCTAGTTTTGAATTTTATGTCAATCTTGGGATCTGTGATAAATATATTTTTATATATATTTTTCCCAAGTAGACAAGGGTACAATAGACCTCTCCACAAAATTTGGGGATTTTTGGAGGTCTAGGGAATTTCTGGTGCATTTATGAAGTTGGCCTGAAAAGGCTGATTTTTGCAGAAATAGGGTGCCAGTCGACTGGTGCAGATACCAGTCGACTAGTGAAGATACCAGTCGACTGGTAATAGTGTTTTTGAGCACAGAATGTTTCTATAAGCTCATTTTGTCGATACCAGTCGACTGGTAACAGTAGATTTCGACCACAAAATGCTTCTGTAAGGTTCTGTCGAAGGGGGCAGTCGACTGGTACCTAATTCAGTCGACTGATACCAGCCTAAAAGTGTTTTTCAACGTTGTTCTTGACCGTGTCAACTCGTTTAAATGTATGAGATCCATGGGGGATAAATACATGAGTTTAGGGTCAATTTGGATGACATGTTTTCAACAATTGGGATATTGTTGGAGCTCTTTTTGATGTATGGCAAAGGGGGAGAAGTTTAGGTTTAAGTGAAAAACCTATACACCTTTGCAAGAAATCCTAACTTGAGGGAGAGCTTAGGTGAAGGGGGAGCGATTGTTTAGGCAAAGGGGGAGAAGTTTACCTTTGCGAGAAATCCTAGCTCAAGGGGGAGCTTAGGTGAAGGGGGAGCCTAGGGATTTAGGTTTCATTATTTATGCATGAGTTGATTTGCATATTTATTTGCATATGTACTGCATTTATGTTTCCCTAACTTAAACAGGTTGCCAAACATCAAAAAGGGGGAGATTGTTGGAGCAATCTAGGTGCCCTAAGTTTTGATGTTTGGGCAAAGGTTTAAATTAGGTTTATTGTTGTATTTGATATGCATTGTGAGTGTGCAGGATACAGGTACAACAAGGAAAGTCCAAGGGTGAGTCTTGGCGGTGTAAGTCCAAGCATGTAGTCTTGGCAACGTAAGTTCAAGTGTGATCTTGGTAAAGGAGGAAAGTCCAAGGATGAGTCTTGGCGGTGTAAGTCCAAGCATATAGTCTTGGCAACGTAAGTCCAAGTGTGACTTGGCAATGGATGAAGTCCCGGAGGCGCGACCTCTTGGCAAAGGAAGACCCGACAACAATGACAAGGCCGATGGAAGCTCCAGAAGGCAAGACGTGAAGGATGGGGAGGCATCCGAGGGACGCAAGGCTGATGGAGGAGGATAGAAGGCTAGGTCTAGGTTGGTCGGGCGAGAACGAGCGCTGAGTGAATGTACTCGAGGTAAAATCCTAAAATTAGGGTTTACTGCAGCGTTACTGCAGCAGCACTGTAGCGTTACTGTAGCAGTCGACTGATGACTGTAGCAGTCGACTGGTGCACTGTAGAGAGCCGTTGAGAGAGCCGTTGGGCTGACACCAGTCGACTGGTGCAAGGACCAGTCGACTGGTAACGTGCAAATCAGCTTACTGATTTGTTCCAAGCTCTATAAGAAGGAGCTTGGGATGGCCGACCAAGGTGACGAAATTAGACTTGGTTAATTAGTAGTCACCAAAGTGCTCAAGGATCTCTTGTGTCCAAGTGTTCTTGGTTGAAGTTGTGGTGATGTTTCTCCACCCACAAGGAGCGGTTTGAGCTAGCCGGAGTTTCCGGGGACTAATCCACCGACGGATTGAGGGATCGTCCACCTTACGGACAGCCGTGGAGTAGGAGCATCATCTCCGAACCACGTTACATCGACATGCATTGGTTTGCTTGTTCTTTTCTTTATCTTTAGCTTTCGTATTCGTAATTTGTATTGTATTATTCCGCTTGCGCACTAACGAATACGTAGGAAGCCATCGATTTGGGTGAGACGCTATTCACCCCCCCCCTCTAGCGGCCACCGATCCTCCAACAACTAATATCTCTATCAAGCGGCCAGGATGTTAACTCCTAATCCAAGAGAGCGATGAATCCTCTATTGACTCAACACTATTCTCTCTACGCTTTGTCATACACCCAACTACCGTATTAATCACAATCCGATTAAAGACTGCTTTTAACGGCGTCAAAGCACATAACTCCACGCATAGAATAAATGAATGTCTCAAGTCAAAAGATTAGTTACACTCGTTCATAAAAGGAAAGACCAATGATGCTTAATATGTGGTCTCCTTTTAAGCGGGTCGTGTCCAGTGTACCTCTAAACTCAAGGCACACCTAAGTACAACTTGGATATCCATCCCTTGGTCTATCTCGACCTAGTCATACTTAGCGTTGATCTAGATATCCATGTCCCCTCTAGATATCTATCCGATCAAGGACTATTTTAGATTAATATACTCATTAATCTATGAGACTTTATCATTAATTATATACGTACAGAAAAGTAAATAATTAACGATAAATACTTACCTTTATTAAATAATTATCCATAAAATACATAAGGAGTGTCTTGACACATAAGTGCACACACTAACAATCTCCCACTTGCACTATTGCCAAACACTATGGACTCTCAGTCCTAGGCTCCTCACATGGGTCTTATGTTTCTGTAGAGGTAAGGCCTTTGTGAGTGGGTCTGCGATATTCTCGCTGGTATCTACTCTGCTAACCAACACATCACCCCTCTAAACAATCTCTCTAAAGAGGTGATACTTCCTTAGTACATGCTTGGATCGTTGGTGAGACCCTGGCTCCTTTGCCTGTGCTATGGCCGCATTATTGTCACAGTATAACACAACTGGATCAACAATGCTAGGAACCACTTCAAGCTCCGCTATGAAGTTCTTGATCCATACAGCTTCCTTTGCTGCCTCTGAAGCTGCTATGTACTCAGACTCAGCTGTTGAATCTGCAACTGTCTCCTGCTTGGAACTCCTCCAGAAAACAGCTGCACCATTCAGACAAAACACATATCCTTGCTGCGATTTCAGATCATCCTGATCTGTCTGAAAACTTGCATCAGTATATCCTCTGACGACTAATTCCTCGTCTCCTCTGAAAACTAAGAACATGTTCTTTGTTCTTCTAAGATACTTGAGGATAGTCTTTACCGCAGTCCAATGACCCTCTCCAGGATCTGACTGATATCTACTTGTCATACTTAATGCATACGAGACATCTGGTCGTGTGCATATCATAGCATACATTATGGACCCTATAGCCGAAGCATAAGGTATCTTATCCATTCTACTTCTTTCCTCTTGTGTCCCTGGACACATAGCCTTGGAAAGATGCACACCATGTGACACTGGTAAATGTCCTCTCTTGGAGTCCTGCATACTGAATCTATTCAACATTTTATCAATGTATCCACCTTGACTCAACCCTTGTAACCTGCTTTGTCTATCTCGGTATATTTTAATACCTAAGACATAGGTTGCATCCCCAAGATCTTTCATTGAGAAACACTCTCCCAACCAAATCTTGGTAGATTCTAGGCTAGGAATGTCATTGCCTATAAGAAGTATATCATCAACATACAACACTAGGAACGTAATCTTGCTCCCACTAATCTTCTTGTAAACGCAAGGTTCTTCTGGATTCTTGACAAAAGAAAAATCTTTAATGGCTTCGTCAAATCGCAGATTCCAACTCCTAGATGTTTGCTTTAGTCCATAAATGGACTTCTTGAGCTTTCATACTTTATTGGCGTTCTCAGATTTTATAAAACTAGGAGGTTGTACCATATATACTTCCTCCTGTAACCTTCCATTTAGGAAAGCAGTTTTAACATCCATTTGCCAAATCTCGTAGTCCTTATAAGCTGTTATAGCCAGCAAAATTCTAATGGACTTAAGCATTGCAACGGGCGAAAATGTTTCATCATAGTCAATTCCATGACGTTAATTGAAACCCTTTGTCACAAGCCTAGCTTTATAGGTATTTATGTTCCCATCCATGTCAATCTTTTTCTTGAAGATCCATTTGCACCCTATGGGTTTTACCCCAACTGGCACATCAACCAACTCTCATACTTGGTTGGTGTACATGGAGTCCATTTCAGATTTCATGGCTTCCAGCCATTTCTCATAATCATTTGAAGCAACTACTTCCTCGTAAGTCGACGATTCATCATCTTCGATGAGTAGCACTTTCTCATCTTGGGTTACCAGCCAACCATATCTATTTGGCTCTCAGTGTATTTTTGTAGACTTACGTTGATCTCGCGTTTCTTGAGCAGTCCCGGATGAAGGAGACACTTGTGCTTGTGGCACTGTCTCATTGTCCAACTGTTCATCTTCCAACTTGTTTGTAGAGTCTATAATTTCTTCAAGACTTACTTTACTCCCACTATTTTCTTTAGAAATAAATTCCTTTTCCAAGAAAGTAGCATATCGAGCAACAATAACTTTGTGCTCACTTGGGAGATAAAAATAATATCCCATTGTAGCTTTAGGATAACCTACAAACGTACATTTTATGGATCTTGCTGCAAGCTTATTGGAATTTTCATTCTTTACGTAAGCATCACAACCCCATATCTTAAGATAAGATAAATTTGGTTTCTTTCCAAACCATAACTCATAAGGAGTCTTATCTACTGTCTTGGTTGGAACTCGATTAAGTGTGTATGTTGCTGTTTCTAAGGCATAGCCCCAAAATGACATTGGAAGACTTGCATGACCCATCATTGATCTAACCATATCCATGAGTGTGCGATTTCTCCTTTCCGAAATACCATTCTACTATGGTGTTCTAGGAGGTGTAAGTTGGGAAATTATCCCACACTCTTTTAGGTAATCAATGAACTCTTGGCTTAGATACTCGCCACCTCAATCACTCCGAAGGGCCTTAATCTTCTTGCCACATTGATTTTCTACCTCATTCTTAAACTCCTTAAACTTATCTAGAGTTTCAGACTTATGCCTCATTAAGTAGACATATCCATATCTACTTAAATCATCAGTAAAAGTTACGAAGTAGGTATACGCTCCTCTAGCCTGAACTTGCAATGGCCCACAAACATCACTATGTATGAGTTCTAGTGGTTCCTTTGCCCGTTCACCTATCTTGGTGAAAGGCTTATTGGTCATTTTTCCTTGTAAACACGCTTCGCATGTATCTATGGGCTTTAATTCAAAAGAGTCCAAATATCCATTACTGAGTAATCTAGCGATGCGTTTCTGGGTTATATGACCAAGTCTACAGTGCTAGAGATACGTTAAGTTTGAGTCATGTAATTTCTGTTTCTTACTTTCAATACAATAGATCGGTTCATCTAAGTTAAGAACATAAAGACCATTATTCAATGAACCATTCCCATATAATACATTATTCAAATAAAAAGAACATAACTTGTCCTTGAATCGAAATACAAATCCTTTGATGTCTAAACTTGACACCGAAATGATATTCTTTGAGAAACTAGGAACAAAATAACAGTTTTCTAAATTCAAAACAAGTCCACTAGGCAAATTTATTGAATAGGTTCCTACAGCTAACGCAACTACTCTCGCTCCATTAGCTACTCGTAGATCCATTTCGCCCTTGGACAACCGTCTGCAGTCACTTAGACCCTGCATGTTCGCACAAATGTGAGAACTACTTCCAGAATATATGACCCATGATGAAGAAACAGAAAGATTGCACTCTATCATAAAGATACCTGAAGCATCCGCTCCACTGGCATTCTTCTTCATGTAAATATAGCAGTTTTTCTTCCAGTGACCTTTCTTGCCACAATGGAAGCATATTGCCTCCTTCTCATCAGATTGGGGTACCTGCATCCTCTTCTTAAGCTTCTTCTGAGCTTGATATTTAAGATTCTTCACTGCATTAGCCTTGGGATTAAACATCTCGGTGCTAGTGCGCTTGTTGGTCTTTCTGACCATCATTGCATGTAGTGAAGGATTTACCTTCATATCCTTCTCAGCAGTTTTCAGCATTACCATCAGATAAGTCAAACTCTTGTCCATGCTATTCATGTTGAAGTTCAACACAAACTGGGAAAATGATGGAGGTAGTGACGATAAGACTAGGTCAACAGCCAAGTCCTGGTCCAACTTGGAATCTAAGCTCTCGAGCCTCTCTATGTACCCGATCATCTTGAGTACATGAGGCCCAACTTGGTTTCCTTCCTCCAGTATGGTACGAAATAGTGCTCGAGAGGTTTCATACCTCTCTACTCTCGCACTCTCTTGGAAGAGCTCACGCAAGTGTTGATCAATCTCCCTAGCACTCATGTTCTCATGCTGTCTCTACAACTCAGGAGACATAGAAGACAACATGATGCATTGCATATCTAGTGCATCTTCTATATACTGAGAATAATATGACTGATCTTCCTCTGAAGCATCGGGTGTAGGCTCTTTCAGTGGTTCATCTTCGAGCACGTAAATTTTTCTCTCGTGCCTTAAGACGATTTTCAGTTTCCTATACTAATCCAGGTAGTTGGAACCGAGGAGGATATTCTCTTTCTCGAGAATGCTTCGCAGTGATAAGGTACTTGTGTTTGCCATCTAAAATTTAAAGCAGAGTTTTAGTATTTGTGGAATTATTTAATAAAGGTCTTTTATAACTCCTATTATTTTATTCAAGTCCAACAGCCCTCACTGTTAGAATCGGGAGTTGGTTGGTAATAATTCCTAATAGGACCAAAACCCTGAATCATATAGAATGCACACAGCTGAGCTATACCTACATGCTACATTCATCAAGTAGGCCTTAACTTGCCAATCACAAATCTATGTGACTTTCGGTATATTCTTGTCGAGCCTTTTATTCTCAACTCTTGCCCCTCAAATTAGTTAACCTTAGCTGAGCTAAACAAGTCAACGAATTTGAGTTAAGTCGACCCACTAATAATTATGATCAATTATAGATGTTTTGACACAAGCCCACAGTTGAGCTGTACCGACTTATGTAAAAATTCTAACTATCATCATAGTTATTAGTGGAGGGCATTTAACAAATCTTGACTTTAATATATTTAAGAGATTTTATAATTATTAAAACGTCTCACCATGATTAACTTCTTGTGCGTTTGCACAATCTCATTACGAGATTTATCTCCATTAATCCTTATAGTCTTTTAAGACAATAGGTCTCAGAGATTTTAACATATTAATCTATTTATGCCACAAGGAATTTATATCTAAATTACAACATGCATTACTTCACAAGTTTTTAGACAAAATTTATTTCTATCATGAAATATTACGGCATATAACTTAAAAAAAAGAAATTAAGATTTCTTCGAAATCTCTCGAAACACTGATTCCTTTAAATAAATTTTGAAGAATCGGTTTCGTACTATATGATCCGACCACGAATTGGCTCTGATACCACTGTTGGGTTCGGAGCACAGCGGAAGACATATATATGAAACATGGATATTTCGTGGTACATATAGCTTTACACAAAATAATATAAAACATACCTCGAGTCCTCGATAGGTGTGAATGATATCACAGACAAATAGACAGATAAGAGCCCCACGTGTGACTCCTTTAGCGGTATCCACGCGCACTAGATCACGAACTTGATACGATCCGTTAGGTGCTAGCCACTTGGATAGACAAAGTCTTGGAAGCACTATCGATCTCTTCCGGTGGAAGACGAAGTTGACAAAGGAGAAACAGAGAGAATGAAATCCACTCTTGAATCTTTCCAAGGATGACTATTTATAGCTTCCAAGGAATACAAAGAGTTAAGGTTTCAATTAATTCATCATTTATGATCTTCATTAATAAGGAAGATGAAGAGTTATAGGCTCCATAAATTCTTCATTTATGACCTTCATTATGATAACTCTTCAAATTCTCCATTAATTATCATTATGATGACTATTCGAATTCTCCATTAATCATCATGATTATGGCTATTCGAATTCTCTCTTCTTTATATCAAATAAATCCATATTTGATCTTGATCTCGACTAGCTTCCGATACTCTTGTTCATGTCTACGTGCTATGCGTGCGACCCTCTAGGTTTTATACACAAAGGCAGTGTAAATCCATACACAGACTAAGGTAACCGTCTAGCAACAGTTTTTAGCCACCCAACGTGATAAAATTAATATCAGTAATAAACTGTAAACCATCATGAACCGATTACTATGTAATTCAATCTCTTCATCTAAACCTATATCTCAATTAATTCAGTACATTATGCATCATTACCAAATTAATTGTTTTACTTGATTTCCAAGATATAATAGACTCCTCTTGAATGATAAATCATTCCTCCCATGGCCATGGATTTTGAGTCACTAATATATATCTCTATTAAGCAGCCAGGATGTTAACTCCTAATCCAAGAGAGCGATGAATCCTCTATTGACTCAACACTATTCTTTCTACGCTTTGTCATACACCCAACTACCGTATTAATCACAATCCGATTAAATTAAAGACTGCTTTTAACGGCGTCAAAGCACATAACTCCACGCATAGAATAAATGAAGGTCTCAAGTCAAAAGATTAGTTACACTCGTTCATAAAAAGAAAGACCAATAATGCTTAATATGTGGTCTCCTTTTAAGCGGGTCGTGTCCAGTGTACCTCTAAACTCAAGGCACCCTCAAGTACAACTTAGATATCCATCCCTCGGTCTATCTCGACCTAGTCATACTTAGCGTTTATCTAGATATCCATTTCCCCTCTAGATATCTATCCGATCAAGGACTATTTTAGATCAATATACCCATTAATCTATGGGACTTTATCATTAATTATATACGTACAGAAAAGTAAATAATTAACGATAAATACTTACCTTTATTAAATAATTATCCACAAAATATATAAGGAGTGTCTTGGCACATAAGTGCATACACTAACATTGAGGTTGTGCTCTGACCTTTGTGAAATGATCATCCTATAGTCTATGTGGCTGACATGGTCTATGTAACCAAATAATCTTTATGAATTGACTTATACGAGTGGAAGATGTTCGAGAGCGCTACGTTGCAAAACATGTGCAAACGTTTACATTAAGGAGATGATTGGTTCATCTTCTTCAATGTATAATGCGATTAAGAGCCTTCAAAGCATAAGTTACAAACCGATGTTTTCATCTTATAAATGCATACATCCAAGAAACCAGAAGGTATGGGATCAGAGGAGGTGATCATAAGTAAAGTGAAGAATATTCAGGTAACAGAGGATTTTAGTTAGTGAACCTTGAAAAGAGCTTTTCGATTAAGTTATGCGATTGCTCTTTCGACATCAAGCCGTAATCCAATTCGTCGTAGGAGATCACAGTCAATTATAAATTTTATTTTATGTATATTTCTTGCTATCAGATACTAAATACTGACATATATCATTTTACATTTTTTCCCGAGCCATAAATAAATTCAAGAGTAACATGCATCGATAACTTAATTACTATATTTCATTTTCATACTACAATTTAACATTTTAAAAAGTTTAAAGAACTCAGATTTGAAGATGACATGATTCTTGTTGTGTGCAATTTTACATATTTTTTCTTTCGAGCAATATACATTTTTGAGCAACATATATACAATAATAACCTAGCTAGAGGCTATAATATTTGATTAAAATAATTACATTTAAGATTTATAATTATGAGGTGTTAGGATCCTCGATCGACGGTCGACTAGAGAGAGGTGAATAGTACCAGCACAAATTAAGTAAACAAACCTTTCTCGGACTTATAACTTAATTAAAATAAACACTTACATAAAAAAATAATAAAGTAACTAAAAGGAAAGGCGCAAAGAGAATTTACTTGGTTACAACCGGAGAGGTTGTTAATTCAAGGAAGTTAAAACACACTAAAAATCTCCTTTATGCGGAGAAACCTCTTTACAACAATGAACACACAGAAAGACGAAGCTAAACAGAAAAATAAAAGTGCACAAGTGTTTGGATATTTCTAGTAGTTATTAGTTTCTGGGAGCATGACTATTTATATAGCCCTGCTCGGGACGCCTGGAAGGGTGCTAGGCACATGGAATGGGATAATAATTTATCTACGACGTAACGGTACGTGTCACGTCAAATTTGGCTAAGAATTGAGTTCCGAGCGCTTGGAATGATTTCGGGGACCCCGGATTGCTCCGAGCGCCCAGAATGGTTCCAAGCGCCCCGGACTACTCCGGGCGCTTAGAATGGTTCCGGACGCCCCGAAGATGAAAGTCAACTTTTAGTTGACTTTCTCTCTGGGCCTCCAGCTTCGGCTCCGCTTGCTTCGGTCTGGATCTTCCGCTCTGGCTCCGTTCGTTTGGGTGATTTCGACCATCCGGAATAGGGCTCACCCGAACCCAACTTCCGGCATTCTTGAGCAAGCTTCCGCTCTGGTTTCTCATCCCTCGAAAACGCCTGGTGCCTTCTTCTCGTCCGCCCGCGTACTCTTCCACAGCGCCTCATCCCTCAGACGCACCGAGCCCGTTGGCTCTCTCCCATGCTGTCCTTCTCGCTAGCTGCGTCTTTTGCTCGACATCCTATACTCATAAGTTCCTGTACACTTAGACACAGGGTTAAACACAACAGGACCTAACTTAGCTTATTTTATCACATCAAAACTATCTTGGGGTACCAACAATCTTCCCCTTTTTGATGTGAGCAACTCAAGTTAAGTTAGAGTAAACCAACATAAAGTAAAAGCAATAAATTTGCAATGAAGTGCAAAAGGTAAAAAAAAAAAAAAAAAAAACTACCTCCCCCTAGACTTAATTTTCCCTTTTCCCCCTTTGATCACATAAAAAATAGGATACCCCAAAAAAATCTAAGGGTAACTTTAAAAAATAAGAAAGTTTTTAGTTATATATAAAAAAAACTCTAGTTTTCCAATAAAAAACTTATCAAGTTTTTTTTTTGAAAATTTTGAAAAAAAATTTGAAAATAATTTGCAACGTAAATAATTTTAGAAACCTTAAATTTTGCAAATACAATTTCTTAAGTTAAACAAATTTGTAAAAAAAAAATTTGAGTAATGTTGGTGTAGTAAAGCTGGTACTTTCAAAAAAAAAAACTTTGATAGACAAATAATTTTAAAAAAACTTTAAGTTTTTTTTAAAAAAATCTAAGTTAAAAACACTTAAAAAAATTTGAGTAACTATTTAAAGTATTATTTAATTACAATTAAATATTTTATCAGTTAGCTAAATAAATATTTTATTTCATTAATTAGCTTCCAGGTTATGACGAGGCACTAGACCTTCTTGGTTATTGGAGCAACAACCACTTTCTAGACAAAGCCTTTTAAGGAAATCAAACATTTAATTTTCTCGCTGAAAGCCCTAAGTCCAATTAAAGTTCAATTTATACAATATTTGGAAACCCAATATAGGTTCCTTCCAACTGAATTAATTAGAAATCTCTTAAGAATATATTTCTGAGAAATTTTCCTAATTTGTCTCTTATGGTAATTAAAATACCAGTTCAAATTATTATATTTTATTTTTCACATTTAAGCATGTCCGATTTTTCAAGTCTTCTACTTGTATTTTTAATTTATCATTTTTCAATTTTAATTTTTTAAAATCTTCTAATAGACAAGATTTGGCTAGAATTAACTTTAATTCTTTATTTTCTTTTCCTAGTTTGCAACAATCTTTAGATAATAATTTAACAAATTTAAATAACTTATCGGGAGGAAGAGCTTGTACCTGACTTAGCTTGTCGATCTCGTTATCCGTAGCTCCCCCTGAACTGCTGCTTTCTTCCAATGTCGCTCTCCCTTCACCGATGCTCATTTCAGACGAGCTTGCTTCGTTTTCATCTTCTTGGTGACTCGCCATTAACGCAAGTCCGGAGAAAGCCTCAATCTCTGATTCGGACGATGTTTCGTCCCGCGTCGCCTTTAGCGTCTTGTACTTGTTAGATTGGACAAGTTTCTTCTTCTTTCCTTTGTCCTTGTCCTTGACCTTTAACTTATGGCAGTTGTCTTTAACGTGTCATTCTTCGTTGCAATGGTAGCATTTGATTGTTCTTTTCTTTCTACCCTGTAGATGGTTAGTTTTTCTAGATTTAACTAATTTTTTAAATTACCTTACCATCATTGTCATTTCTTCTTCATCGAGAGAGGATTCTGAATCTTGTTCGTCCATCCTTGCCTTAAAGGCAACGTTGTGCTTCAACTCCTTCTTCGAATCTGCACATCTCGTTTTATGGACTTCAAATGTTGAAAACATCTCCTCTAAGGTAACATATTCTAAATCTTTAGATATATAGTAAGCATCTACTAATGATGCCCACTTTGTAGTTCTAGGAAATACATTTAGCGCATACCTTAGCGAATCTCGGTCACTTACCTTTTCTCCGAGATTCGTGAGTCTGGTGATTAGTTCCTTCATTCTCGAGTGAAGATATGCAACAGTTTCTTCTGCTTCCAATTTTATGTTACTCAACTGGTTCCTTAGCAGATCTCATCTTGCGAGCTTGGCTTCGGATGTCCCTTCGTGTAGCTCAAGAAACTTCTCCCAAGGCTCCTTTGCTGAGTTGTAGGCGTCGATCCGGTTGACTTCTTGTGGCGATAGGACGCTCAGCAGATGGAATTCTGCTTTGTCGTTTGTCACGAAGTCGGCTTGCTCCTTCTTTGTCCACTGTATTCTTCCTTACATTCGGGTGCTACAAAACCGAACTTCATTATTAAAAGCAATTCAAATCGGTTTTAAAGAATACCTCCATTCTCCTTTTTTAGCTTGTGAACTTTCCATCGAACTTTGGTGGGTAGATGCTCGGTCCAGCTATTGTCTCGTGTGTTTCGTTTGGCGGTTAGTTCTTTTAAAGCGTCTTGGCTCTGATATAGTTGTTAGGACCCTCGGCAGCCAGCTAGAGGGGGGGTGAATAGCCCCTGCACAAATCAAGCAAATGAACCTTTCTCAGACTTATAACTTAATTAAAATAAACATTTGCATAAAAGAATAATAAAGAAACTAAAAGGAAAGAGGCACTGAGAATTTACTTGGTTATAACCGGGGAGGTTGTTAATCCAAGAAAGTTAAAGCGCACTAAAAATCTCCTTCAAGCGGAGAAGCCTCTTTACAGCAATAAACGCACAGAAAGATGAAGCTAAACAGAAAAGGAAAAGTGCACAAGTGTTGTTTGAATATTTCTAGTTGTTATTAGCTTCTGGGAGCAGAGCTGTTTATATAGCCTTGCTCGGGGCACCTGGAGGGTTCCAGGTGCTTGGAATGGGATAATTTTTTATCATTGACGTAATGGTACATGCCACGTCAAATTTGGCTAAAAATTAGGTTCCGAGCGCCCCGAAGGTGAAAGTCAGCTTTAGTTGACTTTCTCTCCTGGCCTCTAGCTTCGGCTCCGCTTGCTTCGGTCCGGATCTTCCGCTCCGGCTCCGCTCGCTTGAGTGATTTCGGTCATCTGGAATAGGACTCACCCAAACCCAACTTCCGGCCTTCTCGAGCAAGCTTCCACTCCGACTTCTCGTCCCTCGGAAACGTCGCGCGCCTCCTTCTCGTCCCTCGGAAACGTCGCGCGCCTCCTTCTCGTCCGCCCGCATACTCTTCCATAGCGCCTCGTCTCTCAGACACACTGAGTCTGTCGTCTCTCTCCCGTGTCGTCCTTCTCACTAGCTGCGCCTTTTGCTTGACATCCTGTGTTCCTAAGTTCCTACACACTTAGACATAGGGTTAAACACAACATGATCTAACTTAACTTGTTTGATCATATTAAAATTATCTTGGGGTACCAACATGAGGTCTGAAGAGCAATATACATTTGACAATTTTCCATTGACAATATTTTCTATCACACTATTTTTCTAAAAAAATATTTTCTATGAAACAAATGAATTGTAAATCACACTCCAAAAACTCTGTTAAATAAAAATTCAGACAATATAGAAATATCTACTAATCTACTATCAAATTCTGATACGGACAATGCACTAGTGAAACATGAATGTCAAAAGGAATATATATATAACTTCAACTAAATAAGCAAACTAGAATACAAAGAATTTGTGAAAATCCTAATATCTCGCGAAGTCATGTGAATGGCTCTCATATAATATGATTTACATGATATTATTTCCAAAATATGCTGTCTATCTTGTTCCCTCTACGTGCCATGGAATTGCTTAATTCGTTAATGGGATCATAGAATCATTAGTAACAGCCAATACTACTATACTTGTTGTAGATACCCAATCTATATGCTTGACAACTTGTATATGCATGTCTATAATCCCAATCTATATGCTTGACAACTTGTATATGCATGTTTAATTGACTTAAGTTTTATATTATTACTTTATGTCATGTCAAGGCAGAATGCATGTATACTACCCATTGGGTATCATACAAGATAGTACATCCATATTATTTTCAACATTTACTAGCCTGTTCGATCTTTGTGCCATGGAAATAGTTAATTTAATAATGAAATTATAGTTAAGTGCATCAGTAAAGGTACAACGCTGGTTTACTTGTTGAAACTGAGTTAACGTCTGCTGCATGTTGATGTAGTTTATGCAATCCATTTTGTGTTTTTCCATTTGATGGAAATTCGACACATGCAGATTGCAGATTATAGCTTGTTATATATAATCGACATTCTGTTGACAACTTTTCTATAATAGGTACCAGAATCTAGTGAAGATAGTCTTGCTGCTGTTGTGGGAATGTTTAGCAGTAAAGCCAAAGGTACAACTCAAGTATTAAAGATTTGTGGAGTTCAGTCTTACAATTGTTGGTTTGTCTACCTAAAAATATAGAATTGTGTACTAAAACTTAGCCATTATGCTCTAGTGTTGCTAATATTATGACGAATCCTGTCTGAAAATAGTGAAGACGAGCCGGGGATATAGCTCAGCGGTTGATCTTACAAAGACTCCACTTTGATCTGTAAAACAAAGAACATCAGTGTCGGATCAGGGAAAGGGTCCTGGCGTTGACCCTCCGACGCTTAAGTCAGTCATCAAAATAGTAGAAAGGCAATAAAGAACTGTAACAACAACAGGAGCTCTAGCACAAAAATAACGCATGCCTCTGTAGGTGCATGAACACCCTTTATATAGTACTCTTGTAGCAAATGTGCACATTTATCGAGGCACATGCATACTTTCCCAACTGTCCTGTGAAAAGACATGCCGGAAAAATGTCTCTGACACCATTCTTTAACAAGGTGTGCAAATCTCTAACATTACAGTGGAAACTTCCATCGTACGATTTGCCTATTGACCATGCCCTGCTGTCAGTGACATCAACTCTCAAAACGATACAATGAGTTAGACAAGGGGTCTCACTGTTTGGCCTAGCGGGGGAGCCACTCGGATTCCCCGCCTGGTTGACTTCAGCTGTTCTTATCCACGGTAGCTCGGCTCGGTAGGTTATTCCCCGCGCGACTGGAGATGCGGTTTGGTCGGACTAGCCCTTGTAGGATCGTCGCAGTTGAGTATTTAATGTCCTCTCTATAGTCGTCCTGGTCAGACAAGAGACCTACCCAGGTGAGTCTCTTGGCCGAATGGAACCTTTAGGCCCACTCGGCTTGTTGTTGCCCGAGCTTCCACGAGCTGTTGCCAGTGGACGATGACGGGGATGACAATGCGGGAGTCCTCTGTGCACACTCAGACAGTCACACAGAGCGTTAGAGACCCAAAACCAGGGAAAAAGTCCCTGGAGTAGGCCCTTCGACGCTCAAGTCAAGTACTTTTTCCCCAAGAGTACAGTCAAACGAAAGGACGAAAGTAGAAGACAAATGCGAAAAGATGAGTGAGCGTACCTGCGTAAGGGAGAGACCCCCCTTTTTATATGACCGGGCGTACTTCTAGAACCTAGCGAGTGTCAGGGAATGTCGGGTGTCAGGATTTGTTTGGCGGTGAATAACGCGTGGCATCCTCTGAGAGGCCAAAGGCAGGTTCCGTTATTAGTGAGTCACAGACCATTAGCATATTCCCTGACATACATCAGTTATTTCCTGCCAGGTGGTTACGATTCTTTGCTTAGTTGTCGTGTAGTGCCCTGCTAACCGGGTATGAAGGGAGAAGCTCTTGATGACTAGCAGTCTGAGAGCTCGTCCCAAGTATAACTGAGCAACCTGCGAGAATACCTGTCCAGGAAATCCCGACCAGTCTGTTTGAGCCAGCATACTTTGCCCTATATATCCTGACATGTAAGTCCTGATTTGCATGCCCTGACTTGTATATCTTGACCTGTCTATCCTGACCTGTACATCCTGACCTGTAAATCCTGATCCGCGTATCTTGACTTGTATGTCCTGACCTGTAGATCCTGATCCACATATCTTGACTTGTATGTCCTGACCTGTATATCCTGTCCTAGCGGTATGTGACCAGCAGTCCTTGGTGGCCCCTCCTCTTCTATTTACCACCACATCTTTTTAACCTCTGACTGTCATGTCTCCTTGACTTCTGACTACCACGTCTCCTTGACTTCTGACTTGGCTAGCTTCCTTGGGCCCCCTTTATGCGTTGTATCATAAGTCTCCCCCTCAAGTCTAGTCGAAGGAGGCCCATGTCCGACTAACTAGACCCCCTTCTGGTTTCCTTGACTTCACCCTTCCAGCCTTAAATGTTGGTCCTTCCTCCTTTTCCCTAATCTTCGGGCGCTGAACCCACTTAATGATTCAATCAGTCTAGGGAATCATGTCTCATTAACTCCTATATCATTGACCTTCTCTATCCTTTTCCCTTAAAAGGAGAAGGCTTACTACCTGTAGGATCACATTCCCTTCCTATCGACATTGGGGGACCATGAGCTCGAATTCTTCTAGCGTGGATGAGTAGCAGCATCTACATCATCAGTTGGATCAGATTACTCAGCGGCTGCTCAGAGGGAAACGAACCTAATTGAGATGACGCGAGATCAGGATCTTCAAATTTCACTTCGCCTAGACATTGAAGCTCTTTGGCTGTCTGTCAAATCCCGGATTCGAGCTGAAATGGCATTGAAGCAGAAAGTGTATTCAGATCTGGAGAGTCATATCCATTTCCATATTTATCTGAAAGACAAGCACGCTGCCGCCCTATCTCTTCTTCAAGAAGAAATCCGTATCAAAGACACTACCATTGCTCAGTAACAAACCCTCATTAATCTTTTGAAAGCCGAGCTGGAAAAGACTCGAGTTCATTCTGGACTGGAGAAATGTTGACGCATGTGAGGGTGCTCTTTAGGATATCCTTTATGCCTTTATGCAGAAAAAATAAGCTTGTACTGAGCATATCCTATACTGCTTAAATATTCTAGTACTTGTTTATGCTCCTTCTCCTCCCTTTTGTTAATACTTTTCTGGGCGTGCCCCCAATAATTCCCTCTATGCTCAGATCTGGGAAGTTGTAGATCATGAGAGCAGACTCATTTATAACTCGTACTGAGGCGAGAATCTGGAACATCGATCAGGAGGTCGTTGGGCATGAGAGCATGCTCACTTATAACTAGTACTGAGACGAGAGTCTGGGACACCGACCGGGAGCTCGTTGGGCATGAGAACATGCTCATTTATAACTCGCACTGAGATGAGAGTCTGGGACACCGATTGGGAGGTCGTTGGGCGTGAGAGCATGTTCACTTATAACTCACACTGAGGCGAGAGTTTAAGACACCGACTGGGAGGTCGTTGGGCGTGAGAGCATGCTCACTTATAACTCGCACTGAAGCGAGAGTCTGGGACACCGACTGAGAGGTCGTTGGGCATGAGAGCATACTCACTTATAACTTGCACTGAGGCGAGAGTCTGGGACACCGACCGGGAGGTCATTGGGTGTGAGAGCATGCTCACTTATAACTCGCACTGAGGCGAGAGTCTAGGACACCGACCGGGAGGTCGTTAGGCGTGAGAGCATGCTCACTTATAACTCGCACTGAGGCGAGAGTCTAAGACACCGACTGGGAGGTCGTTGGGCGTGAGAGCATGCTTACTTATAACTCGCATTAAGGCGAGAGTCTGGGACACCGACTGGGAGGTCGTTGGAAGTGAGAGTATGCTCACTTATAACTCGCACTGGGGCGAGAGTTTGGGAACCGAGCGGGAGGGATTTGGAAATCCGATCGGGGAGGATCCTAGAAACCCGTGCTGGTAGCTTGACCAGGAAGGAGCTGCTAGGCTTATCTTGAAGCTATTTTGCGATCACAAAGTGCCTTGTATAAAACTTAAAATAAAATAAGCAATATTTAAAGCTCACTCTTATTTCAAGGCAGCAGTGAGAAATGGCAGTGCAGAATTTGAATCGACGCTTCCCGTCGTCTTCTTCTCCATTTCCCAAGGCAACCGCATGGCCTTCCCAATCTTCGAAGCTTGGTCTTTCAGAAGTGAGGCGTTTCCGTACGCATATCCCTTTTCATGATTTCTTTGTCACGTCCATCATTAATACCCTTCATAGGGAATGCCGCGTGTCCCCTGACTTTATTACTCACACCGCATGAAAAGCACCTTTTGTACACAACTCCTGACGTCTTTCACTTTTTCGATCTGACGACGATCGTGCGCCTTACCCATTAAGATACCCGCCTCATTTTTCATTGCTTCCTAGGACTTCTGAGTTATAAACCCTAAAGAATGTTCGTCGTCGTCTTCTTATCGCTTCATTTGCCTTCGACCTTCCAACTTCTTCTTGCTCTCGCCTGTTGCTCTCACATGTTAAGGCTTCCTCCTCGCATTCGCCCTTTGCAAGTGCTCTCCTTTTCTTCTTCCTCCTTTTCGTTTCTCTCATAGTTGAGGAGAGGGAGATGCCCTGATACTCATATTATATTTCTGACTTAGATAACAGTGGCTTGTCCTCGATTCATGCTAGTCTGCACCTTACCGATGATTATCGACTTCGACCTCCAAGGCCAGATGAGCCTCCTTCTTCTCCCCCCAAAGGCTTTGTAACATTTTCAATGACCAACTCCTCGGAGGTCTTCGTTTCCCCATCCATCCCTTTTTCTCCTCCTTGAGTTAGCACGTTGGTATCTCACTTTCTCAGTTTGCTCCCAATGCTTTCCACGCCATGTGTGGAATGGTGATTCTTTGCTGTCTATATAGAATTCGCCTGACCTCCCAACTTTTTCTCCATTTCTATTCTCTCAAACGATCCAAGCCGAGTGTCTTCATGGTTCAATCCCGGGTTGGGTATAAATTTTTCCCTGATATGCCCTCTTCCAACAAGGGTTGGAAATCTCGCTTTTTCTTTGTTCGGTTGCCGGAGTCGGTACCGTGGCTGACCAAATGACGTTACACTCTCCCTCCTACCCCTAAACTACCAAAACACTAACATCAACCCGACTGCCGCATAGCTTCAGAGACACTCGGGGGAGTGCGCCTTCACCTATCTGTGATCATGCAGGAGGGTTTTCTGCATCTCTTTGGGCTTAGCCTGATCCCAGCGGCTATAGCATCCCCTTTTGGTAAGACCTCGTATCTTCTTCTTCTAATCTTCACTAACTGAGGTATTTTTCCTCCTGTTTTGCAGAGACCGCCATGTTTCACTCTTTCTCGGTCGACTCTTCCAAGCTACCTAGCGGCATTTTGAAGAATGTAGGACAGGAGATCACGAAGGGTTTAGCAGCTTCTTCAGTGGCTCCCCTAAGTGAACTGGTGGGGACCTCGATGCAACTCCCTGCAGAACTTAAAACTTCTGAGGCCGGTTTGATACCCGGAGAGCCGCTCGAGGAAGAGCATGCCCCTTCTCCTCCTTCAGACAAGCGCATACGCCTTCAGCGCAAAAGAAAGAGAGTCACCCCCTCAGTCCAATCATCCCCCTCTCTTCCTCCTTCTGGGCGAACTTCTTCCAAGGCCTCGAAAGCCAAGACGAAAACTCCTGCTCGAACGTCTCCTCCTCCTGCCCTGGAAGTTTCAGCATCAACTCCAGTTCATGTCGCGGCTCCCGAGCAGGCTAGCTACTCAGCTGGAAACCAGCCCGGGGGTTCTGCGACCTCTTCTGCTCCCCTTCCACAGCCTACCCTAGCTCTAGCTCCTTCTCGTACCAAGGAGCGATCCAAGAGCAGATACGACTTTTCTTCTTTCTTTCATTTACCCTCCATAGCTGGGCTGGAATCTGTGTCTGCAAGTGACACCCCTTCCTTCTGTGGCCAGGTTCAGTTACATGGGGCTCTAGCCACTTCCTGACAATTAGCTGATGAGCAATTTGTTGGATCGAAAGCGCTAGAGGGGAGGGTGAATAGCGCTCGTGGATATTTCGTTTCGGATTTGTAAAACGTACGAGTAAAAACGCAGCGGAATAAACAAACAAACACAAATGATTTACTTCGTTCGGAGCCTAGATCGACTTCTACTCGAAGGCCCGTGATCCTTGATTGCTTTTCGTGGGCAACAACTATAATTACGAAATTATTACAAGCTAAATACAATTTAAAACCGTAATTAAAAATACCAATGACACTTAGGAAATATCAGTTCTGGAGCTTCGGGTCGTCGGGATGTCGTAGCAGCACTTCGGGATCGTTTCATAGGCAGCACGTTGAAGAAGGAATGCTTTGAATGTTTTTGATCCAGCTGCTGCCTCGAAGCCTCCTTATAAAGCCAGCTGGAGGTGCCTCCAAGGCTGTCCAAGGCGCCTCCAGGCCCCAAGTCCACCGCGGTGATAAGAGCAGAACAGGTCGCGCCTTATCCTGCTTGAGGCACCTTCAAGCTGCTCCAAGGCGCCTCCAGTCACGTCTGAGGCGCCTCCCAGTCTTCCGCGCAGACTTGTGCTGACTCGCACCCTAGGCGCCTCCAAGCCCCATGGAGGCGCCTCGGACATTGTTCATCCGAGGCTAACCATTGAATTTTTGCCCTGCAAAACATGTTAGTCCACAAATCCAAAACACATCCTGCAAAACCAAGTTAGCACAGAAATAATATAGTAAATGGAATTGTTGACAGTCATCAGACTGCCCGGGTCTGACTTCGGATTTCCAATCGGAAACCCTAGGTCGGTCCGACGCCTAATGTTCCCTCTATGGGGAACGTACCCTCACCTACTCTACTCAGGAGAGTTACCTGTTGCCAGTGCGATCCTCCAGATCGACTGGCCTTTTGCTTAGCACTTGATGCTTCCGGACTTTCTGCTGGACGTCCACTTCCCAGCTGGTCCAGTCTTTTACCTGATTCGCGACACAAGGACTTTCCACCTAGGGTTACCACGCCCTAGGACTTTTGCCTGAAGCCCTCGACCTGCCAAGACTTTTCGCATAGGGTTACCACTGTTAGGATGTATACTAAAAGCCTAGCTTTTGGTATGAACATTTATTAGAAATACAGAATTACATTAGTCAAATATCTACATTTATGATAAATGTAGTTGTTCATCTTAGTTTATATTGTAGATAACATGGTGTATGGTGTAACACACAGAAGATCATGTTATCAAGTGTCTTATAAATTATAAATAGTAGCTCATGACCAAAATGGAAAGAGTCAAACCATTAGTACGGTCGTAGTGTAATTATGTATTAGTTTATCTTGACGAAATAATTATACTAGTACACTTTAAGTGTATTGAGTAGGACCATTTTAGGTAAATTCTTTTTATATTGACTTATAAAAGAACTAGATCTTAGTTATTATGGAAGTGTGTACTCTTAATCCTAATATAATAACAAATACATATATTTAGTATTTATTTCTTTAACTTATCAAAGGGTGAGATTTAGCTCGATAAATCAATAAGCCCGATAAGTTGGGAAATGATATTACTTATAGTGTGTGTTGTTGATTATAGAAGGAATCTGTGTCCTAGTTATCTAGGTTGAGAATGTCCCCAAGAGGAACTCATAAGGATTGTCATGTTAAATGCTACAAGTGGACTTAGTCCAACATGACAATAAGGTTGAGTGGTACTACTCTTGGATTTAGATATTAATTAAGTGAGTTGTCAGTAACTTAATTAGTGGACATTCGTTATCTTAAACACAGGAAAACTAACACACTCATAATAAGAAGGAGCCCAAAAATGTAATATGGGATTGGTGCGGTAGTGCAATAATAACTCTCTAGTGGAATGAGTTATTATTGATGAACTTGAGTTGTGTCTTCGGGGCGAACACGGGATACTCAAGCTCATCGGGAGGCCAAAACCAATTTCTCCTCTAGGTCCCTGTCGTAGTCTCATTAAAGCCTCAAGTCCATCCAATAAGAGCCCATCTTGGAGTCCAAAAGGGGGCCGACCCAAGGCTTGGTGACCAAGCCTAGGGTCGGCCACATCCTCCTCTAAAGGGGTCAGCCCCTTTGCTTGGTGTCCAAGCAAGAGGGGGCCGACCACAATATTCATATTAGAGGGGTTGTTTTGAATTTTTAAAATCTTCTCAGATATTTACAATTTGTAAAAGAGAGATTTTAAAATTTACAAAACTTTCCCTATTTGAATTAGGCCACATGTTTTAAAAGAGAGTTATAAATTTTATTAAACTTTCCTTTTATAACTTTCATAGTTTTAAAAGAGAGTTGTAAAATTTATAAAACTTTCTTTTTATATAACCATGTTTAAAAAAGGAAATTTTATTAGAGATGTTTTAAATTTTTAAAACTTTTCTTTTTTAACATTCACAATAGGAAAGAGAGCTTGTAAAGTTTTATAAGAGGATTTCTTCTTTTATAAAATTTTATTTAAAATTTTATTTCCTTCCTTTAATGTGACCGACCACCCTTGCTTGGTGCCCAAGCAAGGGGCCGACCAATCAACATTCAATCAAGTCAATCAACAATTTGTTGATTGATGATTGATTCAATTAAGAGAAAGGAAAAGGAAAAATTAAAAGGGAAAAGGAAAAACTAGAGAAATATTTTAATTTTTTATGAAAGTCTTTCCTTATTTGCCTTGGTCAAGTAATATAAAAGAAGGGGAGGGGAGGCCTTATGTGATAACAATTCATATTGTATTGTTGGAGATCTCTCTAGTGGCCGACCCCTCTCTCTCTCTCTTTTCCCTTTGCTCTTTTTTGGTTCCTTTGTGGTTGTGGCCGAAACTTAGAGAAGGAGGCGAAGCTCTTCGGGTGGAGTTCATCTTGGAGGATCGTCGCCCACATGACGTCCAAGAGGAGGCGAGGGATATGACAGAAGATCTCGAGGTTTTTAGCATACAAGGAAGAGGTATAACTAGTAATAAATTTCCGCATCATGCTAGTTATTTTTCCTTTGTATAAATACCAAATACAAGAGGCATGCGATTCTATTTTTTGAATTAGTTTTCGATGTTGTGTTTTTTTTTATTTTTTTTCCTTGTGATTCGATTGTTCTTTTTAGTTAACCTATTGTTACTATAAGGAAATTAAATATTGAATTTCTCTGAGTGGTTTTGTCTAGTCGGTGGTGGATGATCCCATACCCAAGAAGGCCAAGTGCCTCGCCATGCAGTATTGGAAACCAATCTTAAAAATCAATATTTAATTAACTAAGTAACATGGGGACGACTTGGATTTAAAGTGTTAAGTTCCGCAGGCAATCCAAGTCTAAACCTAAAAGAACATATAAGTTAAACTTAGGATCAAACGTGTTAAGTTCCGCAGGCGATCCAAGTTTAATTTAAAAGAACACATGGTAGCTAGGAAAGGTTCAGATCATGTACAAAATTTTTGTACAGTGGAACCATTAGGTTTTCCGAGTAGTAACGAATAACCACCCCCTATGACCTAGGGTTACCACCCCCTAGGATTTTCCACCTGCCTAACCGCAGCTAGGACTTTCCTGAAACACTCAATCAGACTTATTAGATCACAACTAAGCTTAACTTTGAATTCCTTTGCCATTATCAAAATAACGGATCGATCGTTAGATGCTTCCCGCACCAACAATCTCTCATTTTTTGATTATGACAACTGAAATTTAAGGTTAAGTAAAATAGATGCATAAAGTTTAAGTACGCAAGCTTAAATAAATTTTAAAATGCAAGCATAGTTAAGCTAAAACTTAAACTTTGTAAAGCAAGCCCCCCCTTAATAAAAGGCTCTTTTTATTTTATTTGAATTTCCTACTCTCCCTCTTTGCCATTTATCAAAAACATGTTTGAGAAAGTATCAACTTCTCAAAAATTTTATAATAAGAAAAGTAGAGAATTAGATAAATGTTAGGTTTTTAGGGATAAAAAATGCTTTCATAACCCTTAGCTTTTGTATAGTTAATTTGCAATGTAAAACTTTTAGCTAAGTGAGATTGTAAGATTCTTTGTAAAATTTGAAAAGCACCATAAGTTAGAACCCTTTGAAAATCTTTAGCTAATTTTGAAAAATCTGTTAGAAAAAAAATACTTAACTAAATTTTTAGAAAAAGTTTTCAACAAAGTTTGAAAGATTTTCATTAATTTCTTTTACTTAGTCAGATAAAGCAAATTTTTAACTTAAGTTTTGAGAGCACTTTTTGAGTAAAATAGTTAGATCTGATAGAATAAAGTTTTCTTAAAAAAATGACTAAGTGTAAGATCTATAGAAACCACTTAACTAGGCATTTTAAAAGCATTGAATTTTGAAGGAGCTTAAATGTTTTAAATTATTATAAAAATGTTTTAAATTTTGAGAATAAATTTGGAAGGAGCATTGAATTTTGAGAATAATTTTAATTTAAAAAAAATTAGCAAGAGTTTGACATTATAGCTCAAGTTGAAAACCTTGATTTGAAAATATTCTTAAGTTTTGAAAAGTATTGATTTAAAAAAACGTAATTGATTTGTAGTAGCAAAGAGGGAGGTGCTAAATTTATTCAAATTCAATTGGTTCTTAAATCCAAGCATGAGTCAAGTTGAATAAATTTCAAATTACCTAATTTGTCAGGTATCAGAGCCCTAATAATGCTAGTATTCTTAATCTTAATAATTCAGTAGCCTTTACCAACTATCTAACCTTTTAGCTACTGTCTGATTGCCTAGATAGCAACAACTTTCACTTGGTTAGTCAAGTTAAATCAATTTAATCCGGTTAGATCTGACTAGAGCTGGATGACTTGACTTGATTACTGTAAATTAGATATTTAATGCCCAGACTCATATTGATGCACAGATATAAGCATATTGGAGTCCAGGCTATACCCTATGCATCTCACGCCGTTTTAAGTTTTTCAAGCACAAGCAAGGTATGCCTAGGTGTTTGTGAGATGCTCTGGCTGAAACTAGGGGAACATGATATCTAGGGTCTGAGCCTAGGCTAAGTCCATATATTAAAAAATCTAATAAGATTGGGATTTTGAAAACCATTTTTCCTATAATTTTCAAAACAATTTAAACATAGTTTTGAAATTATACTCACAATTTGAGAAACGACAAATCAGTGCTAAATGAAAGTACTATCGTAGCATAAGTCAGCAAAATATAAGAGTGCTAGTGAGATGACCAGATCCAATATACAATCAAAAAGTGAGTGAGATATCCAGCCAGTCTAAAAGGATAGAGTCAGGCAGAGGGATCGTCAGCTGGAGGATCAGGGTCGTCAGCTGAAGGATCGGCAGCTAATGGATCGTCGGCCGGAGGTGGAGACGGAGGTCGCTCGGGTGCTTGCATCGCCTGATGAAGCTCGTCTCGGATAATCTGACGGATGTCGTATCGGAGAGATATCCGAAGGGTGTGGAAACCATCAGTGACGAGCTGTCGTGTCTGTGTAGTCGATCTCTCAATACGAGCAAGTCAATCCTCAAGAGACGTCGAGGGCTGAGCCGAGATCGAAGGCCCGGCTGAAGTGGAAGGCTGTCCATCAAGCTCCTCAGCTGTAAACTCTAACCAGTCCTCCCCCTCAGCTGGAGTGAAGAAGGCCTGAAACTCATCATCAGTCTGTGCTCTAATCGGAGTGGCAGCTGGCTATGGCCGACCTTTCCAGGCTAGAATCCCCTCAGCAGTGACCTCTATATGGGCTAAGCGAAAACTACGCTGACCTAACTCGTCGTATAGTGTAAGAGGGATAAGTGTCCCTATGGATGTGTCAATCTTAAAGGTCGAAAAGATCTGAGTCAAGATATGACAGTAGGACATGTGGACTATATCTTATACTAGATGCATGGATAATGTTCTGGAACATATGTAGTGCAATGTCTATGTCCAGACGCTGACTCAGAGCGTACAGAAAGAATGAGTGAGAGGATCGCATCTTCGTGACGTCACGAGATGTGATCGGCAAGATGCATGCGGTAAGGATTCTGTACATAGCGTAGTCCTGAACTCTAAGTAGAGTTGACTTGAACTCTGTTAGGCCAAGAGGTCTCTCCTCACCAAAAAAATGCATGTAGATGGTGCCTAAGGTGATATGGGAATAGGGATCACCAAATGGTAGATCCCTACCTGGGTAGCACAGGAAGGTACATGTGGACTCCCTAAGCTCTAAGCTAGTGCGAATCAGGGAGGGAGTAAACTGGATGTCTGTTCCACCAACTCTGGTGGAATAAGTACTATTATAAACCCTTTCGAGGCTATGATAGAACTGTGCACACAAATCCTGGTTTATTGTATCAGTACAGTAAACCAGTTTCCTTAACTGATAGTGTTCTATCATTTGAATTGCAGGGTGACAGAACTGGGCAAAAAATGACTTACTTACATATCTAGGTTTAATAGACTCAAATGTAAACTTAGCAAAGTCTACCCTATGCTGCTTTGAGGGGAATCTAGGATTTGTAGATGGTGTCCTAGCTGGTGTAGGATCAACATGTCTGCGTTTCCTATTTTGATTTATACTACATATCATAAGAAAATAATGCAAAAGAAAACATATATGGATAATAGGATGGATGCAGATGTACCTAAGAGGCATTGTAGGGTATTTGAGAGAAGGATGTGAGGTGAAGGCGCCTTGATTGGGAATAAATTGCACGGGAAGCTTGTGCTCGGTGTCAGCAGAAAACGAACAGAAAAGTTTCTGTTCGTGGCAAAATTATGGGTTGAAGGCACCTTAGGTTGTGGTTAAGGTGCCTTATAGGTGTTGTTCGAGGCGCCTCGAAGATGATCCGAGGCACCTTAATCTTAGTGGCGGGAATTTTCCCGCCGCGTTTGAGGGTGCCTTCCTCGTGTGGGAGGTGCCTTCGATAGGTGTCACGTGTTTTATATATATATATATATACATATATATAATGTTCAGTTGATTAAGTTGTAAAAGAAAGGTTTTAGTTAAATTTTTGAAAAAATATTTTAAGTTAATTAAATTTTTGAAAAAATATTTTAAGTTAATTAATTTTAAAAAATATTTAAGTTAATTAATTTTAAAAAATATTTAAGTTAAATTGAATTTTGAAAAATATTTTAAGTTAATTAATTTTGAAAAATATTTAAATTAATTAATTTTGAAAAACCTTTAATTTTGAAAAAGTTTAAGTTAATTAAATTTTGAAAAATATTTAAGTTAAAAAATATTTTATTTTGAAAATACATTTAAGTTAATTAAAATTTGAAAATATTTTAAGTTAATTAAAATTTTAAATATTTTAAATTAATTAAAATTTTAAAATATTTTAAGTTAATTAAAATTTTAAAATATTTTAAGTTAATTAAATTTTGAAAAAATATTTAAGTTAAATTTTGAAAAAATACATTTAAGTTAAAAAATATTTTATTTTGAAAATACATTTAAGTTAATTAAAATTTGAAAATATTTTAAGTTAATTAAATTTTGAAAATATTTTAAGTTAATTAAAATTTTAAAATATTTTAAGTTAATTAAAATTTTAAAATATTTTAAGTTAATTAAATTTTGAAAAAAATATTTAAGTTAAATTTTGAAAAATACATTTAAGTTAAAAAATATTTTATTTTGAAAATACATTTAAGTTAATTAAATTTTGAAAATATTTTAAGTTAATTAAAATTTTAAAATATTTTAAGTTAATTAAAATTTTAAAATATTTTAAGTTAATTAAAATTTTAAATTATTTTAAGTTAATTAAATTTTGAAAAAATATTTAAGTTAAATTTTGAAAAATACATTTAAGTTAAAAAATATTTTATTTTGAAAATACATTTAAGTTAATTAAAATTTGAAAATATTTTAAGTTAATTAAATTTTAAAAATATTTTAAGTTAATTAAAATTTTAAAATATTTTAACTTAATTAAATTTTGAAAAATATTTTAAGTTAAATTAAATTTCAAAAAATATTTAAGTTAATTAAATTTAGAAAATATTTTAAGTTAATTAAAATTTTAAAATATTTAAAGTTAATTAAAATTTTAAAATATTTTTGGTTAATTAAATTTTGAAAAAATATTTTAAATTAATTAAATTTTTAGAATAATTAAGTTTAATTAATTTTGAAAGTAATTAAGTTTAATTAATTTTGAAAATATTTTAAATTATTTTATTTTTGAAAAGTAATTAAATTTGAAATTAATTAATTAATTTTGAAATTGAAAAAATATTTTTAATTTTAATTAACTTTAATTGATTTAAGTTAAAATTTGAATATTAATTTGAAATTTGAATTGTAAATTTTATTTTAATTTGAATTTCAAATTTAAATTTTGAATTTGAATTTGAATTTAAATTTTAATTTAATCCTTAATCATCTCACCCGATCTAAATTTTCAATCAGGGAATCTTATAATTTTTGTGAGATGAAATATGTTTGATTATAGAGTTTGATTTAACTTTGTGTTAGATTCAGGTTTGGCTTTAGTCTAAACAAATAAGCATTTTTCGGATAAACCTCTGGGCTCTGGTGAGTCACCTAGGACATCATTAGAGTAACCATGTCGTCCAAGTTTTCCGAATAGTCCTATCCACGGAGCTTAGTACCATACTTTGGTCTAACTAGTTAGGATCCATCAAGGGTAGTTTCGGTCAGTTCCACTTAGCCTATTGCACCAGGTCGAAGCCATATTTTCCTAGACATGCAAGGACTAAGCTTTCCTAACGTACTATCATCCAAGACTTCACCAGTACCATTTGTCAGGTTAAATCTAGCTCTTTTTATTCTAGTCTTAATTACTCTGCCGGGTAGTCTACTCTTGATTACCCTTGTCAGGTAGATTACGTTCGATTACCCAGTCAGGTAGTTTAGTTTGGAGGTACCATCAATTCTGGAGCCTCCTTCTATTTTTAATTTTTATTTAATTTGAATTTTTATTCTGATTTAATTATTAATTTTGTATTTGATTTTAACTTTGATTTTGATTTTAATTTGAGCTTGATTAACACTGAATATTTGATTTTAATTTTAAATTTGGTTATGTTTAGATTTGAATTTTATTAAGTTTAAATTTTATTAAGTTTAGATTTGAATTTTATTAAACTTGATTAAATTCGAATTTGTTTAACGTTAAATTTGATTTTTTAAAATTTTAATTTTAATTTATTTGTTTATTTATTTTTATTTTTCTTATTGATTAACTTAAAAAGAATTTATTTATTTGTTATGATACTTTTTCTTTTTGCTTCCCTTGGTTCATAGCCTCGATAAGGTCTATCGAGATAGTGTACTTGATTCTTGGGAACCCAATATTGACCAAGTCTAACTTGATTGACCAATTTAGACTTGGGGACTCATGCTTGGACTGTTTTACTATTTGTTCTTTGTATGAGTGACAAATATGATTTGTATTTCTTTTTTGGCTTAAAACCTAGTCCAGTTCTATTATAGATTGCTCTTTGTGTCCCAAGAATTAGATCAAGGTTCTTGGAACCCAAAGAGAACCGTTCTAATGTTAACTTCAAATCCTTGATCTGATTTTTCAGATTGGAATTCTCTTCCTCAAATTTTTAGATTTGAGTTGAGTTTCCAGTCTGAACTGGTTCAGTCGAGGTTTTGGAGTTAGTCACTTCTTTAAGGACTGCTACTTCCTTTAGAAGTGACTTGGCCCTAATATTCAATTTTGCTAATTTACGTAATAAATAATTAACTAAATTATTAAGTCGCGGAATACTTACAGCGGGGTCTGGCCCTTCGGAAATAGATACGGATCCGTGGCTTCGCTCGGACTCGGCTTCCGACTCGCTCTCGCTCTCGGACAAATCGATCTGGTCCCGGGCCATCAGTGCAAGAAGACTCGTTTGTTCAAGCTCGTCGTCGGTGTCTTCTTCTGAGGATTCGTCCCAAGTCGCTTTCAGCACCTTCTTTTTCTTCTGCTTCTTTGCATCTTTCTGATTTGGACAGTTGACCTTGATATGCCCCTTCTGGTTGCATCCATAGCATGTTACCTCGAACTTCATCTTTGATTGAACTTCTTTGGACTGAACCGCCTTCTTGAGGTCCTTCTTGTTGAACCCTTTCTTCTTCTTGTATAGTTTCTTTACAAGATTGACGAGTTCGGTTGTCAACTCGTCATCTTCATCGTCTGAGTCGGGTTCTTCTTCCGACTCCGGTTCAGTTCTTCGTCGTGATTTCGGTTCACGTGTTCGACTGGTACCTGCAACCAAAGCAACCCCCTTCTCGGTTAGCTGTGTATTAGTCTGTTCATGCAGTTCAAACTCACAAAATAACTCATCTAATTTTATAGAAGATAGATCCTTAGAGACTTTGTAGGCATCTACCATTGATGCCCACAATGTACTCCTTGGAAACAAGTTTAGTGCGTACCTTATGATGTCCCGATTCTCGACTTTCTGCCCGATTGCATGGAAGGAGTTGAGAACGTCTTGTATGCACGCGTGGAGTTAACTTGCTGTCTCTCCTTCCTGCATTTTTAGATTATATAGTTTATTGAATAGTAAATCTATTTTACTCACCTTGGTATTTGAGGTGCCCTCGTGCAGTTCTATCAGTTTCTCCCACAGCTCCTTTGCGGTTGAAAACGGACCAACTCTGTTGAACTCCTCTTTGGTCAGGCCACATTGGAGGGTGCAGGTCGCTCTGGCATCGGCTTCCACCTTCTTGATTAGGGATGATTCCCATTTTTCGCAGGGTGTAGGCTTGCCATCTTCATCGGTTAGTAGTTGTAAACCGGTCTTGACAATCATCCAGGTCTCGAATTGGATCTTCATGTAAGTTTCCATTCGTCCCTTCCAGTACCCGAAGTCTTCTCCGGAGAAAAGCGAGGGACGAATGGTGCTGAAACCCTCTTGTTAGGTCATTTGTTGAATATGCAAAACAAAAATAACAGAAATGTCCCAAGACTAGGTCTTGGATTAGCAGTGCGGGAGTATTAAAAAAAATACCGAACTCGAGTGGTGTTGCACCAGTTTCGAGCAAAACCAATTCGAAAAAAAATTAGAATGTTGCTATAAAGCTAATTCTAATTGACTCCGAAAAAGCTGAAAATACCACGAAAAATTATTTTGAATTGTGGTTGCACCGATTCAAAATGACCCCGCTCTGATACCAATTGTTGGATCGAAAGTGCTAGAGGGGGGGGGGGGGGTGAATAGCACTTGTGGCTATTTCATTTCGGATTTGTAAAACGTACGAGTAAAAATGCAGCGGAATAAACAAACAAACACAAAGGATTTACTTCGTTCGGAGCCTAGAACGACTCCTACTCGAAGGCCCGCGATCCTTGATCGTTTTTCGTGGGCAACAACTATAAGCACGAAATTATTACAAGCTAAATACAATTTAAAATCATAATTAAAAATACCAACGACACTTACACTACAAAAAAAAGGGATTTTAGAAGCGGTTTTTAGACACCTATAGCAACGGTTTTCAACCGCTGCAGATGTTGGCGACGCTAAAGCCAACTGAAGCGGTAAAGCTAACCGGTGGTTCATGACTTAGAGACGATTCTGATGGATACCTATAGAAGCGGTTAATAACCGATTATGATGGATACTTATAGGACCGGTTAATAACCAATTCTGATGGATACCTATAGAAGTGATTTTTAACCGATTCTGATGGATACCTATAGAAGCAGTTAATAACTGATGCAAAGGATCCCTTTTAGAAGCGGTCATGACCGGCCCTATAAATTTTTCCAACTCAGAAAATTGATATTTAGAAGCGGTTTGAACCACTTCTAGAAGTCTAGTTATAGGAGCGGTTAAAATCGCTGTTATTAATGAATTACTAATTTTAAAAAAGATTGACAAAAGACTCAAATTCATACCCAATGCTCAAATTAAATCAATTGACAATATTTATAACTGAAATTCATATTAAAGTTATAATGAAGGATCCAAAATGTGTAAAATCCAGAAATGATGAAACAATACATATAAGAGAACCTTCACAAACCTATTTTATTTTCATAACACATAAATATAAATTAGATTATCAAATCAACACATAATATTTATAATTCATTTCAAAATATTCATAACACATAACATTAACTCTACACTATAACACTAACACAATACTTTCTTCAATCTCCAAAATATATACAATACAACCTTCAATAACAAATTTTCTCCACCCAAAAAAACATCAAAAGGTATTTGCTCCAAGCGACAAAAGACATTTGCTCCACGCGACACAAAGGCATTTGCTCCAACCTTCAATAGCAACCCTGAATAGAACCACCAAACCATATTCTATCAACATATTTCAATATATAATGAAAAACATATTTAACAAAAGCTTGCACCAAATTAAAAGGTTGAATTTAATGGGAGATAAGAAAAATTACATGAATTTGCATGAATACGGGGATTTTTGTTTTCCTTTTTACCAGTTTAAAGTTGATGTAAAACAAGTAAAGCTAAAAAGTTTGCTAACAAGAAAGTTGGTGTCAAGAATTAAGAATGGAATATTATAACTCTTCCATCATTTGCATTATAACTCTTCCACCAACATATGTCTCCACAACAGTCATCTAAGAACAAATCTTAATGCGTCAATAATCCAATGAAAGAAAAACTTAGGTTCATGGAATATTGAACAACATGAATTATGTCAATCAATGTATGCAGCCATTGCTGAAATGACAGGAAAGGCTAGTCTTAATAAAATAATCAAACCTGATTCAAGGTCAAAGTTCTAATCTAGTTGCTACAAATAGTTGTTGTTGAACCCATAGTTTCACACACTGAAAGCATTCTTACCTGTTAAATAACACCTAAGAATTACTTAAAGCACATGTTCATGAATCACTTCTCAATCAAATGTAAGATGTGTATTTACCAAGGCTTTGTCTGTCATCATCTTCCGCATTGAATAAGGCAAGCTGGCGTATAGAAAATAACAAATTTAGACATAAGAAAATACAAATAATACAGTTTAGTTTGTAAAAAAGACTATATACACACGTAAAGGTAACAACTCATGGAAGCTCTTCAGCCACTACAACAACCACTATTGCTACCTATCAAGCTTCATAAAAATATATTATATAGCTTTACACATGAAGAGATGAGGAAAGGAGAATAAATGTGTGCTCTAGATGAAATTTGTCATGTAGTAAAAAACCACATACTACGACTGTCAAGATTTTGATGGCTCCATTTACAGTAGTCTTTATACCTGTCTGTCCCTTTATGAATTGAATAGATCCATCCGGGTTCTTTGTATGTCCAAGTAAAGTATCTGAAACATATAGGGAGGACAAATGAGAATTACAAAATGTTGTTATAAAGCGAAGAAGAATGTTGCTTACATAACCAGCAGGACTACTAGAACACCAGCAGCTATAGTCAGCCCTACTATGCCAATGAAAGTAGCAACACCATTCAAGCGTACCTATAAGCAAGAAAAAAAGTAGGCTTGACAGCAAAATTTGCACGGGGCATAAAATAGAATTCACAATTCAGAAAAAAACTACAATGGAGTTTCTCCACCAGTATCCTCTGAAATACTAGCCATCAACAAACCCCATTCAGTATTTATTCCAATTGTAGTTACCTGAATGAAAACAAAAATTGTTAAAATACTGAAAATAGACTAAACAGAGTTTCTTGTATAGAAGATAAAGATTAGCATACTCAAATTGAAGTTCAAATTATTTTCTTACAAGAAGTTAAATTTAAATTGATAGATGTCTCTAGAAAAGATTTCTACTCATAAAAAATTATTAAGAAAAAAATGGTCCAGGCAATCACATACCAACATATTACCATATCCATCAGCAACCTTGCATGCAGACATTAGAAAGGGAGATTTAGGGCAACTTCATCCAAAAAACTCGAACACAGATAAATTGCAATAATAATGTTGTTCAATGGTAACATTATTAACAAACCAACAAATTAACTTAAACAGGTGGATAAGACGATGCCGATTTGGGAATCGAAACTAAACTTCGAATTATCTGAGAAGGAGAAGTAGAGAACGCACCAGGCCTTTCTTCAATAGTTGTGCCGACTCCCTCTCCTGGACTTTGCTGCTGCATCTCCTCCGGAGGGGCGTTGTCTTTGAGGACGGCGCAGCAAAGGCGGCGACGCTTGTGGAAGGGCTTCGAGACGGGAGCCAAAGCCGCTAGCGAAGCGGCGGCGGCCCGATTATTAGGGGGTCAGAGGCGATGCCGAGGGAAGCAAGACAACTGCGTACCTGGAAGGAGAGGTCGAAGGATAGAAACCCTAACATCTAGTGATGGGGAGACGAAGGTTCGGCTGCGTACCTGGAAGGAGGCAGATGCGGAGTGTCGTCAGTGATGGGATGAAGCAAGTGCTCTTCGTGTCCGATGCCGAGATGCCTGCAAGGAAATACAAACCCGATCGTGGAAGCACAGTAGCGGCGATAGGGGGAATAGCGGGCACAGCAACGACGACAAGGGGGATTAGTGGGAATGTGAAATTTTGGATGAGGGAGGGAAGTTAATAAAAAGGTTAATTCTCATTTTATTAAAATCAATGTTATTATTTAATTAATTTAAATTTAATAATAATAACAATCAAATAAAAGAAATATAAAATTATGTTAAGACATCAGAAAATTTTTTGTTAAAATTTTGATTTAAATTTTGAAATGCTGAAAAAAAGTATTGGGTTAAAATTTGACATAATTTTAATATAATATAATATTTTTTTTTGGAGACTATAATTTTTCATTCGGGACTCAGAATCATATAGAGCTCACACGTATTGAATTTAAAGATCTATATTTATTATAAAGGAATCTATAACCACCCAGTTTCGATCAAAAAATAAAAATATGATATTTTAGGATGGAAGTGTGAGTGAGAAAAAAAATATAAGGGTCTCATTTTTATTTTATTAATATTAATGTTATTATTTAACTTATTTTAATTTAATTTTTTTAAAAAATTATAGATTAATATTATATATTATAAATTTTAATATTAATTATGGGCATTGTTTTTTTTAAAATAAAACAGTGACCTTGTTAATAGCAATGGCATTTTTCGAGTTGACCAATGAATACTGATGACCAAGTTAATGGCAAATAAATTCTGGTGAGTAGATTCATAAAGAAATAATAGCGACCAAGGTAGGCCTAAAGCTTATCCAGAGCATCCCTATTATTTATTAGTTTAATGAGTGATCATAAATGTCAAAATACAGAATATTTTTATGCTCTATCAGGGATTTACACCTGCAATTGGCTAAAACAGATTAACTATTTTTTATTAGAGAATGAACTGACAGAGTTATTGTTTTGATTTTTCATGGGTCAAATGATAGAACCAGACTAACTATTTATCCAAAAGATAAAATTAAGATAAAAATTGGGAAAAAAAAGATGAAATTTCTAAAACTTATCAACCAAATCAAAAGGAAAAAATCTAAAATTTTCATGGAGGTGATGATGCCTCTGAAAGGAAAGCAAATTTGATATTGATATCAATATTTCAGGATAATCTCTTTCGGAAGAAGAAAATGTATAGTTCATTACATATATGGATCCACAACAAAGGAATTTTTTACCAAAGTGAGCTTTTCAAAGAAAAAAAACATGGCGGTACATATATAACTATGATTTTTTTTTTTTTGTAGTTTTTTCATAATCAAGTTTCTGCATTTCGAGCATTTGTAATTTTTCCAGAGTTCAACAAGTGTAACTTCAGTTGGGCAATTTCAGAGATCAAAGTCATTGGCATTGCTTGTTTCAAAGCATGGGAAGCTTGAAGAGGATTGCTAGTCCTTGAATAAACATGTTCTATTTCCTGCCCAAAGATAACTCAGACAACCTTTGTTTCATAGGAGTTTCAGAAATTTAAATATCAGTTTCAGATGCAAGTATTTTTTTTATTTAATCCCGTATGTGATCTTTAGAAGCGGTTTAAAACCGCTTCTAAAAGACATTTATAGGATTAGTTATATTAACCGCTTCTATATGTGTCCAACTGCAACGATTTAACAATCGCTTCAACAAAATATCAACTGAAGCGGTTTTAAGAGCAGTTAATATTGACTGATTCTATTGATTCTGCTTTTACAACCACTTTATTGACCGCTGCTAATTTTCTGATCCTAATGTCCATTTTTTTTGTAGTGTTAGGAAATATCAGTTCTGGAGCTCCGGGTCGTCGGGATGTCGTAGCAGCACTTCGGGATCGTTTCATAGGCAGCACGTTGAAGAAGGAATGCTTTGAATGTTTTTGATCCAGCTGCTGCCTCGAAGCCTCCTTAAAATGCCTGCTGGAGGCGCCTCCAAGGCTGTCCGAGGAACCTCTAGGCCCCGAGTCCACCGCGGTGATAAGAGTAGAATAGGTCGCGCCTTATCCTGCTTAAGGCACCTTCAAGCTGCTCTAAGGCGCCTCCAACGCCTAGTCCAAGGCGCCTCCAGCCACGTCTGAGGCGCCTCCCAGTCTTTCGCGCAGACTCGCACCCTAGGTGCCTCCAAGCCCCATGGAGGCGCCTCGGGCACTGTTCATCCGAGGCTAACCACTGAATTTTTGCCCTACAAAACATGTTAGTCCACAAATCCAAAACACATCCTGCAAAACCAAGTTAGCACAGAAATAATATAGTAAATGGAATTGTCGACAGCCATCAGACTGCCCGGGTCTGACTTCAGATTTCCAACCGAAAACCCTAGGTCGGCCCGACGCCTAATGTTCCCTCTACGGGGAATGCGCCCTCACCTACTCCACTCAGGAGAGTTACCTGTTGCAGTGCGATCCTCCAGATCGACTGGACTTTTGCTCAGCACTCGATGCTTCCGGACTTTCTGCTGGACGTTCGCTTCCCGGCTGGTCCAGTCTTTCACCTGGTTCACGACACCATGACTTTCCATATAGGGTTACCACGCCTAGGACTTTTACCTGAAGCCCTCGACCTACCAAGACTTTCCGCATAGGGTTACTGTTGGTGCGGGAAGCATCCGACGATCGAACATTAGTTTTGATTATGTCAAAGGGTTCAAAGTTAAGTTGTTTTGTTATCTAACAAAGTTCATGAGTTTGCAGGAAAGTCCTAAGGTATCTTAGGCAAATGTCCTAACTGTGGTTAAGCAGGTAAAAACCCTAGGGGGTGGCAACCCTAGGTCATAGGGGGTGGTAACCCTATGCGAAGAAAAGTCCTAGCTGCGGTTAGGCAAGGTGAAAACCCTAGGGGGTGGTAACCCTAGGCCATAAGGGGTGGTAACCCTATGCGGAAAGTCTTGGCGGGTCGAGTGCTTCAGGCAAAAGTCCTAGGGGGGTAACCCTAGGTGGATAGTCCTAGTGTCGCGAACCAGGTGAAAGACTAGACCAGCTGAGAAGCGGGCGTCCAGCAGAAAGTCCGGAAGCATCGAGCGCCGAGCAAAAGTTCAGTCTATCTGGAGGATCGCACTGGCAACAGGTAAATCTCCTGAGTGGAGTAGGTGAGGACGCGTTCCCCGTAGAGGGAATAGTAGGCGTCGGGTCGACCTAGGGTTTCAGTTGGAAATCTGAAGTCAGACTCGGACAGTTCGATGACTGTCGTTTAATTATATCATTTATGTTTTATGTGCTAACTTTGTGTTGCAGGGTATTTTTGGGATTAACATATCTTGCAGGGACCAAAGTGCAAATAATAGCCTCGGATGAATAGTACCGAGGCGCCTCCATGGAGCTTGGAGGCGCCTCGGGTGCAAAACCTGAGCTGGCTGTGAAGCAAGCTTGGAGGCGCCTTGGAGGAAGCCAAGGCGCCTTGAACAAGTTGATGAAGGAGCCTTGGAGAGGCTGAAGGCGCCTTGAACCATATAGAGTTCGACCAGGTCAGTTCTGATCCACGCGGGTGACGCGGCCAACCTGGAGGCGCCTTGGAGGGGTTTAAGACACCTTAAACACTCTTTATAAGCAGTGTTCGACCAGCAGCTCAATACATCTTCTGTCAAGCAATCCTTCTGCGACCAACTGCTAACGACACGATCCCGAAGTGCTGCGACAACCACCCGACGACCCGGAGCTCCGAATCTTCATTTCTTAATTGTCGTTGGTATAATTAATTCTTGTCAATTATTGCACTTCAGCTTGTGTCACACCCCAGGTAGTCCCTGCCAGAAGAAATTTCGACAACATCTCCCCTGTACGGGTGACAATATGAATCCAGAATACATATATCTCTATACCTCGGCCATACACGGCCGGAATAATACAATACAAATAAGAAACAATCCACACAGTTATATTCAACATTTCCACACAGATATAATATGAACAATCCACGCAGTTATATAAAAAAAGAACGATATAGAATCCTCGAAGATATATGTAAACATCCTACTCCACTACAACGAAGAAAGACAAAATCCACGAAGTAATGAAAATATATCCGCAGCGGAAAACCAAAAGTAGTAAACCCAAGTGTTCGATATAAAGTCCACAATACAAAACTCACATCACAAGTATATAAAATGCAAAAGCAAAACAGATCCTAATAACAGGAAAGCCTCGCGATAAAGGGGCTAGCGACTGGAATCTCTCCTGACGGCCTCAACCTGAAAAATAGTAACAACGGGGTGAGTTCAAAGAACTCAGCAGGTAATCCAATAGATATGTACAACAACATATAACTACTAGCAATATCCTAAGGTACAGTCTCCTAAACCATAGGATCTATAGTACAGTTTCCTAACAGTACAATCTACGGTACAATCTCCTAACAGTATAACAGATATGCATAGCTGAAATAAACTGTAATAACCAGCAATAGGCATAAAGTACAGTCTATAGCAAGAATAATAAGAAAATGCATAACTGAAATAAACTGTACTCACCTGCGAGGCTTGGGCAAATGACTAAGGACATACACAGACAAAGATAGTCAGAGCAATAAGCATGTATCCTGTATGCATGTCAATCATATGCAGTCACCCAAGTGCATCATCCAATATGCAACACTCACAATAAATGCAATATGTGCATATGATGCAATATGACATGGTCACCCCTGTCAGCTAGTCAGCCATCTCACACATAATGGTGAGACCGAGTGGGTAGGGCTGTGACACCGTGCACTCTGTCGTCACTACCCCTGATGAGTGACCGAGTGGACGGGATGCTGTCGGAGTACACACATCCTCCTACCTCAGACATAGTGAGGGAGCGCAATGCTCTCATCTCCCGGTACACAATGACGGGGAGGGATCCCTGCCTGCTACCACGCTGCAGTCACACTACCCATGAGCGGACCAGCGGAGCACTACAGAGCTAACTACCATACACACCTTAGTGCTGTGCCACTACCCATGAGTGGACACGCTGTGTGCAGGCCCATGTAGCCGACCGACGAGCTCAACAACAATGTAGTCGTTAATCGCCCAGCATGCAATCATGCGATATGGTGCGTGCGGCTACAGTATGTCATACCTGAACATATCCTCCTCCATATGCGTAGGTGCTAATAAAACAAACGCATATGTATAACAATGATTTAAGCAATGCAAATCCAGCAACATATAACAAGTATCTCCAGCAACTAATCAAGTGTAGATAAGCATCATAAATATCCATCTCTATGAACATATATACACATGGCAAAAGATAAAAGCATCTCATTCTAAAGTACAACAACTAACAGAAGAAGCATGTGATAGGTATCAACTAAGCTAAGACCAAGGAAGAAATAAATCTACCATCTACCACTAGTAATTATATATAAACTATACATATCATAAGACAGTATCAAAAGATAAGTCAAAGGGTACCCGCCTCAAATAGAAGGTACAAATCAAACAATCCAAGGTCGAGACGCCCGTCTCGAATCAGAATCCTGCGTCAAACAACATCTATATATTTTATTTAGCTAAATCTATATGAATAGCTAAATAAAATCTCTAAAACTAAATTAGGGTAAAACCCTAATCCACAATCTCAACCTACCTAATTTAAATCTAACAGTTAATTAGGATTAGTTACCTAATCCCTAGTCACCAATTAGATTAGAAATCTAAACTTAAATTAAACCCAATAGTTGACTAGGGTTAGTTACCTTAACCCTAATCATTCCATTCGATTAAATCTAAGTAAATATATCTAATCACAATCAACCACTAATTACAACCTACACATGATCATGCAATCACTATTATACTAAAATCTACAACCCGGATCAAATACCTACACATAAGCCTAATTCAATACATTCACATCATGTATCAACTACCTCTATACGTACCTCAATTCAACCACTGGAATATAAGGTGATCTGCTGGAACTAGGGGAAATGGCAGGTGGGAATGTTACCAGAACCAAGAACAACAAATCTCACAGCCCTCATCCATTAATCCACCACTGAAGATCATCACTGTTGGAACCCATCAATCCATAGAATCCAATAGAATGGAACAAAACCTCCTCTTTGCCCGGATCGACCTGCTGTCAACCAAGATGTTGCTGGATGGAGGTTCTGCCAAGACAAAGGTGAGCTACTGGATCAAGAACAATCCCCAGCACACAAATTGAAATCCACAGACAGATCCTCACAGGAATCAAACGGATCACCACAGAAATTAAGCAGTGATCACCTAATCTTACCTCACTGATCGGATCAAGATTGGAATCAACAATTCACTCTCTGTTCATCCTCAACCATAGATGATTGCTGCCGGAAGGAGACGTTGCTGGATTGCAGAACACCACAGCAAGACCTCCCTGTTGGAAATTCTTCCCCACTCGATCGAGGTCTTAATCAGCAGCAACAAACAAGGGATCCAAGATCCGATCTGGAATCGCGGACGATCAAAGAGGAATAGAGCAAGAATCGACAAAGAAGACTCGAAACTAGGGCACAAATCAAAGAACAGGAAAGAGGAAGGATCGGTCACTTACCCGTGGAACCCTAATTGCCCCTTCACGCCGGCGATCGGCGATGGCTCGATCTAGGGGCATCGGTTGTTGACACGAGGAGACGAGATCCTGTCGCTTGCTGAAGTCGACGGGAAGTAAGAAACCAGAGGAGAGAAGGGTTGTTGTAGCTAGCTCCGAGACCCGATCTGCGCCAGCAACGCCGAGCAAAAAGAAGGGTTGCCGCTTGCCAGGAGCAGAAACGCACGAGGAACAGAGATCCCTCGGTCGAAGATGACCTAGATTCCGCTGGTTTCAGTCGAGCTCCGATGACGTGCTCCTCTGACGAATGAAGATGGTCGCAGAGGTTTGCCGGCTTCTACTCGTCCGCGAGAGAACAAGGAAGAAGGGAAGAGAGGGGAGATCGGGGAAGGAGGGCTCGGGTTCGGCGTTTGGGGGGAAATAAAAAGAAAAGGAAAAGAATTAATAATTAAAAACTTTTCCTCACTTAAACGGGTATCCCAAATAGGCTTTATCCGGACCCGTAAATCGATCCCCTCAAAACCCTCTTACAAGTTCCGAAAAATTCTCAGAAAAATTCTAAAAATTCCGAAAAAATTCTATAAGGCTATTTCTGAAATAACCCTATTTATTTAAATTTTCCGAGATCTCACATCCTCCCCTACTAATAAAAATTTGGTTCCCAAATTCCGCTATAACCAACAGCCAACACTATATCATAACCACACTGTATAAATGCTGAAAGAAACTCTAACCCACATACCTCAAGTAAAGAGATGAGTGTATCGAGCTCGAATCGTATCCTCCAGCTCCCAAGTAGCCTCCTCGTCAGAATGATGCTGCCATCCGACTTTAACCAGCCGGACAGTCTTGTTCCGCAACTGGCGCTCTCTGTGGTCAGGAATCCGCACCGGAACCTCCTCGTAAGTGACGTCGGGCTGAATAGGAACTGATACATCTGACAGAACATGTGCCGGATCGGATACGTATCTCCCCAGCATAGATACATGGAATACATCGTGGATGCCCGCTAGAGATGGTGGTAGCGCCAAACGGTAAGCTATTGTTCCAATCCTCTCCAAGATCTGGAATGACCCAATATATCGTGGAGCTAACTTACCTCGAAGACCAAATCTCTTCACCCCTTTTGTGGGTGAAACTCTCAAAAATACATGATCACCAATGGAGAACTCCAGGGGTCTCCGCCGCTGATCAGCATAACTCTTCTGACGGTCCTGAGCCTCTGACATTCTCCGTCCGATAGTACAAATCAACTTTGCCTCCTGCTGAGCTCTCTGAGGTCCTAACAACTGGGCCTCCCCAACCTCCTCCCAGAGGATGGGTGTCCGACAAGGTCTACCATACAACGCCTCAAACGGTGCCATCTGGATAGCCGAAGGATAGCTGTTGTTGTAGGCGAACTCCACTAATGGCAGGTGGTCCTCTCAGCTGCCTCCGAAGTCCATAACACAAGACCTCAGCAAATCCTCCAAAATCTGAATGGTCCGCTCTGACTGTCCATCTGTCTACGGATGGAATGCCGTACTGAAACAGAGCTGTGTGCCCAAGGCTTGCTGCAGACTCTGCCAGAATCGGGACGTGAACCGTGGGTCTCTATCCGATATGATGCTCAAAGGAACACCATGTAATCTAATAATCTCACGACAGTATAGCTCTGCTAATCGATCCAAAGAATCTGTCTTCTGGATCGCTATAAAATGTGCGGATTTGGTTAATCGGTCAACGATTACCCAAATCGCATCATGACCTCGTCGAGTCCTAGGCAATCCTACCATGAAATCCATAGTAATATGCTCGCACTTCCACTCTGGAATAGGGATCCTCTGAAGTAATCCAGCAGGTCTCTGATGCTCAGCCTTCACCTGCTGACAGACAAGACATCTAGCTACAAACTCTGCGATGTCTTTCGTCATACCGTTCCACCAATAGGAACGCCTCAAATCACAATACATACGGGTCCCACCTGGGTGGATAGCAAATCTAGAGCGATGAGTCTCCTGAAGTAGCTCCTCCATAACCGGATGAGACTGAGGCACACATAATCTGCCTTGGAAATAAACAATACCCTCGTCATCTCGTGTAAACTCGGTCTGCTGTCCGGAAGCTATCTGGCTGTCAATGAACTGTAAATGCTGATCTCTGGCCTGGGCCTCTCGAATGCTCATCCTGATCGACGACTGAACAACCATGGTAACAAGAATACCCTGCTCTGTCCGTCCCTGCTCCTCAAGGCCCAACTCGGAGAATCCCTGAATCAAGTCCGTGACTAAAACTCGGTGACAAGCTAAAGTCCCTCTGGACTTCCTGCTAAGTGCATCAGCAAGCACATTAGCTTTACCCAGATGGTAGCTAATAGTACAATCATAGTCCTTCAGGAACTCCATCCATCTCCTCTGTCGGAGATTGAGTTCTTTCTGTGTAAAAATATATTTGAGACTCTTATGATTAGTGAGAATCTCAAAAGTAATATCATAAAGATGATGTCGCCAAATCTTCAAAGCAAAGATAATAGCGGCTAGCTCTAAATCATGTACTGGGTAGTTCTTCTCATGCTCCTTCAACTGACGAGAAGCATAGAAGACTACCTCACCGTGCTGCATCAAAACAGCGCCCAAGCCCTGAAGAGATGCGTCTGTGTAAGCTGATACTAATCTCTGCTTCAGCTCCTGGAAGCTGGTCTCGCAAGCCTCTGACCACGTGAACTTCACGCCTTTCCGGGTCAAACGTGTCAACGACATAGCAATACTGGAGAAACCCTCAACGAATCGTCTGTAATATCCAGCTAGTCCCAAGAAACTACGGATCTCCTGGACTGACTTCGGCTGCTCCCAGCTAGTGATAGCCTCGATCTTCTGTGAATCTACTGAAATACCTCGGCTAGACACCACATGTCCTAGAAAACCAACTGAGGGAAGCCAAAATGCACACTTGCTGAACTTCGCATACAGATGATGTCGTCGAAGAGTCTCCAAGACAATGCGAAGGTGATGCGCATGTTCCTCCTCGGAATATGAATAGATCAATATGTCATCGATAAATACAATCACAAACTGATCCAGATACTACAAAAAGATACGGTTCATCAGATCCATAAATATTGCAGGAGCATTGGTAAGCCCAAATGACATTACCAAAAACTCATAATGTCCGTATCTGGTGCGAAATGCTGTCTTCTGAATATCAGAATCTCTAACTCTCAGCTGATGATATCTAGACCTCAGATCAATCTTAGAATACACTGATGTATCTCTGAGCTGATCAAATCAATCCTCAATCCGTGGCAAGGGGTACTTATTTCGGATAGTCACTGCATTCAACTGCCTATAATCGATGCACAACCTCAGAGTACCATCCTTCTTCTTGACGAATAGTACAGGAGAACACTAGGGCGGAATACCGTGGGGTTCTCCACAAGGACACCGGAATGCTCCTGCCCGTGCATGCCATATGCAGCTGTTGCAGGAGGAGTTGTCCTCTGCTGATGATGCGAAGATTGGGCTCTCAGCCCGCTTCGCTGAGTCCCGGAATGACCAGCCTATCCTCGCGAAATAGAAATCCTGGAGGTTACCTGTTGAGACTTCAGCGCACAGTCTCGGCTCAAATGTCCAGGCAGTTTGCAATAATAGCAAACTAACTGTCCCAGAGTGCATGCAAAGATGATGTGATCTCGGGACCTGCATCGAGTGCCGTGAGAGTCACCGGTGGACAGTTTCCGGTTCTGCTGAGAAGACCGGGAACATCCTGATAAAGATCATCCTGATTTCTGGGGTCATCCCGATGACCCAGAAGTACCTTGACCTGTCTGAGTGTGACTGCTCTGCTGCTGTCCCGAAGTCTGTGGCTGTTGGATCTGTCCAGAAGTCCGATCAGTCTGCTTCCTCCTTGTCTGCATTCACTCTCTGATGAGCAGACTCAATCATAAGCGCACTATCTAGTGCCTTTGTGTATGATACTATACTAAGACCGGCAATCTTCACCTGAAGATGTCCGTCCAGTCCCTGGACAAACTGAAGCATACGAGATCTATCCTTGACAACTAACTCAGGACAGAATCTGGCCAACCGATTAAATTCGGCATTATACTCCATCACTGAGCCATTATTCTGCCGAAGACTCAGAAAATCCTGCCATCGTGTCATCTGATACGCCCGGGGAAAATACTGACTCTCGAATGCCTCTCTAAATCTCGCCCAAATAATATACTGCTCGCCTATAATCGAGCGTTGAGTGTCCCACCAGATCTCTTCCTCGTCTCGTACCTCAAGTACGCAGTAGTAGGTACGACTGGAGGGGTGTCAGGTATACTGAAGGTGATACCACTAGTGGTATAGTCGAGGTATGTACCTCTGAAGTCCGAACCGTCGGGGTCTTATAATCCGACGTGCATATAATATCCTGATGAGTTTGTTCCTAACGGACAAGCTCGACCCGAGCAGATCTCTCCGAAGACTCTATCTCCAGAGAATCTATCGACCTCTTACGTGGATGTCCACGTCTCGGTACCGGAACAAGTGTATGCGTCATATCTGTCAACAAAATGTTATCCAGATATCACTATAAGTATGAAAACTATAAAATTACCTCATTTACCTATTTGCCGTCTGGAGATATCCGGTCGCTGCTTAGCCCCCAAATAGAACCAATAAAACCTCGTCAAAATACCTCGGAATTCCGAAACGATAAAATCGACGGAAATCCGTACAATCCGAAAATATCCAGATAAGCTCGCAAAACTCGTAAGCACTAGTATCAGAACAGCTCTGATACCAAATAAATTGTCACGCCCAGGTAGTCCCTGCCAGAAGAAATTTCGGCAGCATCTCCCCTGTACGGGTGACAATATGAATCCAGAATACATATATCTCTATACCTCGGCCACACACGGCCGGAATAATACAATACAAATAAGAAACAATCCACGCAGTTATATTCAACATTTCCACACAGATATAATATGAACAATCCACGCAGTTATATAAAGAAAGAACGATATAGAATCCTCGAAGATATATGTAAACATCCAACTCCACTACAACGAAGAAAGACAAAATCCACGAAGTAATGAAAATATATCCACAGCGGAAAACCAAAAGTAGTAAACCCAAGTGTTCGATATAAAGTCCACAATACAAAACTCACATCACAAGTATATAAAATGCAAAAGCAAAACAGATCCCGACAACAGGAAAGCCTCGCGATAAAGGGGCTAGCGACTGGAATCTCTCCTGACGGCCTCAACCTGAAAAATAGTAACAACGGGATGAGTTCAAAGAACTCAGCAGGTAATCCAATAGATATGTACAACAACATATAACTACTAGCAATATCCTAAGGTACAGTCTCCTAAACCATAGGATCTATAGTACGCTTTCTAAGATCTGATCTGACAATCTCCTAACGATTATAAGATATGCATTGAAATAAATCAATAACCAGAATAGGCATAAAGTATCTATAGCAAGAATAATAAGAAAATGCATAATCGAAATAAATCAGACTCACTGCGAGGCTTGGGCAAATGACTAAGGACATACTGTACAAAGATAGTCGAGCGATAAGCATGTATCTGTGTATCGCCAATCATATCGATCACCCAAGTGCATCATCAATATGCAACACTCACAATAAATGCAATATGCGTATGATGCGATATGGTCACCCCGTCACTAGTCGACCATCTCACATAATGGTGAGACCGAGTGGGTAGGGGCGTGACACTGCTCTGTCGTCACTACCCGATGAGTGACCGAGTGGACGGGATGTTGTCGGAGTACACACATCCTCCTACCTCGGACATAGTGAGGGCCTTGATGCTCTCGTCTCCGACACAATGATCGGGAGGGATCCACCGCTACCACGCTACTGATCACACTACCCATGAGCGGACCAATGAGCACTACAGAGCTAACTACCATACACACCCTAGTGTTGTGCCACTACCAGTGGACACGCCGTGTGTAGGCCCCATGAGCCGGCCGACGAGCTCAACAACAATGGAGTCGTCGATCCCAGCACGCAATCATGCGATATGGTGCGTGTGGCTACTATGTCATACTGAACATATCCTCCTCCATACGCGTAGGTGCTAAAAAAGCAAACGCATATATAATAATGATTTAAGCAATGAATCCAAGAACATATAACAAGTATCTCCAGCAACTAATCAAGTGTAGATAAGCATCATAAATATCCATCTCTATGAACATATATACACATGGCAAAAGATAAAAGCATCTCATTCTAAAGTACAACAACTAACAGAAGAAGCATGTGATAGGTATCAACTAAGCTAAGACCAAGGAAGAAATAAATCTACCATCTACCACTAGTAATTATATATAAACTATACATATCATAAGACAGTATCAAAAGATAAGTCAAAGGGTACCCGCCTCAAATAAAAGGTACAAATCAAACAATCCAAGGTCGAGACGCCCGTCTCGAATCAGAATCCTGCGTCAAACAACATATATATATTTTATTTAGCTAAATCTATATGAATAGCTAAATAAAATCTCTAAAACTAAATTAGGGTAAAACCCTAATCCACAATCTCAACTTACCAAATTTAAATCTAACAGTTAATTAGGGTTAGTTACCTAATCCCTAATCACCAATTAGATTAGAAATCTAAACTTAAATTAAACCCAATAGTTGACTAGGGTTAGTTACCTTAACCCTAATCATTCCATTCGATTAAATCTAAGTAAATATATCTAATCACAATCAACCACTAATTACAACCTACACATGATCATGCAATCACTATTATACTAAAATCTACAACCCGGATCAAATACCTACACATAAGCCTAATTCAATACATTCACATCATGTATCAACTACCTCTATACGAACCTCAATTCAACCACTGGAATATAAGGTGATCTGCTGGAACTAGGGGAAATGGCAGGTGGGAATGTTACCAGAACCAAGAACAAGAAATCTCACAGCCCTCATCCATTAATCCACCACTGAAGATCATCACTGTTGGAACCCATCAATCCATAGAATCCAATAGAATGGAACAGAACCTCCTCTTTGCCCGGATCGAGCTGCTGTCAACGAAGATGTTGTTGGATGGAGGTTCTGCCAAGACGAAGGTGAGCTAATGGATTAAGAACAATCCCCAGCACATAAATTGAAATCCACAGACAGATCCTCACAGGAATCAAACGGATCACCACAGAAATTAAGCAGTGATCACCTAATCTTACCTCACTGATCGGATCAAGATTGGAATCAACAATTCACTCTCTGTTCATCCTCAACCATAGATGATTGCTGCCGGAAGGAGACGTTGCTGGATTGCAGAACACCACAGCAAGACCTCCCTGTTGGAAATTCTTCCCCACTCGATCGAGGTCTTAATCAGCAGCAACAAACAAGGGATCCAAGATCCGATCTGGAATCGCGGACGATCAAAGAGGAATAGAGCAAGAATCGACAAAGAAGACTCGAAACTAGGGCACAAATCAAAGAACAGGAAAGAGGAAGGATCGGTCACTTACCCGTGGAACCCTAATTGCCCCTTCACGCCGGCGATCGGCGATAGCTCGATCCAGGGGCATCGGCTGTTGACGCGAGGAGACGAGATCCTGTCGCTTGCTGAAGTCGACGAGAAGTAAGAAACCAGAGGAGAGAAGGGTTGTTGTAGCTAGCTCCGAGACCCGATCTGCGCCAGCAACGTCGAGCAAAAAGAAGGGTTGCCGCTTGCCAGGAGCAGAAACGCACGAGGAACAGAGATCCCTCGGCCGAAGATGACCTAGATTCCGCTGGTTTCAGTCGAGCTCCGATGACGTGCTCCTCTGGCGAATGAAGATGGTCGCAGAGGTCTGCCGACTTCTACTCGTCCGCGAGAGAACAAGGAAGAAGGGAAGAGACGGGAGATCGGGGAAGGAGGGCTCGGGTTCGGCGTTTGGGGGAAATAAAAAGAAAAGGAAAAGAATTAATAATTAAAAACTTTTCCTCACTTAAATGGGTATCCCAAACAGGCTTTATCCGGACCCGTAAATCGATCCCCTCAAAACCCTCTTACAAGCTCCGAAAAATTCCCAGAAAATTTCTAAAAATTCCGGAAAAATTCTATAAGGCTATTTCTGAAATAACCCTATTTATTTAAATTTTCCGAGATCTCACAGCTTGTAATTATTCTGAACTTATAGTTGTTGCCCACGAAAAGCGATCAAGGATTGCGGGCCTTCGATTAGGAGTCGTCACAGGCTCCGAACGAAGTAAACGACCGTGTTCTTGTGTGTTTGCTTTTTATTTATTCCGCTGCGTGTTTTAACTCCGATAGTTTTACGAATAAAACGAAATAGCCACGAGCGCTATTCACCCCCCCTCCCTTTAGCGCTTCTCGATCCAACAATTGGTATCAGAGTGGGGTCGCTTTGAACTGGTGCAACCACCATTCATGCATTTTTTCGTGGCTTTGTCGTTTATATAGGTTAAAAACTGGTTTTAAAAAATTAATTTTCATCTTTTCACAATTGGTTGGGATTAACGAAATATCGAATCTAGCAAAATTTGAAATAATATTTTTTTAATAATATTTTATTATTTTTTCTTAAAATTAGTGAATTGTTAGTTTTATCCTTCTCTAGTACTACTAATCCAAGATCAAGTCCTGGGACAAATTTTTTTTGTGTTCCTTGTGCAAGTTATTAATGGCTCTTCAAGAAGGCTACAACACAACCCGACCCCCGCTCTTCTCCGGCGAAGAATTCGGCTATTGGAAAGGCCGAATGGAGTCATACCTAAAAATCGAGTTTGAAGTCTGGATGATCACCAAGATCGGGCTCGAACTACCAACTGATGGCGCCGGAAAACTGGTACCTTACGAGAACTGGGAGGTGAACATAATCAAGAAGGTCGAGGCAAATGCCAAAGCAACATATACACTCCAGTGCGGCCTAACCAACGAGGAGCTGAACCGCGCAGGCACCTTCTCAAGTGCAAAAGAGCTATGGGAGAATCTGATTGAGCTACACGAAGGTATTTCTTATACGAACGTAAGTAAGTGCAATTTAATAGACAATTCATTAGAATTAAATGAGCAGACTGATACTACTTCGGTCGAGGAAGGTATTACGTTATTTGCAGGTACAAGCATAACACAGGAAGTAGAAAGATGAAGGCAACATGGTCTGAGTCATTAGACGAATCTGAATCCAACGCAGAAGAGCAGACGAGTTTCCTCGCTCTACCAGTACTAGCATCCGTGGCCGAAACCGAGTCCGAGTTCGAATCCGAAACTGAGAACGAGTCAGACACCGAGTCCAAGCGAAGCCACGGATCCGTATCCGTATCTGAAGGGCCCAAACACACTGTAAGCTCTTTAATGTCTAGTATTAACTTAGATGACTCAGAAAATTTAATTCCGTACTTGCTTAAAAAGTTGGTTAAATCCAACGTCCGGGTTAAGTCGCTCCAAAAGGAGATAACAACCCTTAAGGAAGCGACTGACTCGAGTTCTTTAACTGAATCAGTTCAAATTGGAAGTTCAACTCAAGTCCAACAACTTGAGGAAGAAAATTTCAATTTGAAAGCTCAAATTAAAGAACTCAAGAACATGTTAGAACGGTTTACCTTGGGTTCCAAGAATTTGGATCTGATTCTTGGAAAACAGCGAGCCGTTTACAACAAATCTGGACTTGAATTTAAGACCAAAACAAAATATAAATCATATCTTTCTCTAGTAAATAGAAATAATAGAAATATAATTAAAGCATGGATCCCCAAGTCAAACTTGGTTAATCAAGTTGGACTTGGACAATATTGGGTCCCCAAGGATCAGATCCATTACCTTGATAGACCATATCGAGATTATAATCCAGGGGGAGCCAATAGAAAGACCATCTTTACCAATAGATAAAACTGATTGATGCTTGTTTATTTTTTTATGCATGTTTAGATTTAGAATAGTTTAAGGACATAGGCGTAATTTACACTTGTTAGTTAAACCTAGGGGCTTCAAAAAGAAAATTAAACATATATTTTCTTTGAGCGGTTCTGTCTAGAAAGTGGTGGATGCTCCCATACCTAAGAAGGCCTAGTGCCTCGCCACTCACTGGGAACCAATCTTTGAAATGTATATTTAATTGACTAACTGGAAAACATAAGTTTAACTCAAATGTAAATTAATCCTTAGAAATAACCTAAATCAAAGATAACCATCTCATAAAACTACTTTAAATTACCTGATTGACAACATAGAATCGGGTGAGATGGATCTAAGTTTAAATTAATTCAAATTATTCAAATTAATTAAATTAATCCAAATTATTCAAATTAACTAACTTAAATAAATTAACCTAATGCAACTCACACAAAACAAAAAAAACTTTTAATTTCCTTTAAAAAATTATTTCGAAAATCATTTTAAAAATCATTTAAAACTTATTTCAAAAATCTCTAAAAACTTAATTTCAAAATTATTTGAAAAATCTTTTAAAAATCCTTTTAATTTTTTTTTAAAACTTAATTTCAAAATTATTTGAAAAATATTTTAAAAATCATTTTAAATTTTTTTTTAAAACTTAATTTCAAAATTATTCGAAAAATCGTTTAAAAATCATTAAAAATTTTTTTTTTAACTTAGTTTCAAAATTATTTGAAAAATCTTTTAAAAATCATTTTAAATAACTTTTTAAAACTTAACTTCAAAATTATTTGAAAAATCATTTAAAAAAATCTTTTAAAACATAAATTCAAAATTATTTGAAAAAATCTTTTAAAAAACATTTTAAAAATCTTTTTAAAAATTAATTTCAAAATTATTTGAAAAATATTTTTAAAATCATTTTAAAAATCTTTTAAAACTTAATTTCAAAATTATTTGAAAAATCTTTTAAAAAATATTTAAAAAATCTTTCAAAACTTAATTTCAAAATTATTTGAAAAATCTTTTAAAAATCTTTTTTAACTTATTTTCAAAATTATTTGAAAAATCTTTTAAAAATATTTTAAAACTTAATTTCAAAATTATTTGAAAAATCTTTCAAAAATCATTTTAAAAATCTTTTAAAACTTAATTTAAAAATTACTTGAAAAATCTTTTAAAAATCATTTTAAAAATCTTTTTTAACTTAGTTTCAAAATTATTTGAAAAATATTTAAAAAATCATTTTAAAAATATTTTAAAACTTAATTTCAAAATTATTTGAACAATCTTTTAAAAATAATTTTAAAAATCTTTTTTAACATAATTTCAAAATTATTTGAAAAATCTTTCCAAAATCATTTTAAAAATCTTTTAAAACTTAATTTCAAAATTACTTGAAAAATCTTTTAAAAATCATTTTAAAAATCTTTTTTAACTTAGTTTCAAAATTATTTGAAAAATCTTTCAAAAATCATTTTAAAAATATTTTAAAACTTAATTTCAAAATTATTTAAAAAATCTTTTAAAAATCATTTTAAAAATATTTTAAAAATCTTTTTTAAGTTATTTTCAAAATTATTTGAAAAATCTTTCAAAAATCATTTTAAATATCTTTTAAAATTTAATTTCAAAATTATTCAAAAAATCTTTTAAAACTTAATTTCAAAATTATTTGAAAAATCTTTTAAAAAATATTTTAAAACTTAATTTCAAAATTATTTGAAAAATATTTCAAAAATCATTTTAAAAATCTTTTAAAACTTAATTTCAAAATTATTTGAAAAATCTTTGAAAAATGATTTTAAAAATCATTTTTAAAATAGTTTCAAAATTATTTGAAAAATCTTTTTTTAAAAAAATCATTTTGAAAATCTTTTAAAACTTAATTTCAAAGTTATTTGAAAAATCTTTCAAAAATCATTTTAAAAATCTTTTAAAACTTAATTTCAAAATTATTTGAAAAATCTTTTAAAAATTATTTTAAAAATCTTTTTAAACTTAATTTCAAAATTATTTGAAAAATATTTCGAAAATCATTTTGAAAATCTTTTAAAACTTAATATCAAAATTATTTGAAAAATCTTTCAAAAATAATTTTAAAAATATTTTAAAACTTAATTCCAAAATTATTTGAAAAATCTTTTAAAAATAATTTTAAAAATCTTTTTAAAACTTAACTTCAAAATTATTTGAAAAATATTTTTAAAATCATTTTAAAAATCTTTTGAAACTTAATTTCAAAATTATTTGAAAATTCTTTTAAAAATCATTTTAAAAATCTTTTAAAACTTAATTTCAAAATTATTTGAAAAATCTTTTAAAAATCATTTGAAAAATCTTTTTTAACTTAGTTTCAAAATTATTTGAAAAATCTTTCAAAAATCATTTTAAAAATCTTTTAAAACTTAGTTTCAAAATTATTTGAAAAATATTTTAAAAATCAATTTAAAAATCTTTTTAAAACTTAACTTCAAAATCATTTGAAAAATATTTTAAAAATCATTTTAAAAAATCTTTCAAAACTTAATTTCAAAATTATTTGAAAATTCTTTTAAAAATATTTTTAAAACTTAACTTCAAAATTATTTGAAAAATCTTTTAAAAATCATTTTAAAAAAGTTTTAAAATTTGATTTCAAAATTATTTGAAAAGCCTTTTAAAAATCTTTTTTAACTTAATTTTAAAATTATTTGTAAAATCATTTTAAAAATCTTTTTTAACTTAGTTTCAAAATTATTGGAAAAATCTTTTAAAAATCATTTTAAAAATCTTTTTAAAACTTAACTTCAAAATTATTTGAAAAATCTTTTTAAAATCATTTAAAAAAATCTTTTAAAATTTAATTTCAAAATTATTTGAAAAATCTTTTAAAAATCATTTTAAAAATCTTTTAAAGCTTAACTTCAAAATGATTTGAAATCTTTTAAAAATCATTTTAAAAAATATTTTTAAAACTTAATTTCAATATTATTTGAAAAATCTTTGAAAAATCATTTTGAAAATATTTTAAAACTTAATTTCATTTTTTTTTTAAAATCTTTTAAAAATCATTTTAAAAGATTTTTAAAACTTAACTTTAAAATTATTTGAAAACTTATTGAAAAATTATTTGAAAATCATTTCAAAATTAACTTAAATTATTTTTCAAAATCTTATTTTAAAATCTTAATCAATTTCAAAAATCTTATTTTCAAAATGATTTTCAAATTCTTATTTTCAAAAATCATAATTACTTGCAAAAATCATGTTGAAATCATAATTATCTTCAATATTAATTGTTAGATTTACAAAATCTTGATTAGTTTTAAGTTCATATTTTAGAAATTGATAATTTCAAAATCACAATTTTCAAATTCCTACTTATTTTCGAAGTCTTAATTATTCTCAAATGATTTTCAAATATTCTAAGAATCTGAAATTTACACTTATAGCCAAAATTAAATACTTTTGAAATCAAAATCTTAACTTAGATTTCAAACTTAAATATCCTTAAATATTATAACAATTTTCTAAAGTTAAAAACTTAAGATTTTAATTAAACATCATCTCACACAAACTTATAGGGTGAACATGTTGGCTAACATAGAATGAGTGAGATATAAAACTAGGAAATAAATAAACTCTTCTATTTCCTTATATGCTTGGACTCTAGGATATATTGCTACCCTAACGATTAAAGATATTCCTGGCATTAATTAAGGGGGAGCGGAAAGGAGTTCAAACATTTTTTGAAAAGTTTTTTTAAAAATAATTATTGATTTAGTTAGATTTTGCTAAATATTTTCAAAAACTTTGCAAAGTCTCTTTAGTATGTTTTTCAAATTTAGCTAAGTTGTTTTCAAAATTTTGCAAAATATTTTTCAAAAGCATTGCAAAAATAGCTAAATATTTTTCAAATTATTTTCACTTTTACCTAAGTATTTTTCAAAATTATTTAGCTAAGTATTTTTTAAAAATCATTTCAAACTTAGCGAAGTATTTTTCAAAAGTGCTGTTTGAAAATCATTTCAAAATTTAGCTAAGCATTTCTCAGAATCATTTCCAACTTAGCGAAGTATGTTTCAAAATTTAGCTAAATGCTTGTCGAAATCATTTCAAAATTTAACTAAGTATTTTTCAAAATCATTTCAAAACAATTTCTTAAAAGCATTTCAAAATTTAGCTAAGTGTTCTTCAAAAGTAATTATTTTTCAAATGCTAAATTTTTGCTAATTTTTGGTGAAAATGCTAAGTATTTTGTAAAAACATTTCAAAATTTAACTAAGTTTTTTTAAGAGCAAGTATTTTCCAAAAAAAAAAACAAACTAAATTTAGCTAAGTTATATTTGAAAAAGTTAATTTTTGACATCTCAAATTAGCTAAAGTTTTTCTTAAAAGAGTACTATCTTTTAGGGGAGTCTCAAGTTAAAAGCTAAGTTTTTTTTTCATATTTTCCCCCTGTTTATTTTCTTTTTGATTTATGTCAAAGGGGGAGAAGAAAAACAAAGTTAAGTAAGGGGTAGCATTTAGCATAAGGAAGTTGTTTTTTACTTTTGCATTTATGCTTATGCTCCTTAAAATTCTTGTTCCTTAAATTCTTGTTAAATACTTGATAAATTCTGTTATATTTTTACTTAACTTTGAACTAGGTTGCCATAATCAAAAAGGGGGGAGATTGTTGGTGCGGGAAGCATCCGACGATCGAACCTTAGTTTTGATTATGTCAAAGGGTTCAAAGTTAAGTTGTTTTGTTATCTAACAAAGTTCATGAACTTGCAGGAAAGTCCTAAGGTATCTTAGGCAAATGCCCTAACTGTGATTAGGCAGGTAAAAACCCTAGGGGGTGGCAACCCTAGGTCATAGGGGGTGGTAACCCTATGCGAAGAAAAGTCCTAGCTGCGGTTAGGCAAGGTGAAAATTCTAGGGGGTGGTAACCCTAGGTCATAGGGGGTGGTAACCCTATGCGGAAAGTCTTGGCGGGTCGAGTGCTTCAGGCAAAAGTCCTAGGGGTAACCCTAGGTGGAAAGTCCTGGTGTCGCGAACTAGGTGAAAGACTGGATCAGCCGGGAAGCGGACGTCCAGTAGAAAGTCCGGAAGCATCGAGCTCCAAGCAAAAGTTCAGTCGATCTGGAGGATCGCACTGGCAACAGGTAAATCTCCTGAGTGGAGTAGGTGAGGACGCGTTCCCCGTAGAGGGAATAGTAGGCGTCGTGTCGACCTAGGGTTTTCGGTTGGAAATTCGAAGTCAGACTCGGACAGTCCGATGACTGTCGTTTAATTATATCATTTATATTTTATGTGCTAGCTTTGTGCTGCAGGGTATTTTTGGGATTAACATATCTTGCAGGAACCAAAGTGTATATAATAGCCTCGGATGAACAGTACCGAGGCGCCTCCATGGAGCTTGGAGGCGCCTCGGGTGCAAAACCTGAGCTGGCTATGAAGCAAGCTTGGAGGCGCCTTGGAGGAAGCCAAGGCACCTTGAACAAGTTGATGAAGGCGCCTTGAACCAGATAGAGTTCGACCAGGTTAGTTCTGATCCACGCGGGTGACGTGGCCAGCCTGGAGGTGCCTTGGAGTGGTTTAAGGTGCCTTGAACACTCTTTATAAGCAGTGTTTGACCAGCAGCTCAATACATCTTCTGCCAAGCAATCCTTCTGCGACCAACTGCTAACGACACGATCTCGAAGTGCTGCGACAACCACCCGACGACCCGGAGCTCCGAATCTTCATTTCTTAATTGTCGTCGGTATAATTAATTCTTGTCAATTATTGTACTTCAGCTTGTAATTATTCTGAACTTATAGTTGTTGCCCACGGAAAGCGATCAAGGATCGCGGGCCTTCGAGTAGGAGTCGTCACAAGCTCCGAACGAAGTAAACGACCGTGCTCTTGTGTGTTTGCTTTTTCTTTATTCCGCTGCGTGTTTTAACTCCGATAGTTTTACGAATCAAATGAAATAGCCACGAGCGCTATTCACCCCCCCTCTAGTGCTTCTCGATCCAACAGTTACCACCCCCTATGACCTAGGGTTACCACCCCCTAGGGTTTTCCACCTGCCTAACCGCAGTTAGGACTTTCCTGAAACACTCAATCAAACTTGTTAGATCACGACTAAGCTTAACTTTGAATTCCTTTGCCATTATCAAAATAACGGTTTGATCATTAGATGTTTCCCGTACCAACACAATTTTGGGAGGGCTCACTGTTAGAGGGGGCAAATCTATTTTCCCAGCGCCTGTTATCGGTGAGTCCTTCTTTGTTCTATTTTTGAGATCTAGAGTTGATTTTAACTCATCCTTATTATGTGAAGGCCTATTCCGTGGGCATGAGACTCTCCCATGTCGTGGTCGGTCTGTTATGGGAGAATGAGTCATTGATGGCTCGTGTCCAAGAATTGGAGTTGCCCTTAACCCCTCGAAATCCACTAGACTCCATAGCCTTTGACAATCCATTGCAATCATATCTTCATGATGTCGGGGAGTCTTCTCAGTCTGCCCGGAGCCTAGCACATGTCTCGTCAGAAAAGATAAGGACTCTGGAGGCTGCTTTAAAAACTAGTGCCTCCAAGCTGAAGTCATAAGGATAGCGTCACCTCCAGATCCTGGCCAAGCTGGATGAGAAAGATTCCAAGATAGCCACCCTTTTTGAGGACTTGAAGGCGCTTCAGGAATCCTATGAGGCCATGAAGAAAGACCTGGAGGCTGCCCAAGCAGACCTAGTCGCGAGTGCTGACTGAGAGAAGGCTCTCAAGAGTTAGTGGGATGCCTGAAAGGCCACCGTCAAGTCCCTCCAAGCAGATCTTCTTAAGGCCAAGGAAGAGGCCTCCAACGTCAAGCAGGAGATGGCGCTGGTTAGGGCGGATGCGGACAAGGTAATGGGCAAGCTAGTGGAATACTAGGCGGGTGAAATTGACCGCCTGAAGGCATACAAACTCGCTTACGTCAAATCCATCACCTTCGGAAAGAAAATAGCCGGATTGATTGGCGCGATTATATGTTATGACGGCGTGGGTGTTGTACGCCAGCTGTTCGAGTAAGGCCTCCTCCGATCTGCTCCATCAGATAACTTCTTGGATAGGACTCGCCTCCTGAACGAGCTCCCCACTAAAGTCTTTCCTTCTTTCGACGATGATGATAACTTTGCACTCCCTCCTATAACTTTGCCATGAACTGGGTCTAAGTGTAATCACTTTCCTCTGGACATCTCTTGGTTATGGGATCTTTTGCGTTTATTTTCATTCTGGTTTACTTACAAGGTTTATCAAGCGCGCGCCTCTTTCATAAGCATTCCCTGCCTTAACGTTCATTGGTTCTATAAGGCTGTGAGCAAGATCCGCCTGTTCCTCGGTCAGGGCCTTGCTTGAACTTTGTCCATATTCCGATTAGCCTTACCGACTTGGATCTCTTATTGCTTACTTCTCCAAGCATGTCTTATAGTCTTTGTTATTATAAGGCTTGAGAGAGCACTTACTGTAACCGCGCCCTTTCCTGAGGCTACCATACTTCTTTATTACCCTCGTGCCTCTCACCACTCCTTTTCTGACACATTTGCTTGGCTCCGCCTTTCTATGATGATCCAACGACCTCCCTTGCCTTGATAACTGAGTTACCCCTGTAGCACACCATCGGATAATTGATGAAGATAATGCCCTTGGGAATGGCGGCTATAAATATATCTCCTTCTCCCTTCTTCTGAACTTTTCTCACCTTCCCTTTCCTCTCGCTCCCGCCACCTGCTGTGACTAGCCTCTTGCTTTCTGCCTTGGTCTTCCCCATGGCTTCCCCTGCGTCTGTTTATGCCCTGAGAGTTTCCACCTTCTCCAAAGTGGATCTGGATGATCTTCGTTATAACTATGAGGTTTCTGAAGAGATACACATCATCATACCCTCTGTGATCCACCGAGCTTCCTCCCCTCCTGAAGGAGATGTTACTTTCTTCACGGAGCAATTTGTCGCCGGTCTCCGCTTTCCCATTCACCCTCTTTTCTTCGCAATGAGTCACTACTTTAGAATTCCTATAGGTCAGCTAACCCCCAACTCTTTGAGAATCATGTGTCGATTCATCGTCCATTGTGAAGTGTGTGACATCTCTTGGTCTGCTTGCCTATTTCACTACTTCTTTACTCCTCACGGACAAAATGAGGGTTTGTTCTGTCTTCAAGCCCGTATTCACACCACTTTGTTTTGTTCCATTCCATCATCCAATGCTGACTAGAAGGATAAATATTTTTTCCTTCAATTTCCCTCTGTTGTGGAATGGCCGACCCAGTGGCAACCATCCCTTCTCTCAGTACCTCACTTGGATTTTTAAACTGATCCTCTCTTTATGGAAGCTTCTGCACAATTATTGGGTTGGCGATTGGATTTGCTCAAGGTACTGGCTGAGGACGTGATGTTTCTGTTCAGGATAAGCCGAATTTCTTCTGAACTGCCCCACTCCTTAGGTGAGTCCTATTTGGCCTTAACTTGTCTTTTCTCTATTTTTTGTCGTGCAATTCTGATTCCGGCGTTCCTTCAGTAGCCAACACCCTGAATCATGCTTCTGAGGTTCATCCTCTCCCATTGAGCGATCAGGAAATAAATCACCGGTGTTGCATCATTTTGGCCAGAAGGAGTCTTCCACACTCTGTTCCCTCTCATCTCGGAACATTTGGGACCTCAACTCCTCAATCAACTTCTCAATCAACCCCCCGACCAACACCTCGATCAGCTGAGCGGTTCCTTTCTATATCATCTCCACGATCAGCTTCTCGATCAACTCCCTAGTCAGCTTCTCGATCAGCTCCCCGGTCAGCTTCTCAATCAGCTCCCCGCGTGCATTTTGCTTCTGATCCTACCCGACAAACTATGCTTGAATTTCTGGCTCGCCGGTTAAGGTCACCCTCGGAGGGCTCAGACTTAGATGACCAACCACTTCTTCGCAGGCCCCGCCATAGGCCCACAGGTCCAGACCTGGCTCCTGCGGATTCACCTGCTGCCCAAACTTCCCGGCCTCGTTCCACCGCTGGCTCAGGTTCACAATTCCCGAGCGAATTTGTTACCCCATCGGAGGTCCAAGAAGGAAGTTCGCGAGGGAAGACCCTATTGTTAAGGAAGAAATCCTCTCAGAGCCTTCTCCAACTCCCATGGGCCCCTCTTCATCACACATACCCTGCCTTGCTTCTGCAACTCCATCTCAACCTGCATCCTGACCCCATTTTCCCTCTGCTCCCTCCGAATCTTAGGACACAACTGTAGGGCCCTCAACTCGCCCTACTGATGATGAGCCCCAAGTTGAGTCATCCCACTCGCAGCGCTCTACCTACTCTAATTTTAGAGCTGTCTGCCCTCCGAATGGCACCTACGAGGTCAGTCGAGTACTCCCTCTAGTTGCCTCACTTTAATAGGACAATTGTCAACTCACTGGGAAGAAAGTTTATAGCAGATGCGCACTCGTCCTGTTCCAACCCAACTGGACCTTTTTTTTGAAGGGGTTATTTCTGTAAGCTTTTATTTTTTACTCTCCCTCATGATTGCTTTTTCTCCTTTCTAACTATCTATTCTTTGCCCAGGGCTTCGCCGAGTCCCTAGTGATGAGTCAGACACTCTCCCTTCTATATCGAGAAAATAAATCTTTGAAGGATAGAGTAGCTGAATTGGAAACTCAATTAAATGACCCTGCTGCAGTCGGCTATCAGCTAAGGGGTGAAATAGCAACCATGAAGAGAACAAATGATCTCCACCGACAATCCTTGAGAGAGGTTGATCATGAAATCAACCGACTTCGTGAGGAAAAGAGTAATCTTGAGGCTCTCCATAAACAAGAACTAGATCAACGAATCCAAGAGTTGCATTCTAAAGAGATACTCTTAATGAACCGGAGCAGGGATTTGGTATCTCAAGCCAAAGAATTGCAAACACTACAGGATGAATTAGCCCAATCCCGCTCTGTTTTATCAGAACTTACCTCTGCTCTGGAAATGTAAAAGGCAGGAGAGAATGAGCGCTGCAGGCTAAGCAGGGAGGCGTATTTACACTCCCCGGAGTTTGGTACTCAAGTGGGCGACTGCTTTGTCACCGCACTAGCTTATAGGGCAACAGGGGCGCTCAGGCAATTATATGAACGAGGATATCTATCAGCTACTCCTCCTGAGGATTTCTGATGTGAGCTCGAGTGTCATGCTACGGGAGCTTATCAAATTACAATTAAAATCACCAAACCCCTCTACACTAAAGTAGTATAGAGACGACTCGGGTTGTCTCCCAAAGAATGTAATGATAAAATGATAACTTCAGGATTGGTTATGACTTTTGGATTTTTGATATGAACTGGGGGTTTGGGTTTTGAATTTTGAGTCTATGGAATGAAATAACAAAACAAGTATGAAATTAAACCTAAGGAACAAAAGAGCAAATCAAGTATGAAATCTAATCCTAATTAATGAAAGACATCCTATCTATCCATTAATAGTGATCTCACAACGTATTGTCACTCTACGCTACGATTTCACCATTAATCGAATTAAACTAAGGAATAAACTAGCAAAACATTAAATGAACCTAACCTAGTAAATGAAAGACAATGCAAATAAGAAAACCTAGTCTAACTTAAATTATGATTGCAAGTAAATTAAAGTAACATAAAGAAAGTATTGAATGAAATCTAGAGCATGCACGAAACCTAAACTAATTTATCATAATTACTTTCAATCAAAGGACAACTATCACTAACATTTAACCAAACAAAGCATTGAAAGACATTAAGGAACTAAAATTCATTAATAAAGCTATCAAAGGTGTTTGGGGCATTTCATCGAACACATCAAAGGCAACATTTGATTTAATCCTAATGCAAGAAATCTAAAACATGAGAACCCAATCTAATACAATTATCCATCAACTACATTCAACCAACATAAGGAACTCTTGAAAACAAACAAGTATTAACCAAATCAACACAATGAAGGAATGAATCCAAATGCAATTAGCGGCTGTTGGAACCGAATCTTAGAGATGTTGTGGTCGGATCTGAACAAGGATGAACTGAGGCCAATGGTAGCTGATCGGAGAAACTCGCGTGCCCTAGCTTCCTCCTCTAACTCTCCCCACGTCACACGAAATGCCAGCTCCATAACCCCCGGAACTGATGAACAGCAACCAACATACCAGCTGTGCTTGCTTCAACGACGGTGATGAAGAATGAAGCTTCCACCGAAGAACCCCCTCGATGGAAGATGAACGGCTGTGAGAAGGCGCTGTCAGTGCCGGCTCAAGGCATAGGCCATTAAGGCATATGCCTAGGGCCCCTATTATATTAGGGCCCACAAATTTTACATATGTATACTTATATAAATTAAATATAAATATTAATTTAAAAACATGAGTTTAGATATTAAATATTTAAAATTATGGTTAAAATATATTTTAGTCAAGATTTATTTTTATAGGTAATTTTAATTTTTTACTAGCTAAACTATGTTTGGTTAAAATTTTTAAAATTTTTATAGATTAAATCTAGATCGTTTTTATTGTTTTACTCGTCTTAGATTTAATTGATAATTTTAATTTTTTACTATTAAAATTAGATTTGGTTGTTAATTTTTTTTTATTTTTTATTAAAATTTAATTAGCAATTTTAAATTTTTTACTGATAAAAAATTAATTTATTAATCAAAATTAAATTTTGTTAATAAATTAAAAATATTTATTGGTTATACTTAATTGATATTTTTTTATAAAAATACTTTCGAAAGTCAAAAGCATATTTAGTATTGTAGTATTATTTCTTTCTTAAATTTTATTTTTCTTTCACCTTTTTTTTTAATAATTCACCATCGATATTTTCTAGCTAAATATTTTTTTACTAAATAAACTTTATTAATAATTTATCTAAGTTAAAATGGATAAAAAGATAATTTATTTCACGAAGCTCCTGTTAATGCAAGATTCCAAGGAAGAGTGACTATATCTAGTACTCGAACCTATTTACTCTAGGTCACATAATAATTTTACTACTGTGTCGAGACTTTCCTTCCTCGAAGTTAAAAATGATTGATATTTTTTTTATAAAAAAATTGTAATTAAAATGTATATTAATAGTATTACAATAATTTATTACTTGTTTTTAAATTAGTTAACATAAAATATTTTTTATTTTTAAAATTTTACTAATAATAAAAAAATGAGGTTTCATGTAAGATAAAGTTATTGCTACGTGGCCTAGTTGGTCACTGCTTCCAATTGTATAAATAATCATCTACCCTTTTAAATTTTACTAATAAAAGTAAATGTCTCCCCCGGGATATGGTTGAATTGGCTAATACGGGGTAAATATTATTACAATGGACAAGGTGTCGAATCTCGGCAAAGTCAAGAAAAATGCTCTCTCCGCAGTGGTCAACTGCAATTTCTCAATTTACCTCCTCGTAGATAAGGTAGCAAATTTCACCTTTTGCGATAACTAATAAAATTAAATGTTTCTAATATTTTTTTTATTATAAAAAAATTATGTGACCAAAAGGTCACGGAAAAGTTGTTGCTATGTGACCAAAAGGTCACGGGTTCGAATCTTGGAAACAACCTCTTGCAAAAAGTAGGGTAAGACTGCGTACAATGTATCCTTCTCCGGGACCCCGCATGGCGGGAACTTCGTGCACCGGGCTGTTCTTTTTTTTTTGTTTCTAATAATTTTTTATTTTAAAAAATATTAAATTCTTTTTTCCGCCTAGGGCCTCAAGAATGGTTGAGACGGCCCTGGGCGCTGTGAATTGGAGTGAACCACCGCCACTCCTCTACCTCTGCCGCCTGAACCCCAGTAGGAAGAACTGCAGGAAGAACGCCGAAAGGTGAAGGATCTTGCCGGAGAACCCCTCCGTCAAGGTGGATGACCGGAATCGATGCCGAAGCTTGCTGCCGTCTGGAATTGCTTACTGTTACTCTCTGCCTGGAAGAAAGAAGAGGAAGTGGTGGGCTGTGGATGGATGGCCGGCCGGCGGCAAGGGAAGAGAAGAGTAGCCGCCGGCCAGTGGTGAGGAAGAAGAGAGGGAGAAGAGGCGCACGTGCCCTAGCCGCCTGAGAGCATAAGGAAATCGGATCGGGTTGGGGTAAAGGAAAAGCGGATTTCTTAGTGGATCGGGTTGGGGTAAAAGAAAAAAAAAATCCATTAAAGCTTAGATCCGGTTCATTAAGGGTAGGGTTCAATTGTGCTCCAAATTGGATGAGTTGGGCTTTTGTGATTGGGCTTGAAGAGTGGAGCTCTACTTCTTTCTTGATCCAAATTGGAATGAAATGAGCCAAGTTCTTCAAATTAGCTCATGCTCAACCTTAGCATTGGGTCCAATAAATTTGACTCCACTCATGTCTATGGATCCTCTTTAATTCCCTACAAAAATCATGAAATAATAGTAAAATTAGGGAAAGAGTATAAAAAGCTCATAAATATATCCTAACTCATGAATCATAATATTAAGCAAGATTTAAATGAATGAGAGGATAAAAATGCTAAGAATGAGAGCTAAAATATCACATAAAAATGCTAATTATCAATTTCCTATACCATCGCCGGATCCTACGAGAAATTCTGGACGATGTCTTTGGTGAATTTAAATGACCATGCTTGTGTATTAAACATTTCATGTTTGTACTATGTTAATTTGGATTGTGGTTATTATTGTTCCTGCCCTGTATTTTATTATAACAAAACCTACGTATTCTAGTCCTAGTTGGAGGCCCTAGTGCATCTTAGGATTCATGAGCAATAGGAACCCAACATTCCTGACCAGTAAAGCATCCTTAATCTAGCTTATCATACCCGACCAACCCTGTCTTTATCCTAGCTATCTGTACAAAAAGATGAGTTAGCTAAGTGCGATAAGGTTATAGGTAATTATCACTCTAAGGTCTATCTAGCTTCCTACCACGAGCGTCTTGCAAATAATAGGGTCCTGACGCTAACTTCTTAATGATCTTTTACGATCCATCCCACTAGGGTGCTAACTTGGTTACTTAACCTACAGGTTTTGTCTACTTCCAGACTAGATCTCCCTCTCTGAAAAATTGAGGGACCACTCTTCGATCATAATTCTTACGCATCCTCTGCATGTAGGCCACCAATCTAGCTATTGTTTGCTCGCGAATTTCACTGATAAGATCTAGCTCTGCAAGATGCCACTTGGTATTTTCCTCATTATATAACATCCTCCTAACTGAAAGCACTCCAATTTCTATAGGCACCACTGCCTTATTGCCGTAGACTAGGTGAAATGGAGTAAGCCCAGTACTCTCACGGGGAGTCGTACGGTATGCCCAGAGGATACTAGACAACTCCTCTACCCAATCGCCTCCGACATGATCCAACTTCACCTTCAATCCTCGCACGATCTCTCGATTGATGACCTTTGTCTGCCCGTTACTCTGAGGGTATGCCACTGAGGTAAAGACTTGACTTATACTGAATCCTTGACACTAAACTAGGATCTTATGCCCTTGAAATTGCCTTCCATTGTCAGAGACTAGTTTATGAGGTATTCGAAATCTGTAAAGGATATTTCTCCATAGGAACTGAATGACAGCTCCCTCCGTGATCCTGGCTAGGGCTTCTACCTCCACCCATTTAGAAAAATAATCCACCGCTACGAGTAAGAATCGCTTCTGACCAGGTGCCATTGGGAAGGTCCCACAATATCCATGCCTCATTGGTCAAAAGGGCAGGAAACTATGGAGGTCTTGAGCATTGAGGTTGGCCTATGTGTCAGCATTGAGCATTGAGCATTGTTTGCCCTGTATATCCTGGTCTGTAAGTCCTGGTCTGCATGTCTGACTTGTATATCCTGACCTGTCTATCATGACCTGTACATTCTGACCTGTAAATCCTAGGGATGGCAATTTTCCCTGCGGGTTTGGGGCCCCGCGGGGAAAACCCGAAATGGGGATGGGGATCTCCGATTTTTCAGGGATGGGGCGGGTTTGGGGCGGGTATGGGAATACTATCCCCATCCCCGAACCCGCCCCGAATATTATTATTATTATTATTAATAAATAATAATATGATTTTTTAAAAAATATTAATAATAGTATTAATATTAATATTAAAATTTTTGAAAATATTATTAATAATAATATTATTAATATTGATATTAATATTAATATTATCAATTGACCCAAACAAATCACAGAAACTAGAATAGCTCATGCCATGTCAAATTACATGTATTAATATTAATATTAATATTGATGATAATATTGGTATTAATACATGGCAGTTAAACTTTCACCTCCATGGATTGCAATTGATGATACAGTGGCTACCATTTTGGTGTTTCTGTGTCTGTGATTTGTTTGGGTTAATATTCTACTGTTTCTGGTGTCTGTGGCTTGTTTGGGTCAATTTGGAAATGGGGCGGGGATGGGGAATCCCCGAACCCGTGGGTTCGGGTTCGGGGAATCCCGAACCCGAAAAAATAGGAATGGGGCGGGGATGGGAATAGCAAACCCGGCCCCGCCCCGCCCCATTGCCATCCCTAGTAAATCCTAATCCGCATAACTTGACTTGTATGTCCTGACCTGTAAATCTTGATCCGCATATCTTGACTTGTATGTCCTAACCTATATATCCTGTCCTAGCGGTATGTGACCAACAGTCCTTGGTGGCCCCTCCTCTTCTATTTACCGCCACATCCTCTTGTCTTTTGACTGCCACGTCATTTTGACCTCTGACTACCACGTCTCCTTGACTTCTGACTGCCACATCCTTTTGACCCCTGACTGTCACGTTTCCTTAACTTCTGACTGTCACGTCTCCTTGACTTCTGACTTGGCTAGCTTCCTTGGGCCCCCCTTTATGCGCCGTATCAGCCACCATACAGAATCAATATTGTTTCAAAACAATATTGTTTCATGTTGGTCAAGTGCCAATCGCTCCAAGGAGGAGGAGGAGGAGGAGGAGGAGGAGGAGGAGGTGGCAAAGGAAGATGCTTACGAGATAGAAGACAAGACAAAGGAAGAGGACGAAGAGGTGGACGAGTGGGTGAAGAGTAGGAAGATGCAGAAAAAGTGGAGGAAGAGGCAGATGATGCAGAGGAAGAGGGAGTTGGTTGCATACCTCAAAGAGGTTGGTGGAGTGCTTCTTGAAGTTAGGTTGAGCGCTCTCACCTTACGGTTGGTGGGCGTAACAAAAAACTTTGCTTGTGCTCACCGAGACGTCGAACAACATTTGAAACTGTAATTTACTTGGTCAAATTTTTACTGACTTAGAGGAGTGGAGGAAGAGAAGGATGGAGAGGAGGAAGAAGAAGATGATGAAATGATAGAGGGAGGAGAAGAAGTGGAAAGAAGGAATATGAAAATGAAGAAGAGGTGGCCACATAAACCTAGACTCTTGCCATTGTTGACCTTATGTTGCTGCTAGATTTGGCTATTTCCTCATTGTTCGCTGAGCTCTATCCCTTGCATAATTTGTTAGGTTAGCATCATTATCACTCAAAAGTCTCACTTAACTTTCTGTTAGTCTCCTTTTTCAACTGTAAAATTCCTTTCTTCTAATCAAGAAAAAATTTAAGTGAAAAAAAATGTGATAGTGGGTTTCAGTCTTTGATTCTTTTCAGCAAAATGATTTAAAATTTTAAAATGTTAGCAGAATTGGATTTGTCCATGTAATAATGGTACTATAATTTCTTTAAACTTCAAATCCATATACTGAGAGAAACTCTGTTCTCCTAGCACGGATATCAAGAGGGAAAATTTTGTTGTTCGAAGGAAATGATTGAAGTTAAGGTGAGAATCAGGAATCCTAATTGGACTATATATCGATAGATAGATTGGGTTGATTTTAATTGCAATCAATTAGGTGAACAATTAGGAATTATTGAATTATGCACATTTAACTTTTTTCTTCATCTAACTTATCTACTAGTTCGAATTCGAATTTGATCTCTTTACATATTTCACAAGCAGCAGTTAGTTCAGGACTCCATTTGAAAGCTTCACGAATAATTTCATTACCTTCACGAGTAAGATCATGTCTCTCATTACGAACTTGTACACACACTTCTAAATACACCCTATTAGCTATTGCACTAGGTGCATTTCTCCAAGGGTATCCTAAAGTTCCTCCTCCAAACTGTAGTACAGAATCATCCCCAAATTTTTTCTCCTACAATTCTAGATGACGGTATTATACACTATTATCTTAACCATTCAATTGAATTATCATGAATCATGTGGGATAAGTTTGCTTAATAATATAATTTAAAAAAAAAATTATTTGAAAAGCTAGTTAATAATGACCTTCCATGGATTCACCTATATAAGCCATGGCTAAGGTTGCAAAAATAAAAACTTGAATACCGCTCATAAATAATCCAAGAAACATAACAAGTATATGAACTACTGAAGGGACTAAAGAAATAAGAACAACAACTACTAATTCATCGGCTAATATATGGATATGTGGCAAAAGATGATTTGCTTGTCCCTAGTGCCCCCAGTAACCCGTCCCTAAGCTAACACAGAGGAGATAAATTACGGGTGACTACTAACCATGAGTGTAGGTGGCAAAGCATGAGAAAGACATGATCGGACATGCAGTCCATGGGTTTTAAAATTTTGTGCCAAGCTGCATGTTACATAAATACCATTCGTGAAACTTACTGTTCCATCGCCACCTGGATCTAGAACCGACACTGCGGACCACTGCAGGGTCGACCTTGATCAGTGACCCCTACATGGTCACAGAAGAGCCGCAATCCTGCGTTGACCATAGCGGGGTCGTGGAAGCGCTGCAACTCGACGCCCCCGTAGTGACCCCCGTTGAAGCATTGTGATGCCTCGGCGATCCCTACGGGGTCACATAAGCGTCGCGATGCCTTTGCGATCCTTGCGGGTCGTAGAAGTGTCGCAATGCCCCGGTGACCCTTGTGTGGTCGCGGAAGCCTTACGATGCCTCGGAGACCCCGCGGAGTTGCGGAAGTGTCACAATGCCTTCGTGACCCAAAGCAGGGTTGTGGAGCCATTGTTCGGGGGTCATGAAAGCACTGCAACCCTCATGAGGTAGACGGGCAGGCGTGTGACGACCTGTTGAGGTGATGTCCATAGTTTTAATTAAAATCAAAACTTTTAAACTAAACTAATAATTTTAATCAACTCCTCTCTACCCCCTCTATATATATATATATATATATATCAAAATTTTCTTAAAGAGTAACACTAGATCCATGAGCATTTAAAATTTTTAATTTTGAACATTATAATCCATGAGGGGAGTCTGAATCCTAGAGGGAAAATCTTATTTGCTTAAACCCATTATAACCCAACCCTTAAATTCTAAAATCTTATACCCTAAATTCATATCATATACCCCGTGAATATCTAAAATTATTAATCTTAAACATTATAAACCAAGAGAGAAGCATGCACCCTAGAGGAAAAATCTTATTAATTCAAACCTATTATAATCCAATTTTTAAATTTTAAAACCTTGAACCCTAAATACATATAATATACCAAAAAAAAAAATAGAATCTCAACAATATATATAAAAAAAATCCCAAAGCGCCTCCAATGGGTGCGCACGAATCAGCAAGAACATATCCATAGCATATAAATTTATATTTATATTTATATTTATTTATCATATAAAAGTGTTAACATCTCGTATTTTTTAAATATTTAAATTATTTTTTAAATTTTAATTAATATATTTTATACTTAAAAAATATAGAAATCATATCGATATGACATGATACAATATTAAAATCGTATTATTCTAATTCAGAATCGAAACCTTTGACATAAGTCGAAATTTTAAATCTCGGGTACATACCAACACAGTATTGTTGTTCACTGAAACCCAATAGTGATCTGCATGGGTAAGCTTTCCCGTGTCGCTGTGCCAATTATGCCAATGAGTGTCGTGCTGTGTTAACACTTGATATTGTTTGGCACACTTCGACACTTGTTTAGATGAGTAAGTAATGCTTGTATTTTTTTTAAAAGCTTATTTCTTCAAAATTTTAATTTAGTTAATTATCTAATTGCTATAATTTCATTTGTAAAAGTAAACAAGTGAAAGAAGATTATGGAGTAATATGAATTTACATTGATAGCAATTTGAAGCACATACGGTTAAAAAATATGTTTAATCCAACAAGTTAATAAAGTAGAAAATTTAAGTAAAAAACAGGACTAAATGAGTAAAACCTATCTCAATTGATCTTGATAGTCTTTAAGGCGTGTTGAGCATTGGTATTGTATAGTATACTTCTTTTAGTTTAAATGATATATAATTGCTATAATTTTATTCTTTGAAGGAATAAGCAAGCGAAGTAACATCAAAGGAGCGAAACCATTCCAAAGAAAGTCAAGTGTTGCTATAACTTAGTTCTAAAATGTACAATTCTGGCATTGAGTTATACTTCAGTGATATTAGAATATATAAATGGCATCCTACGAATTTCCTCTTAGAACATGAATAATTCCTTTGGTATTCTACGGAGATTGGGAAGTTCGTATATTGAATTGTAATTTTATATGATGGGCACAGTTATCTCTAATGGAAAGATTGTCCAATTCCCAAGAACCATTTTGAGTTTCGAAGTAGAATCCGTAGAAGAGCTTAATATTAAATGAATCTTGAGAGACCGAAGTCCACTCTCAGGATCTTTGTTTCCAACCTTTGCTATAGAAGCAGGGCATTGTCTTCAACATGAGAGAAGCTATTGAATCTGGTCTCATGGAGAGACTGCTAAGAAACATAGAAAATGATCCTTGTAATCTCTGAGGAAAAGTAGTGATTAACTACTTGCATACTGCTTGGAGACCAATCCTTTTGATATTTTCAATTTTCAATTTAGTGTCTCAACTGATTCTTTAAACAGCAAAAAATGTGTAACACGGAAAATAGTTATCCATTTCATCTTTTTAAGGTGTCTTGTAAAATTCTAGTTGGAGGTTGGAAGCAAAGGAGGGAGCAAGCCAAATGAAAAAGGTTTTTTTTTTTCCACAAGCATATAAGCAATTTAATTTCAGAATCTCTTTACTACTAAAGTGAAATTATTACATTCTGAAGGGCTCTTGTCTTTGGTTATGATGTTGATGTCACGACCCAAAACCATGGTGGGTGCGACCGGCGTTGTTTCACAATTAAATATTGTAAAACAACAAGCCTCGAAGTGCAGAAAATGGTCAAATCAGTCTATTTCATAATTAACCAATGTCTTTTACAACTCAAAATCAGAAACAAAACGGGGAAGCAATTATATTACAACTGGAATAATCATAAGGATAGCAGAAGTCTAAATTGTTTGATCTTCAATTCATCCATTTCACCAACTCCAAAATGTGATCTCTTCCTTCTCTTTCTCAACTTATTCTCCGTCTTTATCTGAGGATAGAAATAAGGGGGGTGAGTGCTTGTGAAAACACTCAGTAAATGAGATCGATCGAACATAGCACGACAGGATACAAAATATAACAAAATATTCAAAATTCATGATGAAAACATATTTCTTAATAAAAAACATATACTTTTAGCAAGACATTCAGAATTCATGACAAAAATATATTTCTTAATAAAAAACATATACTTTTAGCAATACATTCAGAATTCATGACAAAAACATAACTTAATAAAAAAACATAGTAGAAACATAACTTAATCAAAGACATAGCAGAAACATAACTTAATCAAAAATATAGCAGAAACATATCTTAATAAAAAGCATAGCAAAAATATATCTTAATTAAAACATAGCAGAAATATATCTTAATCAAAAACATAGCACTGTTAATCATCTTATTTTCCATGGTATTACTGATCAGTCCCCTATATGTATTCCTCTAAGGGGTAAGACCATATATCGGTTATTATTACCCACCACATTAGGGCCATAACTTGTCATATCTTATCATGTTTTCAGAAATTCTCTTTTACTGATCAGTCCCCTATATATAATTCCTCTAAGGGGTGAGGTCATATATCGATTATTATTACCCACCGCATCAGGGTCATATATCGGTTATTATTACCCACCGCATTAGACCATATAACGGTTATTATTACCCACCGCATCAGGGTCTTGTCATATCTTATCATATTTTCGAAAATTTCCTTTACCATATCTAACTTGAGTCATAACAGTGCATCTTGGAAATAAAAAGAAATGAATTTGTAATATAAAATAATAAAATGTAATACATATTCCACAGTTATACTCGAAACGAAAAGCCCACTTACCGAATCAACAACTTCTTTGGCTTTGGACATAAACTTTACGAGACTTGAACTTGATACGATCGTTAGGTGTTAGCCTCTTGGATCGACAAAATCTTGGAAGCACTACCGATCTCTTTCGGTAGAAGAAAGCGAAGAAGAATCTGACGAGGGAGACTCAGAGAGAAGGAATTCCCCTTTGTGTCTTTCCGAGGATGGTTACTTATAGCCTCCAAGGAATACGAAGAGTTAAGGTCTCAATTAATTCATCATTTATGATCTTCATTAATTAAGAAGATGAAGAGTTATAGGCTCCATAAATTCTTCCTTTATGACCTTCACTATAATGACTCTTCAACTTCTCCATTAATTAACATTATGATGACTTTTCGAATTCTCCATTAATCATCATGATTATGGTTATTCGAATTCTCTCTTCTTTATATTAAATAAATTCATATTTGATCTTGATCTCGACTAGCTTCTGATGTCATTGTTTATGTCTACGTGCTATGCGTGCGACTCTCTAGGTTTTATACACGAAGGCAGTGTAAATCCATACACATACTAAGGTAACCGTCTAGCAACAGTTTTTAGCCACCCCACGTGATAAAATTAATATCAATCATAAATTGTAAACCACCATGAAATCATAGACAGATAAGAGCCCCACATATGACTCATTAAATTATCATGATGAACATAGAAGAAACATATGAGTAACTAGACCCAACATCTGAAATCCCTAAGATTCAAACCTACACATGACACAAAGTAATCATAAACTTGGGTTCACTTTTATGGTATCAAGATTTCTAGGAGCTAAACCTAACTTAACCTTTAAAGGTATGACCACTAGTGCTCATCACCATGACAAAAAAAAACGGATCTTCACAGTTGAAATATAGGGTAATGACAATTGGACACTACAAGAATTCTGACTTTTAGCAATACACAGCACGGTCAACGTCACAAAATGTGACCTTTTAGCGATGCTTGGAGCGTTTCACGTCGACAAAAGGTAGAACATTAGGAGGGAATTTTTTTCACATTTATTTTTATCATTTAGTGACACATTAAACAATACACGTCGCCAAACGAAGTCCTTCGGCAACACACACATCACTCCACATCGCTAAAAGGTAGTGTAAATCCCCTCCTTTAATTTGGATCATTTGGTGACACAACACAGAAAACACATCACCAAATGTGACACTTTGGCGACGCATTCTGCACTCAACGTCACTAATAGTAGTGGAAATTTTTTCCATCTCAAATTGTGGTCATTTGGTGACATAGAGACATTAAGCGTCGCTAAAATAAAATTCGAGATTAAAAAATTTCTCGGTATGTGAAAAGACCTCGCTTCAACCCCATCTATGAAAATTCCTCGCCCAACTTGTTATGGTGAGGTTGTGAGGTCAGAACTCGCTAGCGATGAGATTGGACATTGTATAGAGAGCTTGTTGTAGAAACAAGGATTTCAAAGACAGATGTTTTTAAATGAAATTAAAATTTATTTTAAATTTTAATAAATCATAAATAAATTTATTTAAACTAGCTAATTTTTTTAAAAAAAACTTATAAATCAAAATAAATACCATTTGAAAATAAATCTTAGACAAAATTAAAATTAGAAAGAAATTTATTAAATAATTCTTATTTTATTTTAATAAATTAAAACCGCTACATTTCTATGAGAACTTGGGTGTAGTGTTAAATAGGCAAGATTTCTCATACCATAGGTTGGATAAGAACAAATATGATAGAAAAACTAATAATCTAATATTCGGAACATGGAACATAGGAACTCTCACGGGTAAATCAATGGAGGTAGTAGATATGATGATTAGGAGAAGAATTAGTATTTTGTGTGTACAAGAGACAAAATGGATAGGCGAGAAGGCAAAGATGATAGAGAACTCAGGTTTTAAGTTATGGTACACTGGAAAGAGTAAAACAAGAAATGGAGTGGGTATTATTGTAAATAGTTTGTTAAAGGATGAAGTTGTAGGAGTAGTTAGAAAAAGAGATAGAATATTAGCCCTTAAGATAATAGTGGCAAAAGAAACTATGAACATAATTAGCGTATATACACCACAAGTAGGATTAGATGAAGCTACTAAATCAAGGTTTTGGGAGGACTTAGATGAAATATTACAAAATATTCCACTAAATGAAATGATTTTAATAGGAGGTGATCTAAATGGGCATGTTGGAGTGGAAAATGAAGAGTATAAGAGAGTACATGGGAGTTATGGGTTTGGAACTAGGAATAAGGAAGGGAAAACTATATTAGATTTTGCGATAGCATATGACCTTATATTAGCTAATACGTTTTTTAATAAAAGAGAAGAACACTTAGTCACATTCAAAAGTGGGAATAATAAATCGCAAATTAACTTTCTTATGATTAGGAAGAAGGATAGAAAGATTTGTAAAGATTGCAAAGTCATTCCTGGAGAAAGCTTAACTACCCAACATAGAGTAGTAGTGATGGATATACGCCTCAAACATAGTATCAATAGAAAAAAAATATATACGATTCCTAGAATTAAGTGATGGAAGTTAAAGGATGGGAAGCAAAATATATTTAAGGAGAAGGTAGAAGTACAAGCATTATGTGAAATATATGATGACTCTAATACAACATGAGATAAGATGGTATCAAAGTTGAAAATAGTAGCTAAGAGTGTACTCGGTGAGTCAAAGGGACATGCACCACTAAGTAAAGAATCTTGGTGGTGGAATGAGAAAGTACAAGAGAAAGTGAAGGAAAAACGAATAGCTTATAAGGAATTATATATTTGTAAGAATGAGGAAAACTTAAAAAAATATACAATAGCCAAGAGAGAAGCTAAGAAAGTAGTGAGTGAAGCAAAAAATGAAACTTTTGAACGATTATATCAAAAATTGGATACAAAAGAAGGGGGAAGAGACATTTATAGAATAGCTAAAGTGAGAGAAAGGAAAACAAGAGATCTTAGCCAAATAAAATGTATTAAAGATGAATGTAATAAGGTATTAGTAAACGATGGAGAAATAAAAGAGCGGTGGAAGAGGTATTTTCATCAACTTTTTAATGAAGGTTTAGGTGACCAACTTAACTTAGGTAATTTAAGTAGGTCAAATGAGCATAGAAATTTTAATTTTTATCGTAGAATTCAAATCACAGAAGTAAAGCAAACTTTAAATGAGATGCACAATGGAAAAGCCGTGGGACCAGATGATATTCCGATAGAGGTATGGAAGTGTCTAGGGAAACAAGGTATTGAATGACTTACAAAATTATTTAACATGATATTGAAAACGAAAAAAATGTCTGATCAATGGAGGATAAGTACTCTAGTCCCCTTATATAAGAATAAGGGAGACATACAAAATTGTGCAAACTATAGGGGTATTAAACTAATGAGTCATACTATGAAACTTTGGAAAAAAGTAATAGAAAAAAGATTAAGGAAGGAGACCACAGTGACAGAAAATCAATTTGGGTTCATGCCTGGAAGGTCGACAATAGAAGTTATACATCTTCTTAGACAATTAATTGAAAAATATCGGGAGCAAAAATAAGATCTACACATGGTATTCATTGACTTAGAAAAAGCTTATGATAGAGTCCCAAGAGAAATTATATGGAGAATTTTAGAAAAGAGAGGTGTTAGCGTAACATATATTGAACTAATTAAGGATATGTATGAGGATGTAACGACCAGAGTAAAGACTTCAGGCGGAGTAACTGAAGCATTTTCAATAAAGATAGGGTTACATCAAGGATCAACTCTAAGTCCCTATCTTTTTACACTAATTATGGACGAACTCACTGCGCACATTCAAGGCACAGTACCGTGGTGCATGTTGTTTGAAGATGATATTATTTTGGTAGATGAAACACGTGAAGGAGTAAATGCTAAACTAGAATCTTGGAGGGAAACACTAGAAGGGAAAGGTTTTAAACTTAGTAGATTAAAGACAGAATATATGCAATTTAAGTTTAGCAATATTAGAAGTAATGAAACAATTGTTAAGATAGGAGAGGATGAGTTGCCCGGAACCGAGAGATTTAAATATTTAGGATCATTTTTGCAAAACGATGGAGGGATTGAGAGAGATGTCTTACATAGAATACAAGCAGAATGGGTGAAGTGGAGGGGAGCGTCGAGTGTTTTATGTGACCATAAAGTACCTCTTAAATTTAAAGGTAAATTCTATAAAACTACAGTTAGACCTACTATGTTATATGAAGCGGAATGTTGGGTTATGACTCGAGCACATGAGCAGAAGATGAGAGTTGCAGAGATGAGGATGTTAAGGTGGATGTGTGGACATACGAGGATGGACAAAATAAGAAATGAGAGGATTAGAGAAAAAGTCGGAGTTGCATCTATTGAGGAAAAACTTCGAGAGACACGTTTAAGATGGTACGGACATGTACTTAGACGACCAATAAATGCTCCAGTTAGACGATGTGAAACTATGCTAAACATGCATATCAAACGAGGAAGATGAAGACCAAAAAAGACTTGGTTAGCAACAATAAAATAAGATAAAATTTATTTAAATATAGACGATGGTATAATAGGAGATAGAGCTCAATGGCGTAAAAGGATTCATGCAGCCGACCCCACCTAGTGGAAAAAGATTTAGTTGTTGTTGTTGTTGTAAATTAAAACCCTATTCTCTTATTTTTTTAAAAAAAATGATAAATTAAAATAAATATCATTTGAAAATAAATTGGAAAGAAATTTATTAAATAATTATTATTTTATTTTATTTTAATAAATTAAAACCTTATGCATTCTCCTTTTAAAAAATTATAAATTAAAATATATATCATTTTAAAATAAAATTGAAAGAAATTTATTAAATAATTCTTATTTTATTTTATTAAATTAAACCGTCGCTGATTTTGTATCATTGCCATATTTCTTCTATCCTGTACATCTTGCTCGTCGAGGATTTCTTGCTCTCTCTCAACAGGTAATCCTTAGTTTATTCTTCTTATACTGTCACGTTGCACATCCTTATCGTAGGTCGAAGACATGCGCAACCAGTGGCTTCTTTGGCGGCGCACGACCAAATCGCAATGACCTGCTGCCGCCTCCTTGGTCGCAGATGTGCACGACCAGTGGCCCTTTTGGCGGCGAGTGACCAGTGGCCTCTTTGGCGGTGTACGACCAAATCACAGTGACCTACTGCCACCTCCTTGGCCACAGCCGTTGCCACTGTTAGTTTTCCAGCCTTGCTAATATATATGCTAGTTTCTACAATTACTAGCCTTAATATCGCATAGTGGGTTTTCTACTAAATCAATCTACAAAAATAGAAATATGAATGCATTTTGTGCAGTGTGATTGTTCATGTAACGTCAATTATACTTTATCATTTGATCCATCTTACATAGGCATTTAAGAAATAACTAAGAAAGTAGTTTAAAATTAGTTAACTAAATCTATGCCAGGTCATCATACTGAAATTGTGTCACTATCTGTTTTCTCTTGGCAATTTATGTTTTAAGTTGGATGATATTTACCAGCCTTGTTTATTCTCACATATTGATTTTGTTAAAGTGTATACTAAAAGCCTAGTTTTTGGTATAAACATTTATCTAGAAATAAGAATCACATTGGTCAAATGTCTACATTTATGATAAATGTAGTTATTCAATTAATTTATATTGTAAATAACATGGTGTGTGGTGTCACACACAGAGGATCATGTTATCAGTATCTTATAAATTATAAACAGTAGCTCACGACCATAATGGAAAGGAACAAACCATTGGAAGGTCGTAGTGTAATTAGATATCAGTTTATCTTGACTGTATAATTACACTAGTACACTCAAAGTGTATTGAGTAGGACCATTTGAGGTCGTTTCTTTTATACTGACTTTATAAAGAAACAAAGACCTCGGTTATTATGGAAGTGTGTGCTCTTAATCCTAATATAATAACAAGCACATATATTTGATATTTATTTCTTTAATTTATCAATGGGTGAGATTTAGTTCGATAAATCAATAAGCCCGATAAGTTGGGAAATTGTATCACTTATAGTGTGTGTTGTTGATTATAAAAGGAAACTGTGTCCTAGAGATACTAGGTTGATAATGTCCTCAAGAGGAGCTCATAAGGATTGTCATGTTAAACCCTGCAGGTGGACTTAGTCCGACATGATAATAAGGTTGAGTGGTACTACTCTTGGACTAAGATATTAATTAAATGAGTTGTCAGTAACTCACTTAATTAGTGGACATTCGATATCTTAAACACAGGGAGACTAACACACTCATAATAAGAAGGAGCCCAAAAATATAATTTGGGATTGGTGCGGTAGTTCAATAATAGTTCTCTAGTGGAATGAATTATTATTGATAAAATTAAGTTGTGTGTTCGGGGCGAACACGGGATGCTTAATCTTATCGGGAGACCAAAACCAATTCCTCCTCTCGGTCCCTATCGTAGCCTCTTATTTATAGAGTACTATACCCACCTATACCCACCTTCATACCCATGAGAAAGGGGCCGGCCAAGCTAGCTTGTGGTTCAAGCTAGGGCCGGCCAAGCCTTGGTTCATAGGTGCCCGGCCCTAGCTTGAACCCAAGCTTAGGTGGCCGGCCCCCATTAAATTGAAAAGAATTTTAATTTTAATTTTTATTATGTGGAAGATATAATTTATTATAGAGAATTAAAATTAAAATATCTCTCTTTAAAAAGATCTACAAAAAGATTAAAAGAAAGAGATTAGATCTCTTTCCTTATTTGTAGATTGGAAAGATATTTTATTTTTTCTCTCTGAAAAATTATTCACATGTTGAAAATTAAAATTATAGAAATTTCTTTTATCAACCATAAAGGGATTTTAAAAGGAAATTTTATTTTTTAAAATTTTCAAAGACAAAAAAAGAAGTTTTAATTGTTGATTAAAATTATCCTATTTGCTCTACATGAGGTGGCCGATCACATACAATTAATTAGGAAAATTTATTTAATTTTTTCTTAATTAATTGTTGTCAAGGAAAGTTAAGGAAATTTTATTATAAATAAATTTCCTTATTTGCCAAAGCCAAGGAATATAAAAGAAGGGGTAGGGGTGCCTTCATGGTGAACAACCTCTATTATTTTTCTCCCTCTTTTCCTTGGTGTGGTGGCCGGCCCTTCTCTTTCTCTCTTCTCCTCTTGTTGGCCGAAACCTATCTTCTTGGTGGAGCTTTTGTTTGTGGCCGGATCAAGGAAGGAGAAGAAGGAGAGAAAGCAAGTCTCATCTCTAGCATCCCTTGGAGCATTGGTGGTGGCCGAAATTATTCATCCTTGAAGAAAATTATTGTGGTCGGCCATCCTCTTCCTTTCTTCCTCTTTTGTGGTGGCCGAAACTTATCTCTTGCTTGGAGTTCTTGTGGTGGCCGGATACTACTTGGAGAAGAAGAAGAAGAAGGAGAGAAAGCTTGTATCCCTTGGAGCTTGGTTGGTGTTTTGTTCTTCATCCTTGGTGAAGCTTCTTTGTGTTGGCCGAACCTAGCTAGGAGAAGAAGAAGGTGCTTGGTGGTTTCTCATCTCGGAAGATCGTTGCCCACACAACGTCCGAGGTTAGAAGAGGAATACGGTAGAAGATCAAGAGGTTTTTTACAAGGTATAACTAGTAATTTTTCTTTCCGCATCATACTAGTTATTTATGGAAATAATACCAAATACAAGATGCTTACGTTCTAGTATTTCGAATATATTTTTCGAAGTTGTGTTCTTTTGTTTTATTTTTTCCTTGTGATTTGATTGTTCTTTTCGGTTAACCTAAAGTTATTTTAGGAAATTAAATATTAGATTTCTATAAAAGGTTTTGTCTAGTCGGTGGTGGTTGCTCCCATATCCAAGAAGGTCATGTGCCTCGCCACGTCAGTACTGGGAACCAATTATGGAAATTAATATTTAATGGAATTAATAACTTAAGGCGATTTGGGTCGAACGTGTTAAGTTCCGCAGGAGACCCAAGTCAAAACCTAAAAGAATGAATAGATTAAGTTTTGGATCAAACGTGTTAAGTTCCGCAGGCGATCCAAAATTTAATTTAAAAGAACACATGGTAGCTAGGAAAAGGTTCAGACCTTTGTACAAAATTTTTGTACAGTGGAACCTCTAGATTTTCCGAGTAGCAACCAACAGATTTTTCTACTAAAATTTCTGTTGAATGCTCTTCCGCTTGTGTATAGATTAGATGTTACCTGCATCTTAACATTTTTCAATTGTTCTATATATTTTGAATTAACTCCAGTTTTACAAAATAACGATTGACAAAAGTTGGATGAGTTTGATGAATCGAATCTCTCGTGAATATAAAAATGGTGTTAAGATGTTTGTAACACGTGCTGTCGAGTACACCAATGAAGAGGCGAAAATAAGATGTCCATGTAATAATTGTTTGAATCATCGGTTACAACCACCAAGCTTAGTAGAGATGCACCTAGTACAATATGACATACAACAATGATACAAAGTGATTATCATGGTGAGCAATATGAACACCCACTAATAGAGCATGAAATTTTATCTGATACTGATGCCCCAGATGAAATGGCAAATGTTCTAGCTGATTTGACTAGACCAGTAGAGATTGGAGAATCTAGTGAGCCTATTCAACAAGAAGGTTTCCAAACTGAGAAGTTTGATGATATGTTGGAGGAAATTGAGAGAGAACTGTATCTAGGATATGTAAATTTCTCGATGTTTAATTTCTTGGTAAAATTAATGCATGTGAAAGTACTCAACAAGTGGAGTAACAAGTCATTTGATATGTTACTTAAGTTAATGAAGTAGGCATTTCCTCAAGCAATATTACCCGACTCACATTATGAGGCAAAGAGAAAGCTCCGTGAATTGGGACTAGGGCACAAGTCAATGCATGTATGTGAACATGATTGTGCTCTTTTCTAGAATGAAAATGTTGGGTTTGAGAATTGTCCTATATGTGGCTCCAGTAGATGGGTTGACAAAAACACAAAAGGGAAAAAGGTACCAAAAAGGTGATGCGATACTTTCCCTTAACTCCTAGATTAAAGTGGTTGTATAGTTCTTGGCATACTGCAAAAGATATGAGATGGCATGATGTTGAGCGACCAAATGAGAGTGGTGTTTAAGACACCTAGCGGATGGTGCTGCTTGGAAGATGTTTGATGCTTAATTTCTAGTATTTGGCATGGATCCTAGAAATGTGTATCTTGGTTTGGCAATAGATGGTTTTAATACATTTGGCAGTATGAATATTGCTTACAGTATGTGGCATGTTATAGTTGTTCCATATAACATGCCACCTTGGAAGTGTATGAAGTCTGAAAACATGATATTGTCTTTATTAATACCTGGACTGACATCACCTAGAAAAGACATGGATGTGTTCCTTCAACCACTTATAGAGGAGTTAAAAAAATTGTGGGAAGGTGTAAATACTCAAGATGCAGTGACTAGTGATACTTTCTTAATGTGTGCAGCAATTTTTTGGACCATCAATGATTTTCCTGCGCATGCTTTAATGTCTGGATGGAGTACAAAAGGGTATAAAGCATGTCCAACTTGTAATAAATAAACTCCTTCAAAAGGCATAAGGAGTAAGATAGCTTATATTGGACATAGACGTTTTCTTCCTCTAAATGATCCAATGAGGTGAAGCAAACAATTTGATGGTTAAACGGAAAGGAGATCTCCTCCTAGAGAAATAATTGCTAAAGAATTACTAGCTCAGTTAGAACATGTGCATGTTGGTATTCCTGGAAAACATAAGCAGTATGGAGGTATAAGTACAAACGTTCTCCCATAGAGCTTAATTGGTCAAAAAAGAGCATATTTTTCTAGCTTGAATATTGGCAACACTTACCACTTCGGCATAACTTAGATGTAATGCACATCGAGAAGAATGTAAGTGATAATGTTCTCAGTACGTTCTTGAATATAGAAGGAAAATCAAAAGACACAAAAAAGGCAAGACTAAATGTTCAAGACATGGGGATCAGGTAAGAGTTGCATCTCTACAAAGATGGAAATAAATGGAAGAAGCCACCAGCAACATATACATTAAGTTCTCAAGAGAGAAGATTATTTTGTCAATTTATCAAATCAGTAAAGTTTCCGGATGGTTTTGCAGTCAACTTAGCAAAAAATGTCAGTGAGGCCACTGGTAAAATTTTGGAACTTAAGTCTCATGATTGTCATGTTTTGCTCCAAGTGTTTATTGCTGACAGGAATCAGGCCATAATTGAACAAAGAAGTTCGTGAAACTATTATTAAGTTGTGTAATTTCTTTCAACAAATATGTGCCAAGACATTGAATGTGAGCGATCTTAAATTGTTGGAGACAAATGTTGTTTTTATTTTGTGCAAGTTGGAAAGAATATTCCCTTCGACGTTTTTTGATATTATGGTTCACCTGATTCTTCATTTACCACAAGAGGCAATGATGGGTGGTCCTGTGTAATTTAGATGCATGAATTCTATTGAACGATCTATGGGTATCTACAAACAATATGTTAACAATTGAGCACGTCCAGAGGGATCAATTGTCGAAGCTTACATTGTTAATGAGGCTTTAACCTTTTGCTTGATGTAATTTCAATATATCAAAACCCAATATAATCACCCTGAAAGAAATGATGGCAGGTTGAACACTTGCCCGTCTTGAGTTATTTCCATATTTAAGCATGTTGGTCGACCTTTGGGCAAGAAAGAGGTCATAGTTCTTGAACCTTTGTTACGGATTAAGGCAGAGTGGTATGTGCTAAATAATTGCCAAGAAGTTGAAAAAAAACCTTGAGTAAGTCATATGTAACTCTTTCAATTATTTCCTTTACCTGAATGCATATTTTTAGTTGATAATATTATTTTAAATATCATGTAGAGAGCATCGAAATGGTCTACTAGCAAGGGGAGTGCGTAATTTGGAGCAACAACAAAAAGTTGAATTTCCATTGTGTTTTAAGGATAAGGCAAGTAAAAAGACATGTTTACATAAGTATGATAAATGGTTCAATTTTAAATAGTCTTAGAAATCAAATAAAATTTCTATGTAATACTTCTTTAGGTTAATGAAATGCGAGCAGTTGGATCATCTGAGGCTACAAATGAATTATATGCATTAGCTAATAGATCCAATTTTAGTGCATATTGATATTTTGGTGCTATTATCAATGGTGTTAAGTTTCTTGTGGAACAACGAGATGTTAGACGAACCACACAAAATAGTGGTATTCATGTACCTGGCGTAGGAGGGCAGAACTATTATGGTGTTCTTCAAGACGTTATAGAGTTGTGTTATTTAAAAGATTGTATAGTATTGATATTCAAGTGCAAATGGTTTGACACCAATCCTAGGAGGAGAAGAATTCAAGAAGACAATAGATTCACAAGCATCTATACTGGGGCATAATGGTACAAGAACGATCCATTTATACTTGCATCGCAGGCGAAATTTGTGTATTACTTGAATGATATCAAGATTGATTCAATGTGGAAATTGGTGCAAGCTTATGCCCCACGTAATGTGTGAGACTATCCAAATATTGAAGTTGAAAATGATGTTGACAGTACTTCTATTGATGCTCATGTAGTGCAAGAACTTAATTCACAACCATTGCAATTAGTGATATTTTTGATGATTAATTTATTTATAATTTTTTACATATTGTTGATGTATTTATTCATAAAAATTAAATTCATTAATCTATTATTTAGCATACTAATATTTTTTTAGGCTGAAATGGTAGATCTTCGATTGACTCAACCAGAAAGTGAAGTGTTCATCTCTACTGTTGATAATGTGCGTCAGCCAAAAGGATGTTGATATCATGACGCAAGTCTTAGGCACATGGTCTTGTTATGTGAAGGATTTAGTCCATTACCTAAACTATTTGTAGTGGGTGGCTCTAGAGCCACAAACATCAGGTTAAAACATCATGATGATTATGAAAAAATTAGAATTATGGAAAAAACGATTAATAAACAGAATCATACTATATGTGAGCAGAATAAAAAATTTGAAGCATTATTACACCAACTTCAACCAATCATTCCTAACTTCTCATTCCAGCCTCCCCTAACATGCTCTTCAATTAGATCTCCTCCACCACCTCTCCCGCCTCCCTTATCGACTATGTAGTTTTTTTTGTTTTGCAATATTATGTAATGCATATTTCACTACTTATATTCTTTTAGATAATATTTAACTAGTTGTGTTCATATTTTAAAAATATTTGACTAATTAATAATAAATTGCACTTTTGTGATGTATTTTAGACACATTATAAAGTTGTCACTGAATGATGAATATATTTTGTAATGCATAGAATGCGTCACAAATAATTAAAGAAAAAATGTAGCAAAAATACATTTCGCGAAGCATTTCGTGCGTTGTGACATGGTGACGCATTTTGTGCGTCGCAACATGGCGACACATAAAAGAAAGGGTCGCCAATATTATATTAGTGTTGCGAAATGATAGCACCTTTGTCGACGTCATTTGGCGACGCATAAAAGAAGGTGTCGCTTATATTTGCGTCGCGAAATGTTGTAACCTTAGGCGATGCGTACTTTAATGCGTATTGACATTTGCATATGAACCAATTGCAAAGCACGCCGGCGACGCATGTTTGCGTCGTAAAATGTTCCGCATCACATTTTACGTACATATGGCGGTGCAAAAAAGTGTCGCTAAAAGTCAGAATTCTTGTAGTGGAGAAGTGGTGTTCTTGTGACAGGAAACTTTAATGCAAGTTTATGGTTGGCTAGAAATAGATAAACAGAGAAAGATAGGTTCCAAATATGATAGATCACCTGTATGGGTGCATAGTGAGCATCAGAATGTTGTGAATCTACTTGGTTTGAGGGAAAAAAGCTTCTTGGTCTTGGTGTACCACATAGGAGGTTGTAACTGGTAAAATTAGTTTCTTTTTAACTGCTCATTCATTTATGTCACTTTTAATTATTATTTCATTTTCCATGGGATTTTTCTTCATATGTCAGATAGAGTTTAGTAATATCAATCACTTGATGAACTCATTTACATGATAAACTATGTGCTCTGCTGTCACATCCTTTTGTACTTATTCCAGGTTTATGTTGTCTATCTCAGGTTCATTTTGTCCAACTATGTAGCAATGTTTCAAAACTTGGTACCTTATGGTCTTGGTCCAGGCTATGTGGCAGCCGAGAGGCATCGCGCGACCCCACGGCCGCAGCGGATGGGTCGCCCAATCCCGTGGCAGCTGAGAGGCGTTGCGTGACCCATGGTCGCAGAATGATGCTGGTTGACAATGAGTGTGGGATTGGGGAGGAAGATGAAGAGGATAACAAGGAACGAAGGCCTAACTATTCTTGTTTATTGCCTTCATGAATTAAGGTTCTTTACTGAAGAAGACTACTTGCTCGCCCTTCGTAACTTGAGCTTGCACACTAAACCAGCTTGTTGCTCCCCAGTGGCATCACATTTTTCCCTTGTCTTAGTCTAGAGCCAGGACTACACACCATTTTAGTCTTGACATGTGATCTGATTGGCATGCACCACTAGCTTCAAGCGACAAAGACTGAGCTATAAAAGCTAGCCTTGCATCGATGATATTTGTAAAATTTGAGAGTGAAGAGAACTTTCAGCTCGAAATTTTTTGCACTATTGACTGAATGAGAAATCAGGAGGTGGAGTGCGCTTCAGAAAACATCCAAACCCAACATAGAAAGCCAAAGAAAAACTGGATAAGTTGTGTCTCGGCTTTTGGAGCCAGGTCAAAATTGTTGGGGCTTGCCCATTTGGTATTATAGATTTTTTTGCTCGTACCACCTAAAACTTAGATTGCCTGCCTATGGATCCCTCTGTGCGGTTCAAAATTCCTAATGATGGTTCACAATGTGGCCATCATTAACCATAGCTAAAAAGGAAATAAAGCTTCCAAAATTTTCAGATTTTCTTCCTGGAATATGTAGAAGGAATCAATTGGAAGTTAACTTTTTTATTTTCTTAATAATCTAACCCCAACTAATTGAGACTCACAGGTCGCTGTTGTTGATGTTCTTTTCCTCCATAATTGATTAAGTGCAGCTATTCATATCTATCTTTTACGAATATGGAGCATTTGATAGTCATATCGATTAGTCAATGCTACCATGTTCAGTATTTCCTCCATAGCAATGTGCACAATTGTTTTGTTCTGACCCATCAGATATTCAATTCCCAAATAAGAAGATTCTGATTTTTTTTTATTTCCTGCATATGATATCTGAGACACATCTTTATTCAATATATTTTCTTGTATTAATTCAGCTGCATAGAGTCACTGGCGCATACAGTGCTCAGAACAAGGAGATAAATATAAGTTTGACAGCAATTGGTCATGTGGACTGCAACAGACTTCATTGCCAAAGGATTGGGTCAGAATCTTGTCCATGAAGCTCATGGTTATAGTTCCTCTTGCATTTACATGACAATGCCTTAACTTAGCGAATAACTGACAGGAGAGACTGTTGTATCTTTGAGAGCATGAAATAAAAACGAAAACAAAGCGGTAATTATTCATAGTGATCTTCCGAAAAAATTCCAAATGAAGACGTTGATCGACGAAGACGATGTTGCTGTCGGAAGCACGATCACAAGCAACCGGAAAGCGCTTCAAGGTTCACGAACCAAATCCCAGATGTTCTGCTTTTGGCTCTCCGATCACCTCACAATCTCTCTGCTGATCACCTTCGCTTCGCTTGCTCTTTTCTCATTGCTTGGATGCTCCTTTTATAAGAAGGTTAAGGAAGACGAAGGGGAAACGACGCCCCTTCGTCTCCTTGACGTTATGCAGCAAGGAGGGAGATGAAGGGGAAATGACACCTCTTCATTTCCTCAACGTCTAATATCTTCCACTCGTCCAAGTCAATCCATATGGTCACATAGACCATGTCAATCACATAGACTTCAATGTGATCATGTCACGAAGACCAAAGTAAAATTAGCCACAAAAATCAAATAAGTCACGTAGACTTTATGAGCATCAAGTCACAAAGACCAGAACATAAAATTAGTCACAAAGACCATATAAGAACATCCATTCCATACATTAGGGAAAATGGTTCGTGCGACAACAAGCACAGTGAGCATTAAATTGCTAAGAAGATTATCACACCTTACTTAGCTACTCCATTGAACGAATCAGAGGTATAAATGACTTGTCTTTACCCCAGATTAAATTATTTATATCATTGTGAACATCTCTAATCCCTCATATTGACTGTATGTCAAGAACATGTTCAACATCTCCAATCAAACAAATTATTCACAATTACATTTTATGTACTGAACTAAAAATGTAACTGGTATCAGCGTATAAATGTCACAAATGTAAATCAATCTTAATCTACATTTTTAGCTAGAATCTATTCATTCTAATCAGTCGCTTTCCTAGTTATGCTCCATAGACAGAATTATCCATGGCCAATAGGAAACATGCTAAAGTAGCAGACAGTGATCAGAACTTCAAGTAGACAACTAAATAGTCACTTAGGGTAAGATTGAGATTAATTTATAATCTCAAGGGTCTCACATAGTAGAGAAGTAGGGATCCATTCTCCTACTACCCTTCTTGTCGCCATAGCACATGTGGTATGAATCACATGCTACGATGTTATTCTCTTTACTAAAAAGAGCGCATGTTTTTCTCAAAGTTTAACATCGTAGGGATTTCGATTTAGACATATCTAATGTCTAATCCTGAATTCAACATATGAATTCTAATCTGGTTTTAAGCAGATTCAGTAAATGGTGGGTGCATTTACTCTGATCATTACATAAATGATCTCATCTTGACACAATTATCAAGGCGACATTAACTTACGGTATGTCTCTATTCATAGCTATATAAGCTATCCCATAAGCAATGGTCTTACCTCTATTCGTACTTAACAAATAGAGATGAGTGTCCATGTGACTGGACCAATCCCAATCTGGCAATATGCTTATCGATACTTTTATTCGAATGTAACAAAGACATATACACTGAATAGATCATGATATTTTTTATTTATCAAAATGTCTTCATAATAAGTTATATCCTTCGAAGTCTCAAAGACTTCACATGTCCATAAAATGACTCTTTAGTCAATGGTTTAGTAAAAGGATCAGCAAGCATATTTCGTATAGGAATGTACTTAAGAATTATCTTTTTCTTGTCAACAATATCCCTTACAAAATTATACTTAATTTCAATATGCTTGTCTTTGCTGTGATATTTGAGATCCTTGGAAAAAGTTATTGCAGCTTGACTATCACAGTACACTATAACAGGACTCCCACTATCCTCAGCAATCTTCAGATGCTTCAGGAACCTTCTTAGTCAGATAGCCTCTTGCACAGCCGCTGCACAAGCCACATATTCAACTTCCATTGTCGACAAGGCTACACAAGCCTTCTTCTTGCTATTCCATGAGATGGTGCCACCATTTAGCAAGAAGACATAGCCAAATGTGGATTTTCTGTCATCAAGGTCCCCAGCCCAATCTGCATCTGTGTAGCCACTTAGTCTCAATTCTGATCCTTGGAAACAGAGGTAATAATCCGATGTTCCTTTGAGATATCTGAATATCCTCTTCACCGCTTTCCAGTGTCTCGATCCTGGGTTTGACTGGAAACGACTAACTAAGCCAATAGCATACCTTATATCAGGACGAGTACACAACATAGTATACATCAAACTACGTACCAATAATACTGACATATGATTTTTTCTTCATTTCGGCTATTTCCTCAGGAGTCTTGGGATACATACTTTTGCTCAAGACAGTACCTCTCGCTATAGGCATCTGTTCAATGTTGCAATCTGACATATTAAAGTGTTGTAGCATATTAGTGATATAAGCTTCTTGAGACAAACCCAAAAGCCTTTTTGATCGATCTCTAATGATCTTTACTCCTAAGATGTACTCTGCTTCTCTCATATCTATTATGTCAAATTACGATGAAAGTCAACTTTTGACTTCTATCACACACTTTATGTCGCTTCCAGCTATTAGCATATCATCAACATATAATGATAAAATGACAAACTTTCTTTTTTCCTTTCTTAGGTAAACACAATGATCCTCATTGATCATTTCAAAATCATAAGACAAAATGACTTCATTAAATCTTATGTTCCATTGTCTTGACACTTGCTTTAGTCCATATATAGGCTTCCTAAGTCTACATACTCTTTTCTCTTGGCCTTCAACAACATAACCTTCTGGTTGTACCATATAGATTTCTTCATCAAGATTACCATTAAGGAAAACTGTTTTTACATCCATCTGATGTAATTCTATGTCATATTGTGCTACTATAGCTAGGATGACACGTATTGACACAAACTTCATAACTGGGGAGAATGTCTATTCAAAGTCAATACCCTCCATTTAGGTATATCCTTTTGCAACTAATTGAGCTTTGTATCGATTAATCGATCCATCTGCTTTCCTCTTTACTTTGAGAATCCACTTATTCCCAATAGCCTTTCGACACGGAGGAAGATTGACTAAATCCCAAACTTGATTCTTTCTCATTGACTCCATTTCTTCATCCATTCCAATTTTCCATTCTTTTCTAATTGAGCATCTCAAAGCTTCCTCAACTGTTCGAGGTTTCTCATCATCAACCGGGAGAATCATCAATGTCTCATTCTCAATATCAAACCTTCTCCGAGGAATAATCTAACGACTGCTTCTTCGAAGGTTAGACTGTTGAGAAACTGACTCATTCAGTGGCAAATTACTCCCACTAGGCGTTGGGACCGAAAATGTAGCTAGAAGGGGGGGGGGGGGGGTTGAATAGCTCGGCGCAATCCTCGTGCTTGACGTTGCTTGTTTCTTCAAAGATATGCAGTGAAAATACAAGAAACAAAACATACAATGCTAACAAAAAGGATTTACTTGGTATCCACCTCAAGATGAGGTGACTAATCCAAGGATCCACACACTCACGCACCCTCTACTATGAAAACACTCCTTTATGGTAACTACCAAAGGCGGAGAAGCCCTACAAGTTCACACTACAAGAAGAAAAGGAAAGGGAATAAAATACAAGCTAAAAGCTTACAAGTTAGTATAAGAAAACCCTAACCCTAGATTTCTTCTTCTTGTTGTAGATCCGCCTCTTGACTTGGAAATGCCTCCAAGAACCCTTAAGATCTGGCGTGAGAACTGTGGAGAAGTGGCTGGAGTCGCTGTAAGGGTTGGAGATGAAAGCCGTGGAAGTTCTTACAAGAGAACAGCTCGCTAGCAGCTAAATACGACGCCAACGGTCGGATCCCAATCGATTGGATTGCTCCCAATCGATTGGGGAGGCTTTGGATCGATCGGCTGATCGATCCAGAGCGCCTCTGTGCTCTCAGGAATTGCCTGGATCGATCGGCTGATCGATCCAGGGCTTATCATGCAGAATCGAACCTCCCAATCGATCCACTGATCGATTGGGGGCTTTGGATCGATCAGCCGATCGATCCAGAGCTATTCTGTTCGCGCGACACTTCTCCCCAATCGATCCACTGATCGATTGGGAGAAGGCTTGTTGTGGGGACTTGCCCAATCGATCAGCTGATCGACTAGGCATGAGCCAATCGATCGGCTGATCGATCCAGCTCATGGTTTTTGCCCAAAACCAAGTCCAAAGTCCCCTAAACCAACATCCGGTCAACCATGACCTATTGGTACATCATGCCTAGCATCCGACCACCCTTGACCTGCTAGGACTCCCTCACCAAGTGTCCAGTTAATCCTTTTGACCCACTTGGACTTTTCTTCCTCATTCCAAGTATCCAGTCAATCCCTTTGACCTACTTGGACTTTCCAACACCAGATGTCCAATCAGCCTTGATCCATCTGGATTTCCTCATGCCTGGCTTCACTCACCAGGACTTTCCCAATTACCTGGCTTCACTCACCAAGACTTCCAACTGCCTAGCTTCACTCACTAGGTTTTTCACTTACCAGGATTTTCTTCTGCATAGCTTCACTCACTAGGTCTTTCCATCTGCCTGGCTTCACTCACCAGAACTTTTAATCTACCTGGCTTCACTCACCAGGACTTTCACCTAGCTTCACTCACTAGGTCTTTCACCTGTCTTCACTCACCAGGATTTCCAGTCAAGTATCCAATCAACCTTGACCTACTCGACTCTCCTTCACAATCTCACCACATGAACAATTGCACCTGCAATCTCCATGTCTTGTCTTCATGTATTGTCAAACATTGAAACCCAAACATCAAGACTCGAGCTTGACCCAATTCAAGCTCAGTCAACCAGTTCAACCTTGACCTAAGGAATATTGCACCAACAATCTCCCCCTTTTTGATGTTTGACAATACCTTATTTAAGTTAGGCTAATCTCATAGCCTAAACTTCCTTCATGCCAATATATGAATAAGGGCGATGCACATTCTCCCCCTATTTAGGGAATGAAGGCCTAACTTAAACCTTACATTCTCCCCCTATTAGCACACATCACAAACAACCCCCATCTTTGGGCACACATCAAAAACAAACTCTCCTCCTGAAGAGTTACCCTTCGTTGTTTACAACTTCACTCGTTGCTCACAACACAATAATGAAGGTCCCATATCCTTCATTATTCTCAACGCTCATCCTTGAGCATATACTACTAGGTATATTCACACGATTTAAATGAAGGTTCCATACCCTTCATTTTCATCAAATGCTCATCCTTGAGCATATATCACTGAAACAATGAAGATATCCACTCTCCATTGTAGTCAAATGCCCAACCTTGAGCATTCTCACTAAAGAAGGTTAACCACCTTCCAAGGTGTATGAAAAATAGATTTTCATGTCCTTAAAGAGTAACTCCCCCTAAAGACATGCACGTAACTTCTGTCATTGCACCAACAATGACTTGGAATCCCTAAACCTTTAGGAAACCCAAATTTAGAAGTTTTGAGGTTTAAAAGTTCAATATTGAAACCAAACCTCAACCTAAACCTCTACTTAGTCTTCCTTAACCAATCCATCCTTATTTTCATCATGAAAACTCCCCTTAAATGTGTATAAATATGTTTTAAGGGGTTAGGAGTGGTTATCTAGACTAAAGAGGGTTTAAAATGCTGAAATCAGGCTTTACCAGCCAAAATCAGCATTCCCAATCGATTGGTGTTGGGTCCCAATCGATTGAACCTGCTTGAATCGATCCACTGATCGATTCAGGAGGGTTGGATCGATCGGTGGATCGATCCAGGAAGCTTCTGTTCGCGAGAAACTTGCTCTCAATCGATCACCCGATCGATTGAGACCCTTTAATTGATCAGGTGATCGATTGAAGCTATGAAAAAGCTGAAATTCCATTTCAGTCAATTTCAAAAACCCCTAGAAAAATCTACAAAATTCCAAAAATCATAAAAATCGTTGTAGACATTATTTAGGGCATATAGTATCATGGAAAAATAGTTTAATAAGAAAATACTTCATATTTTCAAATATTGACACAAACTTGTAAACACTTTAGTGTTTTCTTCAAGTTTGTGCTCAACTATTCAATGATGATTACTATCAAAAGATAGTCTTCACCAAGGTTTTCCAAAAGAATTTTAAAATGATTTTCAAAACCAATATCCAACCATGTTCCTTGGGCTCAATGCACATGACTTGTACATTAGCTTTCCCAATGATTGGGAAACACATAATTATGTGTTTTGATGAACATAAAACTCAAAAGAAAGCACTAAGTCATATCTTGAGTTTTGTTCATCATCCTAACATCTCACTTGCATCTAATGTGTACAAAAACACATACAAACCACCTTATAGTTCTTTGTGAGATGTAAGTCTTGGTTTTGCCCTAATCTAGGGATCATGCATATCTACCTAGGCATTTTGAAGTTATGAACATCCACCAAGGATGTTACTTGTTAATAAATGTCATTAGTCCTTAATTACAAGGAATAAACTAATGCATGATAATGTTATGGCATACATCAAAGAAAAAATAATTTTCAAAAGAAAATTTCCTATGACTATATAATGTATGTATGACATGACATGGTATTTTTGTATTTTTCATAATAAGGTATGAATGCCAAAGCAAATAAATATGATGTCATGACATATTATGAGCAAACAAAGAATGGTAAATTAGCATAAATAAAATACCTAGGTTGTCTACCTAAGTATCCTTAAGCCTTAGCTAAATTAAGATTTAAAACCTAGATTGCCCACTATTTCCCAAGAAAATGCCAATAATCCAATTTTGTGATTTCTTTTGCTTTTCCTAATTTGTGCCAATTTAAATTAAACATATTCCTCAAATTTTGGCACAATTTACTCTTTTAAAGAGTAACCATTTGAGTTAAGGCATAGATTGCCTTTAACTTTCTAAGAAAATGTCAAAATCCCAAATTGGCATTTCTTTTACTCATATTTTGTTGTGCCATTGAAAATACATCAAAACTTCTCAACTCATAGCACATATTACTCCAATTAAGAGTAAATGATAATCCTTTTCATTTTCAAAGGTTAATAATAACCTTGAAAATGCTCCTTGAGTGTCAACTTCATCATGATTAGATTAACTACCCTTTCAATTTGAGTTGATACTCTCTAACCCATCTATGGGGTAGAGAAAATGCTCCTAGGAACCTAAAACCTATTGGTGCTCCTTGGATGCTCTAGGTACTCGCTAGGGATAACCTCCCTAGATACCTTCCTAGTGACTTTGTTTGGCTTCTTAGAAGCCTTAGTCACCTTTTCTAGGTCAACCCTAGGGATTTCTTCCCTTGTGACCTTTTTAGTGACTTTGTTAGACTTCTTAGAAGTCTTAGTCACCTTAGTTGCAAAAATACTCCTAGGGATAACTTCCCTTGTACTTTTGACTTGACCCTTAGACCTTGACTCGGTTCCATAACTATATGGAACCCTATGGTAAGAAATTACATCCTTCTTAGCATTAAGTTTGTATCCCAAACCTGTATGACCATTGGATGACTTTTGTTGTCCTAAACCTAGGTTTTGCTCATTTTGCCCTTTTAGGATATTTTCCATCCTTTTTAGGGTCTTTTCCATTTTATCAAGTCTTGACCTCAAGACTTGATTTTCTTTCCATAAATCCTTAGATTTTGGTTTTTCAATGAATTCATGAGCATTTTTATTTCTAGGCTTATAACTATGGTCCTTAGTGTTATTGCCTAACATTTTACCTACCTTCCTAACCCTAGGTGTGGTAGCCTTAGCATGAAAAGCTATATGATTTCCCTTAATGCTATCATGCTTCCTATGTTTATGGTAAATAACATTAAAATGATATATATTAGAACTACCATGCTTTTTACCATTATTTAAAGGGGTAGGCTCAATAAATGATACCTTTCTTTTTACCTTGGAGGTTCCCCCTTGACTTGTGTTTCCTCCAAGAGCCTTGACCGCTTTCTTCCCCTTGGGACATTGGCTCCGGTAATGTCCCTTTTGATTACAAGAGAAGCACACAATGTGCTCCTTGCTCTTCTTTGTTCCGGGGGCGGTCTCTTTGGGCTTCTCCTTACCCTTTGGTGCCACTTAACTCTTTTTCTTGGTCAATTTAGGGCATTTGCTCCTATAATGCCCATGCTCCCTACACTCAAAACATATGATATGATTTTTTATTTTTATTTGAAACATTTATACCTTCATGTGTAGGGATGACATCTTCTCCTTTTGATCCGGAGGTAGAGGCTTCCTCTTGATCCGATAATGATGCTCCTCCAATATATTTGACTCGACTTGTGGAGGTGGAAGCTTCTTCATCCTCTTCTTCTCTTGACTTGGATGTGGAGACTTCTCCTTCTTCTTGATCCGGTGTCATCGAAAATTGCTCCCCCTCAATCCTAGAGGTGGAGGCTTCATCATCTTCATCTTCTACATGGAACAAAGAGTATGCTCCCTCTTTGCTCTTTTCATCGTACTCCTTTGAAGATGAGGCTTCTTGGACTTCTTTTTCTTCGGAAGTTGAGCATCTCTCAACTTCGAAGTCCTCTTGATTTTGATCCGACGAGTCACCCTCTTTACTTTCTTCGTGATTTGGTATAGTGGAGGGGATTTCATGAATCTTGGCCAATTTGCTCCATAGCTCTTTGGCATCTTTAAATTCTCCAACGTTCTCCAAGATGTTGCTCGGCAATAGATTGACCAAAAGCTTGGTCACTTTGTCATTGGCCTCACATCTTTGGATTTGTTCTTGGCTCCACTTGCTCCTCTTGAGAATTTTGCCCCTTGAATTCTTTGGAGCTTCGAAGCCTTCCATTAGAGAAAACCATTGCTCTATCTCCACCATCAAGAAATTTTTGATCCTTGATCTCCAAAGATCGAAGCTCATCATTGTGAATGGTGGAGGCACCCTTGTATCGAATCCAAGACCATCTTGGAATTCCATTTGAAGTTGAGCTTGATGATGAAGTCTTTGACTTGATAGAATTTGCTCCAACTTCTACACCCTCTAGCTTTGCTGCCCCTTCCGGCGATGATTCTGGTGAAGAGCGGCCTCGCTTTGATACCACTTGTTGGGACCAAAAATGTAGCTAGAGGGGGGTGAATAGCTCGGCGCGATCCTCGTGCTTGACGTTGCTTGTTTCTTCAAAGATATGCAGTGGAAATACAAGAAACAAAACATACAACGCTAACAAAAAGGATTTACTTGGTATCCACCTCAAGATGAGATGACTAATCCAAGGATCCACACACTCACGCACCCTCCACTATGAAAACACTCCTTTATGGTAACTACCAAAGGTGGAGAAGCCCTACAAGTTCACACTACAAGAAGAAAAGGAAAGGGAACAAAATACAAGCTAAAAGCTTACAAGTTAGCATAAGAAAACCCTAACCCTAGATTTCTTCTTCTTGCTGTAGATCCGCCTCTTGACTTGGAAATGCCTACAAGAACCCTCAAGATCTGGCGTGAAAACTGTGGAGAAGTGGCTGGAGTCGCTGTAAGGATCAGAGATGAAAGCCGTGGAAGTTCTTACGAGAGAACAGCTCGCCAGCAGCTAAATACGATGCCAACGGTCATATCTCAATAAATTGGATTTCTCCCAATCGATTGGGGAGGCTTTGGATCGATCGGTTGATCAATCCAGAGCGCCTCTGTGCTCTCAGGAATTGCCTGGATTGATCGGCTGATCGATCCAGGGCTTATCGTGCAGAATCGAACCTCCCAATCGATCCACTGATCGATTGAGGGCTTTGGATCGATCAGTCGATCGATCTAGAGTTGTTCTGTTCGCGCAACACTTCTCCCCAATCAATCCACTAATCGATTGGGAGAAGGCTTGTCGTGGGGACTTGCCCAATCGATCAGCTGATCGATTGGGCATGAGCCAATCGAACGGCTGATCGATCCAGCTCATGGTTTTTGCCCAAAATCACGTCCAAAGTCCCCTAAACCAACATCTGGTCAACCATGACCTGTTGGAACATCATGCCTAGCATCCGACCACCCTTGACCTGCTAGGACTCCCTCACCAAGTGTCCAGTCAATCCTTTTGACCCACTTGGACTTTTCTTCCTTATGCCAAGTATCCAGTCAATCCCTTTGACCTACTTGGACTTTCCAACACCAGATGTCCAATCAGCCTTGATCCATCTGGATTTCCTCGTGCCTGGCTTTACTCACCAGGACTTTCCCAATTGTCTGGCTTCACTCACCAAGACTTCCAACTGCCTAGCTTCACTCATTAGGTCTTTCACCTGGCTTCACTCACCAGGATTTTCTAATTGTCTAGCTTCACTCACTAGGTCTTTCACCTGGCTTCACTCACCAGGATTTTCTCCTGCCTAGCTTCACTCACTAGGTCTTTCCATCTGCCTGGCTTCACTCACCAGGACTTTCAATCTGCCTGGCTTCACTTACCAAGACTTTCACTTAGCTTCACTCACTAGGTCTTTCACCTGGCTTCATTCACTAGGATTTCCAGTCAAGTATCCAGTCAACCTTGACCTACTTGACTCTCCTTCACAATCTCACCACATGAACAATTGCACCTGCAATCTCCATGTCTTGTCTTCATGTATTGTCAAACATTGAAACCCAAACATCAAGACTCGAGCTTGACCCAATTCAAGCTCAGTCAACCAGTTCAACCTTGACCTAAGGAATATTGCACCAACACTAGGTTGACTAGATTCAGGCATCTCCTGATTTGTTGATAAAGGAACATTATCCTCCTCCTTTATCTCATATAGAGGAATTGTCTTATCAACTTTACCTCGTGTTGGGAACTTAATTTCAAGAAAAGTAGTATCTCTTGACTCTATTTCATAGATGGTTTCATCTTTTCACTCACCAATAAAAACATAACCCTTAGAAGTCTCAAAATACCTTATAAAGATACACTTCTTACCTCTGGGTCCTAATTTTCTATGTTCGTGAGTCTTATCATGAACGTAGGCAGCTGACCCCCAAAGACTCAGATTACTTAAATCCGACTTTCTGCCTGTCCAACGTTCATGTGGGATAGATGGAACTGACTTTGAAGGTACTTTGCTAAGTATATAGGCCGCAACTAATAATGCATCTCCTTAATAGGAAATTGGTAAATTAGCCTGCGCCATCATAGACCTAATCATTTCAAGAAGAGTCCTATTTCTTCTTCCAGCAACCCCATTTTGCTATGGAGTTCCAGGGATAGTTAGTTGTCTAATAATCCCTTTCTCATTACATATTGTCTTGAACTGATTAGACAAATATTCACCTCCACGGTCAGTGCGCAAGGTTTTAACCTTACGTTCCAATTGATTCTCAACTTCGTTTGATACCACGCTATCCCCAGCTATCATCTAGGCCTTTTTAGGTCTACAACCATCTACATGCACTTTTCAGTGCTACTCTCCTAGGGATCTACCATTTGGTGATCCTTACTCGCATATTACTCTTGATACGATTTATTCATATTTTTTGGGGGGAGAGCGAGTACCCACTGTTACCCAATTTAGGTTCGTCTACCTTCGAGTCCAGGACTATGTCCTCTATAGGGTTTTAGTCTCCTGTATTTTACTGTTGACCACTCGCGACGTCACGATGATGCGTCCATTTCACTCTTTTCTCCTTTATGCCTTTTTCCATAGATTAGATATAGATATTAGCCTACATATATTTCATGTCATTATCTACTCAGCTGGAGTCACCACCAGCAGTCGAGTTCATATGTCGTACTACCATATTTTGACAACATATATTGTCTCCTTAGATATTGACATCACCAGAGGTGATGTCCGAGTTCTAACTGACTTTGACGTTGTAGTATCTAGGAACTTCTCTTTAAGTGATATCCATACTGATGATAAGGGTGTCCTGTCTGTTGGTTAGTCCTAGGAAAACCGTACCGGCTCCACTGTACAAAATTTTTTGTACAAGTGTCGAACCTTTCCTTAAATAACCCATTGTGTTATTTAGAAATTAAATTAGGAATCGCAGACGGAACTTAACATCATTGATTCCAAATTTAACTTATCTGTTCTTAATGGTTTAGAATTGAATCGCAAGCAGAACTTAACACTATTGATTCAAATCCACCTATGTTATTAATTTCATTAAATATTAATTTCCAAAATTGGCTTCGAGGACTACATGGCTAGGCACATGGCCTTCTTGGATATGGGAGCAACCACCACCGCCTAGACAAAGCCTTTTAAGGAAAGCTAATATTTAATTTCCATAAATAACTCTAGGTTTAACCAAAAAGAACAATCGAATCACATATTCGAAAAATAAAAAAAAAAGAAACACAAATTTGAAACAAATCCGAAAACTCTAAAGTCATATGCCTCTTGTGTTTGGTATTTCCAAAAATAACTATACAAAGAAAAACTAGAATGATGCGGAAAACAATTACTAGTTATACCTTTCTTTGTAAGCAAAAATAACCTCTTGATCTTCTACCGTATTCCTCTTCTAACCTCGGATGCTGTGTGGGCAACGATCTTCCGAGATGAGAACCACCAAGCACCTTCTTCTTCCTTCTAGGTTTCGGCCACCAAAAACTCCTCCAAAGATGAAGAGGTTCGGCCACCACCAAGCTCCAAGGGATGCTAGAAATATCGCCTCCTTTTCTCTCCTTCTTCTCCAAGCAAGATCCGGCCACCACAAGGACTCCAAAGATGAGATGAGGTTTGGCCACAAGATGGAGAAGAGAGAAAGAGGAGGGGCCGGCCACACCCAAGGAGAAAAAGAGAGGAGAAAAATAATAGAGTCGTTCGCCATGAAGGCACCTCTACCCCTTCTTTTATAATCCTTGGTCTTGGAAAATCAGGAAATTTAATTAAAAACTTCCTTAATTCTTTTGCCATGAAAAGGAAAATTTTATTTAACAATTTTCCTTTTCATTATTACATGGCCGGCCACTTATTTCCCCAAAGCAAAGAGAGTTTTAATTAAAACAAAAAATTAAAACTTCCTAATTTATTTACGGAAATTTATAAAAAATTTCTCCAATAATTTTTCCCTTCATGGTGGATTATAAAAAGGAAATTTTATAAATTAAAATCATTCTTTTAAACATGTGGATAATTTTTAAAAAGGAAAGTTATCTTTAAAAATTAAAATCTCCTTTCAATCTACAAATAAGGAAAGATATCAAATCTTTTCTTAATCTTTTGTAGAAACTTATAAAAGAGATATTTAATTTTTAAACTCTCTTTTAAATCATGAACATGGTTAAAAAAGGAAAGTTTTCTCAAAATTAAAATCCACCTTTCAATCTACAAATAAGGAAAGATTTCAAATATTTTCTTAATCTTTTGTAGAAAGCTATAAAAGGAAAGATTTAAATTTCAAACTCTCTTTTAAAACCATGATATCCACATAAGAAATAATTTTAATAAAAAACCTTTTTTAATATGATGTGGCCGGCCACCTAAGCTTGGGCTCCAAGCAATTGGTCGGCCACCTTAAGGCTCAACCTTTAGGCTTGGCTGGCCCTAAGCTTGAGCTTCAAGCTTGGCTTGGCCGGCCCCTATAGGTTGGGTAAGAAGGTGGGTATGTGGTGGGTATAAATCTCTATATACAAGAGGTTACGATAGGGACCGAGAGGAGGAATTGGTTTTGGTCTCCCGATGAAATTAAGCTTCCCGTGTTCGCCCCGAACACACAACTTAATTCCATCAATAATAATTCATTCCATTAAAGAATTATTATTGAACTACCGCACCAATCCCAAATTACATTTTGGGCTCCTTCTTATTATGAGTGTGTTAGTCTCCCTGTGTTTAAGATGTCGAATGTCCACTAATTAAACGAGTTACTGACAACTCACTTAATTAATATCTTAGTCCAAGAGTAGTACCACTCAACCTTATCGTCACGTTAGTTTAACATGACAATCCTTATGAGCTTCTCTTGGGGACATTATCAACCTAGATCACTAGGACATAATTTCCTTCTATAATCAACAACACACACTATAAGTGATATCATTTCCCAACTTATCGGGCTTATTGATTTATCGAACTAAATCTCACCCATTGATAAATTAAAGAAATAAATATCAAATACATGTGCTTGTTATTATGTTAGGATTAAGAGCACACACTTCCATAATAACTAAGGTCTTTGTTCCTTTATAAAGTCAGTATAAAAAGAAACGACCTCTAATGGTCCTACTCAATACACTCTAAGTGTACTAGTGTAATTATATAGTTAAGATAAACTAATACCTAATTACACTACGACCTTCCAATAGTTTATTCCTTTCTATCTTGGTCGTGAGCTACTGTTTATAATTTATAAGGTGCTGATAACATGATCCTCTGTGTGTGACACCACATACCATGTTATCTACAATATAAATTAATTGAACAACTACATTTATCATAAATGTAGGCATTTGACCAATGTGATTCTTATTTCTAGATAAATGTTTACACCAAAAGCTAGGCTTTTAGTATACACTCTAACACTGTCCTGGCGAAGTGGGGCACAACACCAGCCTGACCCAGATGTAGAGCCAGATGCCCAGGAGGAGGAGGCAGGGCAGGATGAATTTATGATCGCACAATTCGGCGAGGCCGCTCCTACCCCAGCACCGCCTCCAGCCCGAGCACCACGTCCCACTCCTCGCACTCTAGGCGACTAAGTTGTTGGACTAGAGCTTGTTAGAGTGTATACTAAAATCCTAGATTTTGTAAACATTTATTTTGAAATAAAGAATCATATTAGTCAAAAATATCTACATTTATATGCTAAGTGTAGTTGCTCAATTAATTTATATTGTAGATAACATGGTAAGTGGTATTACACACAGATGATCACGTTATCTGTTCTTTATAAATTATAAACTGTAGCTCACGACTAAGATGGATAGGAACAAACCATTGGAATAGTCGTAGTGTAATTTGGTATTAGTTTATCTTAACTATAAAATTACACTAGTACACTCTGTGTATATTGAGCAGGACGATTTAAGGTAAGTTCTTTTTATACTGATTTAATAAAAGAACAAGACCTTAGTTATTATGGAAGTGTGTGCTCTTAATCCTAATATAATAACAAGCACATATATTTAGTATTTATTTCTTTGACTTATCAAAGGGTGAGATTTAGCTCGATAAATCAAAAGGCCCGATAAGTTGGGAAATGATATTACTTATAGTGTGTGTTGTTGATTATAGAAGGAAACTGTGCCCTAGTAATCTAGGTTGATAATGTCCCCAAGAGGAGCTCATAAGGATTGTCATGTTAAACCCTGCAGGTGGATTTAGTCCGACACGACAATGAGGTTGAGTGGTACTACTCTTGGACTAAGATATTAATTAAAGTGAGTTATCAATAACTCATTTAATTAGTGGACATTCGACATCTTAAATACAGGGAGATTAACACACTCATAATAAGAAGGAGCCCAAAATATAATTTGGGATTAGTGCGGTAGTTCAATAATAATTCTTTAGTTATATGAATTATTATTGATGAAATTAAGTTGGGTGTTCGGGACAAACACGGGAAGCTTAATTTCATCGGGAGACCAAAATCAATTCCTCCTCTCGATGCATATCGTAGCCTCTTAATTATAAAGTGTTATACCCACTCATACCCACCTTCTTACCCATCCTAGATGGTCGGCCAAACCATGCTTGGAGCCCAAACAAAGGCCGACCACTTAAAGGCTTGGATGGGATGAAGTGTGGTCGGCCCTAGCTTGAACCCAAGCTTGGTGTGGCCGGCCACAATATATTAAAAAGGATTTTATTTTTTTAAAAATCTTTCTTATGTGGAAGCCATGGTTTTAAAAGAGAGTTTAAAATTTAAATCTTTCCTTTTATATCTTTCTACAAAAAGATTAAAATAAAGTTTTGATATCTTTCCTTATTTGTAATTAAAAGGAAGATTTTAATTTTTGATAATACTTTCCTTTTATGAAACCATCCACATGATATTAAAAGGGAGTTTTAAAATTAAATCTTTCCTTTTATAGTTTCTACAAAAGATTAAGAAAAGATTTGATATCTTTCCTTATTTGTAGATTGAAAGGAAGATTTTAATTTTAGAGAAAACTTTTCTTTTTGGAAATCATCCACATGTTTTAATAGAGAGATTTTAATTTATAAAATTTTCTTTTATAACCAACAATGAAGGGAAATTATTAGAGAAATTTTTATTTTAAAAATTTCCGGAAACAAATAAGGAAGTTTTAATTTTGTGTTTAAAACTTACCTTATATGGAGCATGTGATGTGGTCGGCCATGATAATGGGTTAAAAGGAATTTTAATTAAATTTTTCCTTATTAACCAATGGCAAGGAAAATAAGGGATTTTAATTATAATTAAATTTCCTTATTTGCCATTACTAAATATTATAAAAGAGAGGGAGAGGGTGCCTTCATGAGAGACAATCTCTTCTATTACTCTCCCTTTTTCCTTGGTGGTGGCTGGCCCTTGCTCCTTTGTTTCTCCTCTTCTTTTCTTCTTTGGTGGCCGGCGGCATCATCCCTTGGAGCTTGGTGGTGGTGGTCGGATCTTGCTTGGAGGAGAAGGAGAGAAAGGAGGCTGTGTTTCTAGTATCCCTTGGAGCTTGGTGGTGGTGGCCGAAACTCATCATCTCAAGGAGAGGTGCTTGGCCGAAACTTGCAAGAAGGAAGAAGAAGGGCTTGGGTGGTTCTCATCTCGGTAGATCGTTGCCCACACAACGTCCGAGATAAGAAGAGGAATATGGTAGAAGATCAAGAGGTCGTTGCTTACAAAGAAAGGTATAACTAGTAATTATTTTCCGCATCATACTAGTTTTCTTTGTATGAAATACTAAACACAAGAGGCTAGAGATTCTAGATATTTGGATTTGTTTCGAAGTTGTGTTTTTTTATTTTTCGATCTTGTGATTCGATTGTTCTTTTTGGTTAAATCTAAGGTTATATAAGGAAATTAAATATTGAATTTCATTAAGAGGCTTTGTCGAGGCAGTGGTGGATGTTCCCATACCCAAGAAGGCCAAGTGTCTCGCCATGTTTGACCTGGGAGTCAATTTCTGAAATAAATATTTAATTAAATTTGTAACATAGGTGGATTTGGATCTATAATGTTAAGCATCGTTTGCGATCCAAGTCTAAACCACTAAGAACGGATAAGTTAAATTTGGAATCAATAATGTTAAGTTCCGTTTGTGATTTGGAATTTAATTTCTAAAGAACACAATGGGTTGTTAGGAAGGTTCGGTACTTGTACAAAATTTTTGTACAGTGGAATCGGTATGATCTTCCTAGGACCAACCAACAATTGGTATCAGAGCTAGGGTTTGCCTCTGTGTGTTTGGTTTTAAGTTTAATTATGCACATGCCATACATAATTTAGGCAGGATAATAGTAGGATGTGCTAACTCTGTGGTTGCAGGCTCCAACTATTATGGCTTATAGATATTGTGTGTGATTGGACCCTTAGACATGTCAAGGGCATTATTGTGTGTGCACGATTGTATTTAACTAATACAGCAGGAGCTGTATTAGCCCTAGGATTTTACATTTTTGTTCGATCTAGACTTGATGTACATTCCCTTGTGGAATATAGGATCGATGTATGTAAAATTTTATTATTTTTTTTGTCGTGGATCGTATCCTTGCGAGGCCTAGTGCTATTGAAGGACCAGAGGCGCAACAAAAAAGGAAGCATGATGGACCCGACAGCATGAACCCTAGGGTTGGCAGCACGCGAAAGACAGTGATGGAAAATGCCATAACAGTTGGAAAATTAATTTCCATATTTATTGTTTTTATTTACTATGATGTGTGTGATGTGTGCTTGCTAGGTTAAAATTCCTCACTATAAATAACTAAGTGGGAGAGGGATTATTAAATAAATTCCACTGTCTCCATTACTGGTTTGTAAGTGATGCAAACAAATTTGCGCGTTGGCTCTGAGTGTCTTCCTCCATATCGGATGAGTTTGTTTGTGGATCACTAGGTCAAAATTCCATTTTGGATGACTATAGGAAACTAATTAGGAGCGTGTGATCTTCCCCATCGGAAGGGGCACAATCTTATTTAATAGACTAAGTGTCAAGTAATGGTATACACTTAGGCACATCTAATAGTATTCTCCCCATCGGAGTCACTGCTATTATTGTGTGACCGAAGAAAAATCAACTATTAATTTTATTTATCATAAAATTAGGTTGACAAGAATAAAATTAATGGGTAAAACCTCCTCTTACAAATGTTTGATTTTGTATACGTCCACACTATCGTGGCATGCAAAATTCACGGTGATTTGAGGTGTTGGTTAATTTAAAGAGTATTGTTTGTGTTGGTTAAACCTAGGAAAACGTATCGGTTCTACTGTACAAAATTTTTTGTACAAGTGTCAAACCTTTCCTTAAATAACCTATTGTGTTCTTTAGAAGTTAAATAAGGAATCGCAGACGAAACTTAACATCATTGATTCCAAATTTAACTTATCTATTCTTAATGGTTTAGATTTGAATCGCAAGCGGAACTTAACACTATTGATTCAAATCTACCTAGGTTATTAATTCCATAAATATTAATTTCTAAAATTGGCTTCCAGGACTGCATGGCGAGGCATATGGCCTTCTTGGATATGGGAGCAACCACCACCGCCTAGGCAAAGCCTTTTAAGGAAAGCTAATATTTATTTCCTTAAATAACTCTAGGTTAACCAAAAAGAACAATCGAATCACAAGTTCGAAAAAGAAGAAAACACAAACTCGAAAAACTATTTCGAAAAACTAGATCTAATTGCCTCTTGTATTTAGAATTCTTACAAAGAGAAAAACTAGCATGATGTGGAAAACAATTGCTAATTATACCTTCTCTTTGTATGCTAATGACCTCAAGATCTTCTGTCGTATTCCTCGCCTCGCCTTGGACGTCGTGTGGGCGACGATCCTCCAAGATGAACACCACTCAAAAGCTTCCTCCTTCTTCTTCTAAAATCCGGCCACCACCACCACCAAGGAGAAGAGAGCAAAGGGAGAGGAAGAAGGGAGAGGGTCGGCCACACCAAGAGATCACCCAAGCAAAAGAATAAGAGTTGTGTCTCATGAAGCCCCCTCACCCCTTCTTTTATATTACTTGCCCAAGGCAAATAAGGAAAACCTTTTACAAAAAATAAAATCATCCAAGAGTTTTTCCTTTTCCCTTTTTATTTTTCCTTTTCTTTCCTCTTGATTGAATCAATCATCAATCAATGGTTGAGATCAATCCTATTTGGTTTAGGATTGAATTTGGTTTAATCCTATTGGCCGGCCCTTGCTTGGGCACCAAGCAAGGTGGCCGGCCACAATTAAAAAGAAAGGAAAAATAATTTTTTTAAAAAATTTTACAAGAAGAAATCCTCTTATAAAATTTACAAGCTCTCTTTCCTAAAGTATGAGTTAAAAAAGGAAAGTTTCTAAAAATTAAAACCATGTTTTAAAATTTAAAAACTCTCTTATAAAATTTCCTTTTTTAACATGGTGATAGAAAATTTAAATTTTAAAACTTCTTTTCTTTTTTTCTTAAACCATAAGGATGGTTAAAAAAGGAAAATTTTAAAATCTTTTAAACTCTCTATTTAAACATGTGGCTTAATTCAAATAAGGAAAGTTTTAAAAATTAAAATCTCTCTTTTAAAACTTATAGTTTTCTACAAAGAGAAGATTTTAAAAATTCAAAACAACCCTCCCTTTTTGAATTATTATGGCCAGCCCCTACAAGCTTGGTCACCAAGCTATAGGGTCGGCCCCTTCAAGAGGATGTGGCCGGCCATTGCTTGGTCACCAAGCAATGATCCGGCCCCCTTCTTGGACATCAAGAAGAGTCTTACATTTGGATGGACTTGAGGCTATAATGAGGCTACGATAGGGACCTAGAGGAGAAATTGATTTTGGCCTTCCGATGAGCTTGAGTATCCCGTGTTCGCCCCGAACACACAACTCAAGTTCATCGATAATAACTCATTCCACTAGAGAGTTATTATCGCACTACCGCACCAATCCCAAATTACATTATGGGCTCCTTCTTATCATGAGTGTGTTAGTCTCCCTGTGTTTAAGATTATGAATGTCCACTAATTAAGTAAGTTACTGACAACTCACTTAATTAATATCTAGCTCCAAGAGTAGTACCACTCAACTTTATTGTCATGTTGGACTAGGTCCACCTGCAGGGTTTAACACGACAATCCTTATGAGCTCCTCTTGGGGGCATTCTCAACCTAGATAACTAGGACACAGATTCCTTCTATAATCAACAACACACACTATAAGTAATATCATTTCCCAACTTATCGGGCATATTGATTTATCGAGCTAAACCTCACCCTTTGATAAATCAAAGAAATAAATATTAAATATATGTGCTTGTTATTATATTAGGATTAAGAGCACACACTTCCATAATAACTAAGGTTTAGTTCTTTTACTAAGTCAGTACAAAAAGAACATACCTAAATGATCCTACTCAATACACTTAAAGTGTATTAGTGTAATTTATTAGTCAAAATAAACTAATACTTAATTACACTACGACTATACTGATAGTTTGTTCCTTTCTATCTTAGTCGCGAGCAACTGTTTATAATTTATAGAGAACCGACAACATGATCTTCTGAGTGTGACACCACACTCCATGTTGTCTACTATATAAATTAATTGAATAGTAAATAAATGCAGATATTGACCAATGTGATTCTTTTACTTTAACAAATAAATGTTTACTAGGCTTTTAGTATACACTCTAACAATCTCCCACTTATACTAAAAGTCTAAGCTGCCATATTTGTTGCCTTACATCTGATTCCCATCCCCTCCACATGTCGATCAAAAGCTTTCGCCGGAAGGGCCTTTGTGAAAGGATCTGCCAGGTTATCTTCTTATGCAATCTTGGCGACGACAACTTCTCCTCGCTTGACGATGTCTCGTATCAGGTGGTACTTGTGCTCTATATGTTTACTTGCTTTATGGGCTCGTGGTTCCTTCGAGTTTGCAACTGCACCGCTATTATCACAATAGATTGTGATGATCTTGGGCAAACCAGGAATCACATCTAAGTCCATTAGAAAATTCCTGAGCCATACGGCTTCTTTTGCTGCCTCAGAGGCTGCAACATATTCTGCTTCCATGGTTGAGTCTGAGACGCATTTATGCTTAACACTCCTCCATGCAATGGCTCCACCTTCTAGAGTAAACACATAGCCTGATGTTGACTTATTATTTTCCCTATCTGATTGGAAGTCCGAATCCGTGTAACCCACAGGGAGCAAATCGTCTGCTTGGTAAACTATCATATAATCTCTAGTCCTTCTCAGGTACTTTAATATATACTTTACCCCAGTCCAATGCCCTTGTCCAGGGTTACTCTGATATCTGCTAACCATGCCTACGGCAAAACAGATATCAGGTCTCGTACATAGCATTGCATACATAAGGCTTCCTATAGCCGAAGCATAAGGAACTGCCTTCATGTCCTCAATCTCCTTTGATGTCTTTGGGGACATCTCTTTAGATAAGGCTACTCCATGCCTAAAAGGTAAGAAACCTTTCTTGGAGTTTTGCATGCTTAAACGAGCAAGGATTGTATTTATATATAAAGCTTGGGATAGGCACAACATTATTTTCTTGCAATCCCTTATAACTTTAATCCCAAGAATGTGTGCACATTCTCCTAAGTGCTTCATATCAAATTGTTTGGACAACCATACCCTTACGTCTGATAATACCTTAACATTTTTGCCAATTAACAAAATATCATCTACATATAGTACAAGAAATACTACCACGTTTCTGTTACACTTCTTGTATACACAAGACTCATCCGGACACTGAATAAATCCATATGACTGGATTACTTCGTTAAACCGGATGTTCCAAGATCTTGAAGCTTGCTTCAATCCGTAAATGGACCGATTAAGCTTGCACACTAGATGCTCTTTGCCTTTTTCAATGAACCCTTCTGGTTGCTTCATATGGATGTTTTCTTCAAGACTTCCGTTAAGGAAAGCTGTCTTGACATCCATTTGCCAAATCTCATAATCCATATGAGCAGTAATGGATAAGAGTATCCGGATAGACTTAAGCATGGCTACCGGCGAAAAAGTCTCCTCATAGTCGATTCCCTCTTTCTGAGTATACCCTTTCGCAACAAGCCTTGCTTTGAAGGTTTCTACCTTCCCATCTGTCCCTCTTTTCCTTTTGTAGATCCACTTGCATCCAACGGCTTTTACACCATCAGGTGGTTCTACAAGCTCCCAGACCTTATTAGAGTACATAGACTCTATTTCAGAATTCATTGCCTTTTGCCAAGATACTGCATCTATATCTTGGAGTGCTTCATCATATGCCCGTGGATCAGGTTCATGTTTACCCGGGATCAAGTCCGAAGACTCTCCCAAAAACATGAATCTCTCAGGTTGGCTTACAACCCTCCCACTACGACGAGGCACCGTCTCTGGTTGTGTATCATGTGCAACACGTGTTGCAGTCTCTTGTGGTACTTCATCTTGTACTGTTGGTACTGAAGTAGACGTGTCCTCTCTAATTTCTTCTAGAACTATTTCACTCATGGGCTTATGGTTCATTACATAATCTTCTTCTAAAAAACGAGCATTTGTGCTAACAATGATCTTCTGATTTTTAGGATTATAAAACAAACCACCTTTTGTTCCCTTAAGATATCCAACAAACAGACAAACTTCTGTACGTGATTCCAACTTGTCAGTATCTCCCTTCAGCACATGTGCTGGACTACCCCATATCCGGATATGATTCAGACTAGGCTTACGCCCATTCCATAATTCCATGGGAGTAGAAGGAACTGTTTTAGAAGGTACCATATTCAGAATGTACACTGTTGTTTCTAAAGCATATCCCCAAAACGAATTCGGTAATTCTGAATAACTCATCATTGATCTAACCATTTTCATAAGAATCCTATTCGTTCTGCCACACCATTCTGCTAGGGTGTACCAGGTGCAGACAATTGGGATTGAATCCCGACTTCTGATAAGTAATTCCTAAACTCTCCAAAGAGGTATTCGCCAACACGGTCAGACCGTAGTGTCTTGATACTTTTACCAAGACGTTTCTCATATCAGCCCTATATTCTTTGAACTTGTCAAAGCATTCAGACTTGTGGCGCATCAGGTAAATGTATCCGTATCTTGAATAATCGTCTATAAAGGAGACAAAGTATTCATAACCTCCTCTTGCTTGGATAGATATAGGACCACACAAATCAGAATGAACCAGTTCTGACGCATCTTTAGCTCTATACCCCTTGGCCTTAAAAGGTCTCTTGGTGATTTTACCTTCCAAGCAGGATTCACATGTTGGAAAGTTTTCCAACTCTAATGAACCCAAGAGTCCATCAGCTACAAGCCTTTGAATCCTACTTAGGTTAATATGTCCAAGCCTTAGATGTCAAAGATATGTTTGGTTCATTTCCGAAAGTTCTTTTCTCTTATTAGAGTTAGAAGATGTGTTATTAATTTCCATATTTTGCTTTGTGGGAGAAATTGGATTTAAAGTATATAAATTGCCAACTAATGCACCAGAACAGATAATCACATTATTTCTCTTTATAACGACATTGTTACTAAAAGAGACTGAATATCCATCCAAATACAGTTTAGAAACTGAAATTAAATTCTTTCTAAAACTGGGTACATAAAGACAATTTCTTAAAATCAAATTTCTATTCCTAGCAAAAGATAAGTAGACGTCTCCCACTGCAACAGCCGTCACCTTAGTAGCATTGCCCATGTAGACAGTTATCTCTCCTTCAAATAGTCGCCGGGTTTCCTGGAACCCCTGCAAAGAATTGCAGACATGATCAGTGGCTCCCGTATCTACACACCAGGTGCTGGTAGATAACACCGCTAAACATGTTCCAACTACTAGAGTATGAGATATACCTTTATTGTTCTGGTTCCTACGAGGACAGTCCGCTTTCCAATGTCCAGACTGCTTGCAGATGAAGCAGTTGCCCTTCGGCTTCTTCATTCCAGCTTTCTGTCCTGTACTCTGAGGTTTATTCACCTTCTTTGCTGAAAGACTTGTTTCTTCTTCTTCTTGCCTTTCAACTTAGAAGTAGAACCATTTTCAGCATAGAGAATCTGAGAACTGTGACAAAATATTCCTTCTGCTGCCTGTAGTTCTGTCAGAAGTTCCACCAACGTATACTCTCTTTTGTTCATGTTATAGTTCAGGCGGAACTGCTCAAAACTTCTGGGTAGCGTTTGGAGAATTATATCGACCTGTGTTTCTCCATCGATTTCTCCTTCAAGGACTTGTATTTCATTCAGATAAGCCATCATTTTGAGAATATGATCTCTTACGGGTGCCCCCTCAGACATGGTGGCTGTCATTAACTTCCTCATTGCCTCTTGCCTAGCAGTCCGACTCTGGTGCCCAAAGAGTTCTTTGAGATTGTTCATTATATCATAAGTTGTTGGTAAATCTTGATGCTGATGTTGCAATACATTTGACATTGATGCCAAAATGTAACACCGCGCCATCTCATCAGCTTTTACCCATTTCTTATGATACTCAATCTCCTCTGGGGTAGAGTCACCGTCAGGTGCATCAGGGCAAGCTTCAGTCAGTACAAACTTATAGCTTTCAGCAGTAAGAACTATGTCCAGGTTTCTTTTTCGATCAATATAGTTGGGACCAGTAAGTTTGTTCTCTTTCAGTATAATGGCTAGTGGGTTGAAAGTCATCCTAAGAATCACAAAAGTAAACTTTGGTCAAGACTCTAAATTTAGAATAATATTGATTCCTCAAACAATACTATTTTAAATTAACCAACACCTCAAATCACTGTGAATATTGCATGCCACGTTAGTGTGGACGTATACAAATTCATCATTTGTAAGAGGAGGGTGTGACCCATTAATTTTATTATCTTGTCATCCTAACTTTATGACAAATAAAATTAATAGTTGGTTTCACTTTGGTCACACAAGACAATAGCAGTGGCTCCGTTGGGGAGGATACTATTGAATGCGTCTAAGTGTATACCATTACTAGATACTAAGTCCATTAAATAGGATTGTGCCCCTTCAGTTGGAGAAGATCACACGCTCCTAAATAATTTCCTTTAACCATCCATAAAAGGAAGTTTGATCTAGTGATCCGCAACAAACCCATCCGTTGTGGAGGGAGGCACTCAGAGCCAACACGCAAGCTTGTTGCATCACTTACAAACCAGTAATGGAGACCATGGGATTTATTAAAATCCCTCTCCCACTTAGTTATTTAGAAATGAGGATTTTAACCTATGCTAGCATTCATCACATGCATATAAACATCACAGTAAATAAAAGCAATAAATTTGGAAATTAATTTTCCAACTATTATGGCCTTTTTCATCACTGTCTTCAGTATGCTCCAACCCTAGCTGCTGCCATCTTTAGCCACGGCCATCGGGTTGAGTTGTCGCATCCTTCTTGCTTCTTATTCCGCTGCGCCTCTGGTGCTCCGAAAGTACCTCGCCTCGCAAGAATCCGATCCGCGACAAAAATAAAATTTTACATATGTCGATCCTATATTCCACGAGGGAATGTACATGTATTCTAGATCAAAAATAAAATTCTAAAAATAATACAGCTCCTGCTGTATTTTATACATACAATCATGCACACAAATAATGCCCTTGACATGTCCAAGGGTCCAATCACACACAATATCAATAAGTCATAATAGTTGGTGCCTGCAACTAAAGAGTTAGCACATCCTACTATTTTCCTGCCTAAATTATGTATGACATGTGCATAACCTATTTGAATTCTAAAAATACACAGAGGCAAACCCTAGCTCTGATACCAATTATTGGTTAAACCTAGGAAAACGTACCGGTTCCACTGTACAAAAAATTTTATACAAGTATCGAACCTTTCCTTAAATAACCTATTGTGTTCTTTAGAAGTTAAATAATGAATCGCAGACGAAACTTAACATCATTGATTCCAAATTTAACTTATCTATTCTTAATGGTTTAGATTTGAATCGCAAGCGGAACTTAACACTATTGATTCAAATCTACCTAGGTTATTAATTCCATAAATATTAATTTCCAAAATTGGCTTCCAGGACTGCATGGCGAGGCACATGGCCTTCTTGGATATGGGAGCAACCACCACCGTCTAGGCAAAGCCTTTTAAGGAAAGCTAATATTTATTTCCTTAAATAACTCTAGGTTAACCAAAAAGAACAATCAAATCACAAGTTCGAAAAAGAAGAAAACACAAACTCGAAAAACTATTTCGAAAAACTAGATCTAATTGCCTCTTGTATTTAGAATTCTTACAAAGAGAAAAACTAGCATGATGCGGAAAACAATTGCTAATTATACCTTCTCTTTGTATGCTAATGACCTCGAGATCTTCTGTCGTATTCCTCGTCTCGCCTTGGACGTCGTGTGGGTGACGATCCTCCAAGATGAACACCACCCAAAAGCTTCCTCCTTCTTCTTCTAAAATCCGGCCACCACCACCACCAAGGAGAAGAGAGCAAAGGGAGAGGAAGAAGGGAGAGGGTCGGCCACACCAAGAGATCACCCAAGCAAAAGAATAAGAGTTGTGTCTCATGAAGCCCCCTCACCCCTTCTTTTATATTACTTGCCCAAGGCAAATAAGGAAAAACCTTTTACAAAAAATAAAATCATCCAAGAGTTTTTCCTTTTCCCTTTTTATTTTTCCTTTTCTTTCCTCTTGATTGAATCAATCATCAATCAATGGTTGAGATCAATCCTATTTGGTTTAGGATTGAATTTGGTTTAATCCTATTGGTCGCCCCTTGCTTGGGCACCAAGCAAGGTGGCCGGCCACAATTAAAAAGAAAGGAAAAATAATTTTTTTAAAAAATTTTACAAGAAGAAATCCTCTTATAAAATTTACAAGCTCTCTTTCCTAAAGTATGAGTTAAAAAAGAAAAGTTTCTAAACATTAAAACCATGTTTTAAAATTTAAAAACTCTCTTATAAAATTTTCTTTTTTAACATGGTGATAGAAAATTTAAATTTTAAAACTTCTTTTCTTTTTTTCTTAAACCATAAGAATGGTTAAAAAAAGGAAAGTTTTAAAATCTTTTAAACTCTCTATTTAAACATGTGGCCTAATTCAAATAAGGAAAGTTTAAAAAATTAAAATCTCTCTTTTAAAACTTATAGTTTTCTACAAAGAGAAGATTTTAAAAATTTAAAACAACCCTTCCTTTTTGAATTATTATGGCCGGCCCCTACAAGCTTGGTCACCAAGCTATAGGGCCGACCCCTTCAAGAGGATGTGGCCGGCCATTGCTTGGTCACCAAGCAATGATCTGGCCCCCTTCTTGGACACTTAGAAGAGTCTTACATTTGGATGGACTTGAGGCTATATTGAGGCTACGACAGGGACCTAGAGGAGAAATTGGTTTTGGCCTTCCGATGAGCTTGAGTATCTCGTGTTCGCCCCGAACACACAACTCAAGTTCATCGATAATAACTCATTCCACTAGAGAGTTATTATCGCACTACCGCACCAATCCCAAATTACATTATGGGCTCCTTCTTATCATGAGTGTGTTAGTCTCCCTGTGTTTAAGATTATGAATGTCCACTAATTAAGTAAGTTACTGACAACTCACTTAATTAATATCTAGCTCCAAGAGTAGTACCACTCAACTTTATTGTCATGTTGGACTAGGTCCACCTGCAGGGTTTAACACGACAATCCTTATGAGCTCCTCTTGGGGGCATTCTCAACCTAGATAACTAGGACACAGATTCCTTCTATAATCAACAACACACACTATAAGTAATATCATTTCCCAACTTATCGGGCATATTGATTTATCGAGCTAAACCTCACCCTTTGATAAATCAAAGAAATAAATATTAAATATATATGCTTGTTATTATATTAGGATTAAGAGCACACACTTCCATAATAACTAAGGTTTAGTTCTTTTACTAAGTCAGTACAAAAAGAACATACCTAAATGATCCTACTCAATACACTTAAAGTGTATTAGTATAATTTATTAGTCAAGATAAACTAATACTTAATTACACTACGACTATACTGACAGTTGTTTCCTTTCTATGTTAGTCGCGAGTAACTGTTTATAATTTATAGAGAACCGACAACATGATCTTCTGAGTGTGACACCACACTCTATGTTGTCTACTATATAAATTAATTGAACAATAAATAAATGCAGATATTGACCAATGTGATTCTTTTACTTTAACAAATAAATGTTTACTAGGCTTTTAGTATACACTCTAACAGTTTGAGGAATCAATATTATTTTAAATTTAGAGTTTTGACCAAAGTTTATTTTGTGATTCTTAGGATGACTTTTAATCCACTAGTCATTATACTAAAAGAGAATAAACTTATTGGTCCAAACTATATAGATTGGAAAAGGAACCTGGACATTGTCCTAACTGCTGAAGGCTATAAGTTTGTATTGTCAGAGGTTTGCCCTAATGTGCCTAATAGTGATTCTAGTGAAGAGGAGATTGAATATCATAAGAAATGGGTAAAGGCAGATGAGATGGCGTGGTGTTACATTTTGACTTCAATGTCAAATGTGCTGCAACATTAGCATCAGGATTTACCAACTGCTTATGATATAATGAACAATCTCAAGGATCTCTTCGGACACTAGGATCGGGCTGCTAGGCAAGAAGCTATGAGAAAATTAATGACAGCCACCATGTCAGAGGGGACTCTCGTAAAGGATCATATCCTAAAGATGATGGTTTATTTGAACGAAATACAAATCCTTAAAGGAGAAATCGATGGGGAAACCCAGATCAATATTATCCTCCAAACGCTACCCAGAAGTTTTGAGCATTTTCGCCTGAACTATAATATGAATAAAAGAATGTATTCATGGGTAGAACTACTGACAGAACTTCAGGCAGCAGAAGGGTTATTTCATCATAATTCTCAGATTCACTATGCTGAAAATGATTCTACTTCTAAGTCGAAAGGCAAGAAGAAGAAGAAACGGGTTGTCTCAGCAAAGAATGTGAATAAACCTCTAGGTACAGGACTAAAAGCTGGAATGAGAAATCGAAGGGCAAGTGTTTCATCTGCAAACAGTCAGGAAATTGGAAGGCAGACTGTCCTCATCGGAAAGAGAATAATAAAGGTATATCTCATTCTCTAGTAGTTGAAACATGTTTAGCGGTGTTATCTACCAGCACCTGGTGTGTAGATACGGAAGCCACTGATTATGTCTGCAACTCTTTGCAGGGGTTCCAGGAAACCCGACGACTATTTGAAGGAGAGATAACCGTCTACATGGGCAATGCTACTAAGGTGGCGGTTGTTGCAGTGGGAGACGTCTACTTATCATTTGATAGGAATAGAAGATTGGTTTTAAGAAATTATCTTTATGTACCCAGTTTCAGAAAGAATTTAATTTCAGTTTCTAAACTGTATTTGGATGAATATTTTGTTTCTTTTAATAATAATGTGGTTATCAAGAGAAATAGGGTTATTATCTGTTCTGGTGCATTGGTTGACAATTTATATACTTTAAATCTAATTTCTCCCACAAAGCAACAAATGGAAATTAATAACACATCTTCTAATTCCAATAAGAGAAAGGAACCTTCGGAGATGAACCAAATATATATATTTGACATCTAAGGCTTGGTCATATTAACTTAAGTAGGATTCAAAGGCTTGTAGCTGATGGACTCTTGGGTTCATTAGTGGTGGAAAACTTTCCAACCTGTGAATCTTGCTTGGAAGGTAAAATGACCAAGAGACCTTTTAAGGACAAGGGGTATAGAGCCAAAGATGTGTTAGAACTGGTTCATTCTGATTTGTGTGGTCCTATGTCTATCCAGGCAAGAAGTGGCTTCAAATACTTTATCTCTTTCATAGACGATTATTTGAGATACGGATACATTTACTTGATGCGCCGCAAGTCTGAGTGCTTTGATAAGTTCAAAGAGTACAAGGTTGATGTGGAGAAACGTCATGGTAAAAGTATCAAGACACTACGGTCTAATCATGGTGGTGAATACCTCTTAGGAGAGTTTAGGAATTACTTATCAGATGATGGGATTCAATCCCAATTGTCCGCACCTGGTACACCCCAACAGAATGGTGTGGCAGAACTAAGGAATAGGACTCTTATGAAAATGGTTAGATCGATGATGAGTTATTCAGAATTACAAAATTCATTTTGGGGATATGCTCTGAAAACGGCAGTGCACATTCTGAACTTGGTACCTTCTAAATCAGTACCCTCTACTCCCACAGAATTATGGAATGGGTGAAAGCCCAGTCTAAAACATATTCGGATTTGGGATAGTCCAGTACATGTGCTGAAAGCAGATGTTGATAAGTTAGAATCTCGAACAAAAGTTCATGTGTTTGTGGGTTATCCTAGAGGAACGAAAGGTGATTTATTTTATAGTCCTAAAGACCAGAAAGTCATTGTTAGCACCAATGCTCAGTTTTTAGAATAAGACTATATAATGAACCACAAGCCTAGAAGTAAAATTATTCTAGAAGAAATTAGAGAGGACACGTCTACTTTAGTACCAACAGTGCAAGATGAAGTACCACAAGAAACTGCAACACGTATCACAAATGATACACAACCACATACAGTGCCTCGTCGTAGTGGGAGAGTTGTGAGGCAACCTGAGAGATTCATGTTTTTGGGAGAGTCTTTGGACTTAATCCCAGGTAAACATGAACCTGATCCCCGGACATATGACGAAGTACTCCAAGATAAAGATGCAGCATCTTGACAAAGAGCGATGAATTCTGAAATAGAATCTATGTATTCTAATAAGGTCTGGAAGCTTGTAGAACCACCAAATAGTGTAAAAGCCATTGGATGCAAGTGGATCTACAAAAGGAAAAGAGAGACAGACAGGAAGGTAGAAACCTTCAAAATAAGGCTTGTTGTAAAAGGGTATACTCAGAAAGAGAGAATCGATTATGAGGAGACCTTTTCACCGGTAGCTATGCTTAAGTCTATCCGGATACTCTTATCCATTGCAGCTCATATGGATTATGAGGTTTGGCAAATGGATGTCAAGACAACTTTCCTTAACGAAAGTCTTGAAGAAAACATCCATATGAAGCAACCAGAGGGGTTCATTGAAAAAGGCAAAGAGCATCTAGTGTGCAAGCTCAATCGGTCCATTTATGGACTGAAGCAAGCTTCAAGATCTTGGAACATCCCGTTTAATGAAGTAATCCAGTCATATGGATTTATTCAGTGTCTGGATAAGTCTTATGTATACAAGAAGTGTAACGGAAACGTGGTGGTATTTCTTGTACTATACGTAGATGACATTTTGTTAATTGGCAACAATGTCAAAGTGTTATCAGACGTAAGGGTATGGTTGTCTAAACAATTTGATATGAAGGACTTAGAAGAATGTGCACACATTCTTGGGATCAAAGTCATAAGGGATCGCAAGAAAAGGATGTTGTGTCTATCTCAAGCTTCATATATAAATACAATCCTTGCTCGTTTTAGCATGCAAAACTCCAAAAAAAGTTTCTTACCTTTTAGGCATGGAGTAACTTTATCTAAAGAGATGTCTCCGAAGACATCAAAGAAGATAGAGAACATGAAGGTAGTTCCTTATGCTTCGGCTGTGGGAAGCCTAATGTATGCAATGTTGTGTACGAGACCGGATATCTGTTTTGTCGTGGGCATGGTTAGCAGATATCAAAGTAACCCTAGACAAGGACATTGGACTGCTATAAAGCATATATTGAAGTACCTGAGAAGGACTAGAGATTACATGCTAGTTTACAAAGCAGATGATTTGCTCCCTGTGGGTTACACGGATTCAGACTTCCAATCAGATAGGGACAATAGTAAGTCTACATCAGGCTATGTGTTTACTTTAGGAGGTGGAGCCATTACATGGAGGAGTGTTAAGCAGAAATACGTTTCAGACTCAACCATGGCAGCTAAGTATGTGACAGCCTCTGAGGCGGTTAAAGAAGTTGTATGGCTTAGGAACTTCATAATAGACTTAGATGTGATTCCTGGTTTGCCCAAAATCATCACAATTTATTGTGATAATAGCGGTACAGTTGCAAACTCGAAGGAACCACGAGCCCATAAGGCGAGTAAACATATAGAGTGCAAGTACCACCTGATACGAGACATCGTAAAGCGAGGAGAAGTTGTCGTCGCCAAGATTGCATCAGCAGATAACCTGCCAGATCCTTTCATTAAAGCCCTTCCGGTAAAAGCTTTTGATCGGCATGTGGAGGGGATGGGAATCAGATGTATGGCAGCAGATATGGCAGTTTAGTCTTTTAGTATAAGTGGGAGATTGTTAAAGTGTATACTAAAAGCCTAGCTTTTGTAAACATTTATTTTGAAATAAAAAATCACATTGGTCAAAAATGTCTACATTTATATGCTAAGTGTAGTTGTTCAATTAATTTATATTGTAGATAACATGGTATGTGGTGTCACGCACAGAAGATCATGTTATCGGTTCTTTATAAATTATAAACTTTAGCTCATGACTAAGATGGATAGGAACAAACCATTGGAATAGTCGTAGTGTAATTTGGTATTAGTTTATCTTAACTATAAAATTACACTAGTACACTCTGTGTGTATTGAGCAGGACCATTTAAGGTAAGTTCTTTTTATACTGACTTAATAAAAGAACAAGACCTTAGTCACGCCCGGGAGGAGTCTCTGTCCGAAGAAATTTCGGCAGCATCTCCCCTGTACGGCGGACAATCTGAAACTTTTCTACAACATCATATACCTCAGCCACATGCGGCTGGAATAATAACAATAATAAAACAATCACCACGCAGTTAATATCAATTTCAGCCTCTAGCTGACACAACCACGCAGTTAAGTAGTAAACAAATAGAACAGTAATACGATGACTCGAAAACAACCTTACTCAACTACACTCGTAAAGCTCAAATCCGACAAACTCACCTCTTCTGCCATCCAGGTAGGCATGGAGTAAAACATATCCAAACCATACCAAAGTCCATCAACGATAAGAATCCATACAAGATCCATAAGTAAAACCAATACAAGACTAAGACATAGTCCGATAGAGAAAACTAAAATAACAACTCGTGGTCTGCAGAGGACTAGCACTACGTGCAGTGGGGACTAGCGACTGGAACTGCCTCCTAACAGCATCAACCTGAAAATAACAACGGAGGTGGGGGTGAGTCCAACGCTCAGCGGGTAACAACTGATATACATAATAAAGTAAATAACATACAACACTAATCATGCGTACAGTCTCCTGAATACGAGAAGAATAAATGCAACTGAAACAAAAACAGGAGAAAACTGTACTAACCAGGACCAAGGTATTGTTGGTTGCTACTCGGAAAACCTAGAGGTTCCACTGTACAAAAATTTTGTACAAAGGTCTGAACCTTTTCCTAGCTACCATGTGTTCTTTTAAATTAAATTTTGGATCGCCTGCGGAACTTAACACATTTGATCCAAAACTTAATCTATTCATTCTTTTAGGTTTTGACTTGGGTCTCCTGCGGAACTTAACACGTTCGACCCAAATCGCCTTAAGTTATTAATTTCATTAAATATTAATTTCCATAATTGGTTCCCAGTACTGACGTGGCGAGGCACATGGCCTTCTTGGATATGGGAGCAACCACCACCGACTAGACAAAACCTTTTATAGAAATCTAATATTTAATTTCCTAAAATAACTTTAGGTTAACCGAAAAGAACAATCAAATCACAAGGAAAAAATAAAACAAAAGAACACAACTTCGAAAAACATATTCGAAATACTAGAACGTAAGCCTCTTGTATTTGGTATTATTTCCATAAATAACTAGTATGATGCGGAAAGAAAAATTACTAGTTATACCGTGTAGAAAAACCTCTTGATCTTCTACCGTATTCCTCTTCTAACCTCGGACGTTGTGTGGGCAACGATCTTCCGAGATGAGAAACCACCAACCACCTTCTTCTCCTCCTAGCTAGGTTCGGCCATAAAAAGCTTAACCAAGGATGAAGAACAAAACACCAACCAAGCTCCAAGAGATGCTAGCTTTCTCTCCTTCTTCTTCTTCTTCTTCTCCAAGTAGTATCCGGCCGCCACAAGAGCTCCAAGCCTTTGAGAGATTCGGCCACCACAAAGAGGGAGAGAGGAAGAGGATGGCCGGCCACTCCAAGGAATAAAAGAGGGAGAGAAATAATAGAGGTTGTGTCTCATGAAGGCACCACCACCCCTTCTTTTATATTCCTTGGCCTAAGCAAATTAGGAAATTTAATTACAATAAAATTTTCTTAATTTCCTTGACATGATTTAATTGAGAAAAATAAAATAAAATTTCCCAATTTAATCTATATTGGTCGGCCACATCAAGGGGAAACAATTTAGACAAGTTTTAATCAACAAATTAAAACTTCCTAATTTGTTTCCAGAAATTTTAAAAAAATAAAATTTCTCTTCAAAAATCTCTTCATGGTTGATAAAAGGAAATTTCTATAATTTTAATTTTACAACATGTGAATAATTTTTAAAGAGAAAATAAAATATCTCACCAATCTACAAATAAAGAAAGAGATCTCTTTCTTTAATCTTTTGTAGATCTTTTACAAGAGAGATATTTTAATTTTAATTCTCTTTAATAAATTATATCTTCCACATAATAAAAATTAAAATTAAAATCCCTTTTTAATTTAATTTGGTTGGCCCCTCTAGCTTGGGTTCAAGCTAGGGCCGGCCACCCCAATTTATACCTAGGCCGACCCTAGCTTGGTTCCCAAGCTAGCTTGGCCGGCCCCCTTTGGGTGGGTATAGAAGGTGAGTATAGGTGGGTATAGTACTCTATAAATAAGAGGCTACGATAGGGACCGAGAGGAGGAATTGGTTTTGGTCTCCCGATAAAATTAAGCATCCCGTGTTCGCCCCGAACACACAACTTAATTTTATCAATAATAATTCATTCCACTAGAGAACTATTATTGAACTACCGCACCAATTCCAAATTACATTTTTGGGCTCCTTCTTATTATGAGTGTGTTAGTCTCCCTGTGTTTAAGATATCGAATATCCACTAATTAAGTGAGTTACTGACAACTCATTTAATTAATATCTTAGTCCAAGAGTAGTACCACTCAACCTTATCATCATGTCAGACTAAGTCCACCTGCAGGGTTTAACATGACAATCCTTATGAGCTCCTCTTGGGGACATTATCAACCTAGTATCTCTAGGACACAGTTTCCTTCTATAATCAACAACACACACTATAAGTGATACCATTTCTCAACTTATCGGGCTTATTGATTCATCGAACTAAATCTCACCCACTGATAAATTAAAGAAATAAATATCAAATATATGTGCTTGTTATTATATTAGGATTAAGAGCACACACTTCCATAATAATCGAGGTCTTTGTTTCTTTATAAAGTCAGTATAAAAGAAACGACCTCAAATGGTCCTACTCAATACACTCTAAGTGTACTAGTGTAATTATATAGTCAAGATAAACTAATTCCTAATTACACTACGACCTTCCAATGGTTTGTTCCTTTCCATTTTGGTCGTGAGCTACTGTTTATAATTTATAAGGTACTGATAACATCATCTTCTATATATGACACCATATACTATGTTATCTACTATATAAATTAATTGAACAACTACAAAAAAATGTAGATAAATTGACCAAATGTGATTCTTTATTTAACATAAATGTTTACAAAAACTTAGGCTTTCAGTATACACTCCAACAGGTATAAGGGTAATAGGGTCGTCAGACCGAGGATGTCATAATCCTGTATGCATGTCAATCATATGCATCCATATAAATGCAGCAAGTAAATGCAGCAAACACAAGCAATAAATGCATCATGCATATGATGTCAATGACATGGTCACCCCTGACGCCAGTCAGCCATCTCACACACAATGGTGAGTCCGAGTGGGTAGGGTTATGACAACCGTGCACTCTGACATCACTGCCCTTGATGAGTGACCGAGTGGACGGGATGCTGTCAGAGTACACACATACTCCTATCCCAAATCATAAATGGGGGAGCGCAATGCTCTCACCTCCCGATACTCGATGACGGGGAGGAATCTCTGCCAGCTACCACGCTGCGTCACACTACCCATGAGCGGACCAACGGAGCCAAACAAAGTCCAACTGCCTACCGGCTACCACGCTGCTACACTAAACCAACGGAGACAAACAGAGCGGAACTGTCTGTCGGCTACCACGCTGAGTCACTAGACCAACGGAGCTAAATAGCAGAACTGCCACACACCTGTCTAATATACCACTAACCCATGAGTGGTGGTGTGTACAGATACATGTAACTGGCAATGTGCTCGACAATAATGGAGCAGACAATCGCACAGCATGCAATCATGCAAGATGATGCATGACACTAAACATGGCAATATCATGAATAGCATAGCAAGATCCATATATAAATATAAAATGTGTACCACAGGACAATGTATCAAATGATAGGTACACAGATCAGATAGGGTATCAAATAAACCCTAGGTCCTGAACATAATGTATAATATGGTTGTGTCACTACCTCTAAAAGCAGGTATGATCAGGTAAGTACTAACATGCAGTGAATAATAAGTAAACAAGCAAGCATGAATCAGATCATGTAGTGACCAACCGAAACAAATGGAAAACACAATCATTGCTATATGTTAAAAAAATATTATTATGCATATCAAAAGACATAAGTCAAAGTACCCGCCTAAAAAATGGAGATCGTATCCGAAAGATCCCACGTCGAGACACTCGTCTCGAATCCAAGTCCTGCAAATCATATATTATACAATTTAGCTAACAGATAAGCAACAAGTGGCTAGACCTAAAGATCCAACCCTCAGGAAAAATAACCCTATTCAAACCGATCATTATTATCCTCAATAAATAATTAGCTTCCACAACTTTTACTCATGAATCCTTAATTACAATCTATTCAATTCTTCCAACAAGGAACTATACGAATCCAACCCATGACTATTAATAACAATTATTAATCTAATGTTTTCGATACAACCATGTATTCCTCTAAATCAAGCAATCACTAGTGAACCAAACCTCAACAGGAAATAAAATCAAATCTCATCTCGTATCAACTAATTAATCAAATTCCAAACTGATACCTATCCAAATCAAAATAAGTATGATTTAATCAACTCAAATTCTCATTCCAGACCCATATCTCCTCATCAACTAGTTAATCAATCCAACACAGAAATGAATCAAATTCAAAACTTACCCAATTTGGAATAAACCACCACTGATCCAAGGTCGGAGTTACCATGATCAAACAACCTCCAATAATCAGTCCCGATACATATATTCCCTCGTATGAACTCCAACGGCTGCTGTCCACCAAATCCATATCCCTAAATTAGCAACAATCTTAGACGAATCATAGCTAGAGCACGGTAACAACAAGGATAGGACCACAGTGAAGAACCAACTAGAGCATTGACCTTTGCCCTTAGTTGAAACCTAACTCGTGTAGAGGTGGCTCCTCGGATCGGGATGACCATCACTCGTCGGCAGTGGACCGAGAGCTAGGGTAGAGGGAAATTCTGGCCTAGACAAAGGAGAGAAATCCAAGGGATAAGGGGAAAGCTTCGGCGTCCAATGGCTAGTGATCGGCGGTCGGCTGGCTAGGGCATGAGCACAGAGGAGGCGGCTGGTGGCAAACATCTAGGGCGGTTCCGGATTGGAAGAGGAGAAGAAGGGCCAGCAGAAATCCAGTGACCACAATTAGGGCTCACGGCAGTCGGCGCGAAGAGAACACACTGCTCGGAAGGAAGGAGGGCGCAGGCGCCGGTTGTCGTCGCTAGGGCAGAGGATGCTAGGGCACAACATTGCGGAAACTAGGGCATCTCTCCAAGCTTCGGTGAACAATGATGGAAGGAGACCCGATGCTGCAGAAAGCTAGGGCACAATGAGAGATCGGCTGGGGGGTCTCGGATACCGGCGGCCGGCGCTCGAGTGTTGATCGGTGCCGAGAAGAACCAGTAGGAAGAGGAAATCGAGGTGTCGGCGCTGAGAGAGGAAGATCTAGGGCTTGAGTGTGTGGCCGGCGACAGGGCTTTTCCTCGGCTTGTCGTCGCGTGAGAGAGACGGCAGAGAGGCTTCGATGTTGCGGAAGTTAGGGCACACAGGTGGTTCGGCGGGGAAGAAGAGAAGGAAAGGAAACGGCTCGGCGCGTGGGTTCGGCGGTGAAGGAGTGAAAACGGCGATAGGGGGAGAAAGAAAAGAAAAAAGAAAAGAATAAAAATATATAAACTTTTCCTCTCTTAAATGGGGAAGCCTAAACAGGCTTTCCCGGGGCCCTATTTTCATCCCTGTAAACTCGTCCATACGAACTCCGAAAAATTTCCGAAAAATTTCTAAAAATTTTGGAAAAAAATCCCTTATCATTATTCGCCATTTTTCGGTATTTTACAACCTTAGTTATTATGGAAGTGTGTGCTCTTAATCCTAATATAATAACAAGCATATATATTTAGTATTTATTTCTTTGACTTATAAAAGGGTGAGATTTAGCTCGATAAATCAAAAGGTTCGATAAGTTGGGAAATAATATTACTTATAGTATGCATTGTTGATTATAGAAGAAAACTGTGTCCTAGTAATCTAGGTTGATAATGTCCCCAAGAGGAGCTCATAAGGATTGTCATGTTAAACCCTACAGGTAGATTTAGTCCGACACGACTATGAGGTTGAGTGGTACTACTCTTGGACTAAGATATTAATTAAAGTGAGTTGTCAGTAACTCATTTAATTAGTGGGCATTCGACATCTTAAATACAGGGAGATTAACACACTCATAATAAGAAGGAGCCCAAAATATAATTTGGGATTGGTGCGGTAGTTCAATAATAATTCTTTTGTGGTATGAATTATTATTGATGAAATTAAGTTGGGTGTTCGGGGCAAACACGGGAAGCTTAATTTCATCGGGAGACTAAAACCAATTTCTCCTCTCGGTCCCTATCGTAGCCTCTTAATTATAAAGTGTTATACCTACCCATACCCACCTTTTTACCCATCCTAGATGGCCGGCCAAGCCATGCTTGGAGCCCAAGCAAGGGTCGGCCACATAAAGGCTTGGATGGGATGAAGTGTGGTCGGCCCTAGCTTGAACCCAAGCTTGGTGTGGCCGGCCACAATATATTAAAAAGGATTTTATTTTTTTTTTAATCTTTCTTATGTGGAAGCCATGGTTTTAAAAGAGAGTTTAAAATTTAAATCTTTCCTTTTATATCTTTCTACAAAAAGATTAAGAGAAAGTTTTGATATCGTTCCTTATTTGTAGTTAAAAGGAAGATTTTAATTTTTGATAAAATTTTCCTTTTATGAAACCATCCTCATGATTTTAAAAGAGAGTTTTAAAATTAAATCTTTCCTTTTATAGTTTCTACAAAAGATTAAGAAAAGATTTGATATCTTTTCTTATTTGTAGATTGAAAGGAAGATTTTAATTTTAGAGAAAACTTTTCTTTTTGGAAATCATCCACATGTTTTAATAGAGAGATTTTAATTTATAAAATTTCCTTTTATAACCAACAATGAAGGGAAATTATTAGAGAAATTTTTATTTTAAAAATTTCCAGAAACAAATAAGGAAGTTTTAATTTTCTATTTAAAACTTACCTTATATGGAGTATGTGATGTGGTCGACCATGATAATGGGTTAAAAGGAATTTTAAATAAATTTTTCCTTATTAACCAATGGCAAGGAAAATAAGGGATTTTAATTATAATTAAATTTCCTTATTTGTCATTACTAAGGATTATAAAAGAGAGAGAGAGGGTGCCTTCATGAGAGACAATCTCTTCTATTCCTCTCCCTTTTTCCTTGGTGGTGGCCGGCCTTGCTTCTTTGTTTCTCCTCTTCTCTTCTTCTTTGGTGGCCGACGGCATCATCCCTTGGAGCTTGGTGGTGGTGGCCGAAACTCATCATCTCAAGGAGAGGTGCTTGGCCAAAACTTGCAAGAAGGAAGAAGAAGGGCTTGGGTGGTTCTCATCTCGATAGATCGTTGCCCACACAACGTCCGAGATAAGAAGAGGAATACGGTAGAAGATCAACAGGTTGTTGCTTACGAAGAAAGGTATAACTAGTAATTGTTTTCCACATCATACTAGTTTTCTTTGTATGAAATACCAAACACAAGAGGCTAGAGATTCTAGATATTCGGATTTGTTTCGAAGTTGTGTTTCTTTTATTTTTCAATCTTGTGATTCGATTGTTCTTTTTGGTTAAACCTAAGGTTATATAAGGAAATTAAATATTGAATTTCGTTAAGAGGTTTTGTCGAGGCAGTGGTGGATGTTCTCATACCCAAGAAGGTCAAGTGTCTCGCCATGTTTGACCTGGGAGCCGATTTATGAAATAAATATTTAATTGAATTTGTAACATAGGTGGATTTGGATCTATAATGTTAAGCATCGTTTGCGATCCAAGTCTAAACCACTAAGAACAGATAAGTTAAATTTGGAATCAATAATGTTAAGTTCCGTTTGTGATTCGGAATTTAATTTCTAAAGAACACAATAAGTTGTTAGGAAAGGTTCGACACTTGTACAAAATTTTTGTACAGTGGAACCGGTACGATTTTCCTAGGACCAACCAACAGAGCTATCTATGACGAGTCTCCACCAGGAGGTCTCCGATTTTCACTGAGGTATGTGTCAAGAGGTCTCCGACTTACAACGGGATATGCGACAGGAGGTCTCCGACTTACGACAGGATATGCGGCAAGAGATCTCCGACCTTCGACATGACCTATCCAGCTCTCGAGAGGATGACCAGACTCGTCACTCTGAGTTGATAGCGCTGTTATGCTCCTTGGGCTCTGGACCACCTCCTTCATCATCCCAGTAGACTATGCGTTATTGTATTTTCATCATGACTATAGTATATTGACTATAATATATCTTGAGTTATTGACTTTTACTTGATATATTGCCTTGTCATGAATAGACTAGGATTCTTAAATTGCAAAATTATTTTCAAAAATTATCTTTAAAATTCTAGGGTAAAACTTTTTATATTTCTTAAAATTCCCTATTTTTAAAATTTTAAAATCAGTTTTAGCCTTAGACTATCTCAATCCCTTAGAAAGCATGCTCCTATAGGTCTAGAACTTGAACATTTCACCAACACACTAGGACTACCTTGTTTGTGAATTGCTAAACTTATAAAGAGGTGAGATGTATAGGCAGATTTCCTGGACTTAAAGATGTTTATATCAGTGCATCGACATAAGTCTGGGCGTTAAAAACTAAACAAATATTAATCAGGTTAAGTATTTCAGCTTAGTCGAACACTAACTGAATGCAATCAACTTAACCTGACTAATCAAGTGAAAGTTACTATCTTCTGATAGTCAGTAAGTAACTAATGGTTAGACAATTGAATTTTTTTATTTTATTTTATTGTTAGATTCAGGGGGAGCATTAATTCAAAATTGTTTTCATACTTAGTAAAACTATTTATAACAAAATTATTTTATTTTCTGTGAAAATGTTTTGAAAAAATTATTTTTAAGCATAATTGTTTTTAAATTGCTTTAACTTTATAAACCAATTTTTGAAAATTAAATTTTATAAAACTTGTTTTTGATAAATTGCTTTAATTTTACAAACTTATTTTTGAAAATTAGATTTTAGACACTTGTTTTTGATAAATATTTTGAAAAATTACTTTAATTTTACAAACTTAATTTTGAAAATTGACTTTTATTTTTTAAAATTGCATTAATTTTGCAAGCTTGTTTTTGAAAATTACTCTGAAAATTAATTTAATTTTACAAACTTATTTTAACTTACAAAGTTAGTTGATTTTTACGTTAATATTTTGCAAAATTATTTTAGAAAATATTTTTTAAAAATTATTTTAGATGTTGAAAATTATTTCTGATATCGAAAGTTTAAAATTTACATTTTTGCCTTAAACGACTTTTTCAAAAAAAAAATCCACTAACTTATTTTTCTAAGTTAACTCCCCCAGGTCAATCTGAAAATTTTATTTTATCAAAATTTTCTGTTGTCAAATTTTATTTGCCATTTTTTTTACTTATCTATGCTTGATATTTTTGATGAATGCCAAAGGAGAGGGTTAGGTGGTTTAAGTTAGTTAGCAACAAAATACCAAACATAAAACAAGGCTAACTTAAAAACCATGTCATTTCTTCTAATTGCTTATGTTTTGCATATTTTTCACTAACTTAACCCAGGTTGTCATTGCATCAAAAAAGGAGAGACTGTTGATGCAGTTAGCACTGATGGTTTAACTCAGGTTTTGATGAATGACAAAGTATGTTAAGTTAGTTTCGTTGTGATCTAACACTTTGACGAAGTGTGCAGGAGAAGCCCAACTAGGTCGACGAGCCGACCGAATAGTCGGCACGAAGCCCAGCTAGGTCGACGGATCAACCGGATAGCTGGCACGAAGCTAAGTCAACGGATTGACCGGATAGTTGGCACAATGTTTAGACAGGTCGACGGGCTGACCGGATGTCTGGCACGAAGTTCAGCTACGTCGACATGCTGACCTGATAGCTGGCACGAACTCTAGACAGGTCGACGGGCTGACCTGATGTCTGACAGGTAAGTTAAGATAAGTCACTCGAGGGGAGTGACTTGGTGAGGACACGTTCCCAGTTAGGGAACTTAGGCGTCGATCCAACTTAGAATCATTTTGGGAATCTAAGTTAAGATCGTGACTAGATTCCGGTCTCGGTGAGAAGGAATCTAATTATTACTCTGTTTTACTATATTTGTGCTAACTTTTGTTTTGCAAGATAGTTTAACTTTTATTTTACCTCGGACTAACATTTTCTTGCAGGAAAAGGAATATCTAGAAAATGGTGGTCAGGGCACCCGAAAGGGATTCGGGCGCTCGGAAGAGATTCGAGCGCTCAGAAGGGATTCGGGCGCCCGGAAGGCAAGAAACTTATCTTGTCACAACGTGGAGCGCAATAATTGGCCGGGCTAACATCATAATCTGGGCACCCGAAGTACTCCTATATAAGGAGTCAACTGTTGGCGCTACTCAGAATTCCGTTATGTTTCCCCTGTACAAAAATTTGTACAAGCACATAACTTTTCCTACCAATCCATGTGATTTTCAGAAGTTAAACTTGGATTGCAAACAAAACTTAACATTATTAATCCAAGTTCAACCCATGTGTTCATCAGAAGTTAAACCATATTACAGAAGTTGATTAAATATCTATTTCAAGGATTGACTTCCAGGTAATTGGCGAGGCACTCGGCCTTCTTGGGTATGGGATTATCCACCACTTCCTAGTCAAAACCTTTTAAAGAAAAATTGAATATTTAAACTCCTTATAGTAAACCCTAGGTTAAACTATAGAGACATCAATCAAAGCACAAGATCGCTAGCCTCTTATGTTGGTATTTCAGGATCCATACAAAAGAAAAATAAACTAGTACACAGCGGAAACAATTAACTAGTTAAACCATTCTTTGTAGCCTAAATACCTCTTGATCTTCTGTTGTATTCCTCTCCTCCTCTTGGATGTCGTGTGGGCGAGGATCTACCAAGACGCAAAGACCACCCAAGTCCTTCTTTCTTCCAAGACTTTCGGCCACCAAGGGATCAAAGCTAGGAACACCACCTCTTGTTCTTCTTTCTTCCTTGCAACCCGCCGGCCACAAGATGGTTGAAGCCTCTTGATGTCGCCGGCCTTAGGTGAGAAAGCAAGGGGAGAATAAGAATATGAGGGGGCCAGCCACAAGGAGAATAGAAGAGGAATAGAAATTGTGTAGATGATTATTTCCTCTAAGGCACCATCTATCCTTTTTTATAATCCTTGGTAATGGCTAAAAAGGAAAGATTTTAACAACAATTAAAATCTCTCTTTTAAATTTCCTATTGAGGATGGCTACAAAAGGAAAGTTTTAAAATTAAAAATCCCTCTTTCAAACATTGTAGATGGCTAAAAAAGGAAAGATTTTTAAAATTAAAATCTCTCTTTTAAATCATGGTTACAAAAAAGGAAAGTTTTAACAAAAATAAAATTTCTCTTTTAAACCATTGTAGATGGCTCAAAAGGAAAGATTTTTAAAATTTAAAACTTTTTTTTAAAACCATGTGGATGGCTTCAAAAAAGGAAAGTTTTTAAAATTTAAATATCTCTTTTAAAATATTGTAGATGTCTACAAAAAGAAAGATTTAAAAAATTAAAAACCCACTTTTAAACCCATCTTGGTCGGCCCCTTGCTTGGGCACCAAGCAAATATGTGAGACTTTATACATAGAGGCTACAACAGGGACCTAGAGGAGGAATTGATTTTGGCCTCCTGATGAGCTTGAGCTTCTTGTGTTCGACCCGAACACCCAACTCAAGTTCATCAATAATAACTTATACCACTAAAGAGTTATTATTGAACTACCGCATCAATCACATATTACATTATGGACTCCTTCTTATCATGAGTGTGTTAATCTCCCTGTGTTTAAGATATCGAATGTCCATTAGTTAAATGAGTTACTGACAACTCACTTAATTAACATCTAGCTCCAAGAGTAGTATCACTCAACTTCATTGTCATGTCGGAACTAAGTCCACCTGCAGTATTTATATGACAATCGTTATGAGCTCCTCAAGGGGGCATCCTCATCCTAATAAATAGGACACAGTTTCCTTCTATAATCAACAACACACCATATAAATAATAATATTTTCTAACTTATCGGGCCTATTAATTTAACGAATAAATCTCACATTTTGATAAATTAAATAAATAAATACTAAGTACATGTGCTTGTTATTATATCGGGATTAAGAGTATGCACATCCATAATAACAGATATTCTGTTCTTTTATGCAGTCAGTATAAAAGGAACAATCTCAAATGGTCCTGCTCTATACACACATGATGTACTAGTGTAATTTTATAGTCAAAATAAACTAGTACCAAATTACACGACAACCATTCCAATGGTTTGTCCCAATCAATCTTGATTGCGAGCTTCTATTTATAATTTATAAGGAACTGATAACATGATCTTCTGTGTGACACCACACACCATGTTAACTAAATTAAATGGACAACTGTATTTAACTAAATGCAGACATTTGACCAATGCGATTCTCATTTCAAAATAAATATTTATACAAAAAGCTAGACTTTTAGTATACATTCTAACAATCTCCGAGTTATACTAAAAGACTATCCTGCCATATATGCTGCCATACATATGATCCCCATCCCCTTAACATGCCCATCAAAAGTTCTCTCCGTAAGGGCCTTAGTGAAAGGATCTGCCAGGTTATCTTCTAATGCAATCTTGGCGACAACAACTTCTCCTCGCTTTACGATATCTCGTATCAGGTGGTACTTGCGCTCAATGTGTTCACTTGGCTTATGGGCTCGTGGTTCCTTCGAGTTTGCTACTGCACCACTATTATCACAATAAATTGTGATAATTTTGGGAAAATCAGGAATCACATCTAAGTCCATCAAGAAGTTTCTAAGCCATACAACTTCTTTGGCTGCCTCAGAGGCTGTCACATACTCAGCTTCCATGGTGGAGTCCGAAACACATTTCTACTTAACACTCCTCCATGCTATGGCTCCACCTCCCAAAGTATACACATACCCTGAGGTTGACTTACTATTGTCCCTATCTGATTGGAAGTCTGAATCTATGTAACCCACAGGGAGCAAATCATCTATTTGGTAAACTAGCATATAATCTCTAGTCCTTTTCAAGTACTTCAATATATGCTTTACAGTAGTCCAATGTCCTTGCCCTGGGTTACTTTGATATATGTTAACTATGCCCACGACAAAACAGATATCCGGTCTTGTACATAGCATTGCATATATTAGGCTTTGTACAGCTGAAGCATAAGGAACCGTCTTCATGTCCTCTATTTCCTTTGATGTTTTAGGAGACATCTCTTTAGATAAAGGTACTCCATGCCGAAAAGGTAGAAAACCTTTCTTGGAGTTTTGCATGCTAAAACGAGCTAGAATAGTATCGATGTATGAAGCTTAGAATAAACACAACATTCTTTTCTTGCGATCCCTTATTACTTTGATCCCAAGAATATGTCCACATTCTCTCAAATCCTTCATATCAAACTGCATGGACAATCATACCCTTACGTCTAACACTTTGACATTGTTACCAATGAGCAAAATGTCATCTACGTATAGTACAAGCAATACCACCACGTTTCCGTCACTCTGATTGTATACATAAGACTCATCCGGACACTGAATAAATCCATAAGACTGGATCACTTCATTAAATCGGATGTTTCAAGATCTCGAAGCTTGCTTCAGTCCATAGATAGACTGATTGAGCTTACATACAAGATGCTCTTTGCCCTTCGCAATGAATCCCTCTGGTTACTTTATATGGATATTTTCTTCAAGACTTCTATTAAGGAAAGCTGTCTTGACATCTATTTGTCAAATCTCATAATCTATATAAGTGGCAATAGATAAAAGAATCTGGATAGACTTAAACATGACTACCGGTGAAAAGGTTTCCTCATAATTGATTCTCTCTTTCTGAGTATACCCTTTTGCAACAAGCCTTGCTTTGAAGGTTTCCACCTTCCCGTCTGTCCCTCTTTTAGAGTATACCCTTTTGCAACAAACCTTGCTTTGAAGATTTCCACCTTTCCATCTGTCCCTCTTTTTCTTTTGTAGACCCATTTACATCCAATGACTTTTACACCATTTGGTGGTTCTACAAGCTCCCAGACCTAATTAGAGTACATAGATTTTATTTCAGAGTTCATTGCACTTTGCCAAGATGCTGCATCTTTATCTTGGAGTGCTTCATCATATGTCCAGGGATCAGGTTTATGTTCACCAGGGATCAAGTCCGAAGATTCTCCCAAAAACATGAATCTATCAGGTTGCCTAACAATCCTCCCACCACGACGAGGCACTACTTATAATTGTGCATCATTTGTGACACGTGTTGCAGTTTCTTGTGGTATCTCATCTTGTACTGTTGGTACTAAAGTAGACGTGTCTTCTCTTATTTCCTCAAGAACAATTTTACTCATGGGCTTGTAGTTCATTACATAGTCCTCTTCTAAAAATCGGACATTGGTGCTGTAACGCTCGAAAATTTTCAAAACTATTTTAGAAATATTCTATAATTTTTGTGGGATTTTAGAATATTTTTATGGAATTTTTAGAGTAGCGGAAGTGGCAAAAATAAATAGGACCGTAAAATGGCCTACGCGGGAATTGAACCCGAGACCTATTGGGTCCTACGACTTATAGATAGCTTTAGTAACCGGATGAACCCAGCAGGGCCGTGCTGAAAGGAAAGGGAAATAATTTTATTTAAATTAGAGTTGGGGGAATTAATCCCTTAATATAAATAGGAATTAATAAGTGGGGAGATAGGATTTTAATCAGCAACTTCTCTTTTCCTCACCCTAGCCACTCCGCAACCCTCCCTTCTCCTCTCCTTCTCTTGGCGCCAACCACAAGAACAAGCAAGGGTTCTGTCCCAAGGGTTCCAAGGGCAAATTCCGGCGACGACTTCGACACGTGGACGCTCCCCTCCGCGAGAGGAACGCTTAGACGCGAGAAGATCGTCGAAAGGATCGTCTCCTCGGAAATCTAACGATTAGAATCGTAAGAAAATCCAAACAGGAGGTAAGAAACCCCTCACCTGCAGTATAAGTAGCTTTTCGTAAGATAGAATGCTTTTAAATTAGCTATATTTAGATTTTTCGACGCATAGGGTGTATTTAACCCTCCTCACAGATTTAGGGATTTAGTTGAGCACCTCTAGATGGGCCAGACACGTTTACTCCTTTCAGTTGGAGATTCTAGACGTCGTCGGGTGCCTAGAGGTGGTCTCCCTAATAGAGGGGAGAGTTGGAGCACACTAAGTGTTCGATAAAATGCTTAGCTCAGTAATGCTACAGTAGGCATTTTTAATAGCTCAGTAAATGCAATAGAAACATTTAAAATAGCTTAGTTAGTCTTGCTACAGCATATATGGGACTGCGGTCCAATGGATGGGCACCCACAGTCGCCTCTAGGCTCAGATAACCTAGTAAAAGCAAGATAAATTAGTTAGCTATGATCCAGTATTTTACTTTCAGTAGGGGCACTGTACGGGACTAGATGTCCTTGGGCTGGGCTCCCATAGTCGGTCCCTAGGTTTAGATAACCTAGTAAACCTTACTAAATTCGGGATTTACAACCCCGGGTCTAGTTAAGGATGCGCGCATAGCATGTACAGTTGTCGGGCCCATTAGCAGCATGATTATGTATTTTAATCTATTATGATAATAGTTTTCCAAACTCACAATCAGTCATGTGATTATATTCTAAATCAGTTCTAGTTCAGCTTTAGTTTAACTCAGCTATGTTTCAGTTTAGTCCTTTCTTATTGATACTTCAGTTATTGCCATGACTAGTTTTGATTTCTATGTTTTGTAAGATAATATGCCATGCCTAGCATTCTCTATCAAGTTTTCAATCAGCATCTTTCAAAAGCTTGAACTCATCGTATGCATGTTTTAGTGAGGTAGATGGTTTCTTACTAAGCGAAAGCTTACAGATACTTTCTTTTCCTTATACTGCAGATAAAGGTAAAGGAAAGATGGACTAGCGGAGGCTGGAGGGCAATGCTACGAAGATGTGTGTAGGCAGGAACATGGAATAAAGATCTTAGAGAATTTCAGCAAGTTTGTTTTAAGTATTAGAACCTTTAGCATTTCTTATTACGCTACTTTTGCTTATTTAAGTGTTTGCATGCATGGAGTAATAGAAACTCTGCTTAGATTGTTAGTAAGCCTGTTTAGAATGCTAGCTGTTTGTTATTAGAATGTTTCCTAGTCATTTTAGAACTTGTAATGTGATTGAGGCACGAAACAGTGCTGAAATCAGAGCTTAGCTGCAAAATCAGAAACTCCAATCGATCGGTGGATCGATTGGGGGTTCCCAATCGATCAGCTGATCGATTGGGCAATTTGTTCTGCGAACAGTAGGCTTCTGGATCGATCAGCCGATCGATCCAGCAGTTTCTGTCGCGAACAGAGAGCTCTGGGATCGATCACCGGATCGATTGACCAGTCTTGATCGATCAGCCGATCGATCCAGAATATTGTCCCGAGCACAGTAGCGTGCTAGATCGATCACTGGATCGATCCAACCTAAGTCCCGCATACAGTAGCCGGCTGAATCGATCACTGGATCGATTCAACCATTCCAATCGATCTGTGGATCGATTGGGAGGCCTGAGATTTGCTGGGAAGCCTTTAGTTCAGTTCCTTGACCATGGGGGAGGTAAAATATGTCATGAATAGTTAGATTACACCCCTTAGCATGTATAGAATCAAGAAATATTAGTAGTTTAGCAAAGTTTTAATTAGTACAGCTTCCGCATTTAGATTTAGCGATGGTCAGGAAATAGTTAGCACAGATTAATGTGACGATCGGCCTCACAGCCTAGTTAGTAGGAGGCGGGCCGTTACAGAGTGGTATCAGAGCCAGGTTCCATACTTCCTACACACACATCAGCATTGAACCTGCAGCTTCCAAGTAAGAACATCTCTCACCTTATTTATGTTTCCTGTTTTCATGTTAGAAGTAAATGAAGCATGTTTATTTATGATAGTACCTAACATGATAACCATAGATATGCAATTATGATTGTATTAGTTATGTATGTCCTCTATGTCTTTAGAATGGCACGAGGACGCCCAGCTAGAAGGGCACCAGCTACTGAGTCCCAGCATGAGGCAGGCAGTTCAGTGCCTCCCCCAGACCTTACAGCATTAGTGGCTCAGTTACAACAGCAGCTAGCTGAACAGCAACAGGAGATAGCCACCTTAAAGGCTAATCAGCAGAATACTCCCACAGTCACCCCGGAACCAAACTTAGCAACGCCAGTAGTCTTAGAGGTTCCCCCAGTCCAGCCTACGGCACCAGTAGCCCCAGCAGCAGAGGCAAAGAGAGAAGCCTATCTGATCCAGTGGCAGAGAGTCAAGCCCGAGAACTTCTCAGGCACCAGTGAACCATGGGACGCTCAAGCCTGGTTCAAAACACTGGAGAGTACGATGGAGCTTTTGGACTGGCTAGAATATGAGAAGGTGAAGTGCGCCTCCTTCTGTCTGACAGGAGATGCACGCATGTGGTGGGAGAGGATTAAAGCGAAGCGCCCAGTAAACCAGATGACATGGGCTGACTTCGAGAAGGAGTTCTTTCAGCAATTCTTTCACATGCGGGTTACAAACCGCCACTACGACGAGTTCACTGAGTTTCGTCATGGCAACCTATCAGTGGAGGAAGCCGTGAAGAAATTCAATAAATTGGCTCGTCTATGCCCTGAACTAGTCAACACAGAAAAAGAACGAGTTCGGTTGATGCTCAAGATGCTGAGGCCGGAAATAGCGATGAACGTGGCTGGCGGCATTCATAGGCCGCAAACCACCGAAGAACTAGTCAGCAATGCTCTGACCACCGAGCACTACCAGAATAATATCAAGCAGCAGAAACAAGTCCTCTCAGAATCCAAAGGGCAAGGAGGCTCAGGTACTCAGAAATAATAGGGCCACAACTCTAACTGGAAAGGGAACTCTAGCAACAAACGCAAACCAGGGAGTTACCCAAAAGGAAGACCAGCTAGTAAACAGCCCAGTTATCCAAAGTGTGCTACTTGTGGGAAATTCCACCCTGGAGTTTGTCGTAAGGACACACGAGGATGCTTTGAGTGTGGACAAGAAGGGCACATGGCCAAGCAGTGTCCGAACAAGGCCAGCTTTCCTCCACCACAGCCGATCCAGTACGAAGCCAAGCCAGCACAATTGCATCAGATGCAGGCCGCTTTAGATGGTCCCCACATCAGCCAGGGAAGACTAGAATCCCCTCCAGCTACGACAAATGCACGGATCTACTCACTCAACAGAGAGGACGTAGCAAATGCCTCGACAGTTGTTTCAGGTTAGATTAGTATTTTACAGCAAAGTACAATTGTCTTATTCGATACTGGGGCAACCCATTCATATATATCCAGGGCATTTGCCGAGAAGTTAGCAATACCTCCAGAGGTACTCAGTAGTCAGTTTCTGACAACATTACCTTCAGGAGAAATTATGGCATCCACGCACTGGCTCAGAGCAGTGCCAGTCATTATAGCAGACAGAGAACTCTTTTGTGATCTGATAGTGCTAAATATGACTGACTACGATGTCATATTTGGAATGGACTTCTTGATCAGATACGGTGCCTCCATCGAGTGCCGTAAGCAGAAAGTCGTGTTCCAACCTGAAGCAGAAGCACAGTTCGAGTTCATCGGAGAACCCAAGAGAAAAGCCAAGAAATTTCTCTCAGCTATGAAGGCACAGAGATTAATGGATTCAGGATGTACGGGATTTTTAGCACACGTAGTCAGTACCAGTCAGCACAAGGACCAACAGTTAGCAGAGGTCCGAGTCGTATGTGACTACCCAGCAGTCTTCCCTGAAGAGTTACCAGGCTTAGCACCAGACAAGGAGATTAAATTCGAGATAGAGCTCATTCCCGGTACCGATCCTATTTCCAAAGCGCCTTACCGCATGGCTCCAGCAGAACTGAATGAACTTCATGAGCAATTACAGGAGCTGCTTGACAAGGGCTTCATACGTCCTAGTCACTCACCATGGGGAGCGCCTGTATTGTTCGTGAAGAAGAAGGACGGGAGCATGCGCCTGTGTATAGATTACCGGGCACTGAACCAAGTCACGATCAAGAACAGGTATCCTCTTCCCAGAATAGATGACCTGTTCGACCAGCGAAAGGGAGCAGCAGTGTTCTCTAAGATAGACCTCAGATCAGGTTATCATCAGGTGAAAGTCAAGGAAGGGGATATACCCAAGACAACATTCAGGACTAGATACGGACATTACGAGTTCGTAGTCATGTCCTTTGGAGTGACAAATGCTCCAGCTACTTTCATGGACCTCATGAACAGGGTATTCAGAGAATACTTAGATAAGTTCGTTATCGTGTTCATCGATGACATTCTTATCTATTCAGGAACTCAGGAAGAACACGCAGAGCACCTGAAAATAGTACTGCAAACCCTTCAGCAGAACTAGTTGTACGCCAAGTTCACAAAATGTGAATTTTGGTTAGATCAGGTGTCCTTCCTGGGTCACATCATCTCAAAGGATGGTATCATGGTAGACCCCAGTAAGATAGAAGCTGTGAGTAACTGGAAAAGACCCAAGAACGTTGGAGAGATTAGAAGTTTTCTGGGATTAGCAGGTTATTACCAGAAATTCGTAGAGGACTTCTCCAGGATAGCCTCCCCACTGACAGCTCTTACCAGGAAGAACAGAAAATTTCAGTGGACAGAGGACTGCGAGAACAGTTTCAGCGAGCTGAAAAGGAGATTGACCAGCGCACCTATTCTGACTCTACCAGAAAATACAGACAGCTTCGATATATATAGTGATGCCTCGAAGTTGGGACTAGGAGCAGTGCTGATGCAAAATGGCAAGGTGATCGCCTATGCCTCCAGACAACTCAAGGATTATGAGAGGAATTACCCTACTCATGACCTTGAGCTTGCAGCAGTGGTGTTCGCTCTCAAAATTTGGAGATATTACTTGTATGGAGCTCAGTGCAGAGTGTATACAGATCATCAGAGCCTGAAGTACTTCTTCACTCAGAAGGATCTGAATATGCGACAGCGCAGATGGCTAGAACTGGTCAAAGACTACGACATAGACATCCTCTACCACCCAGGAAAAGCAAATAGGGTAGCAGATGCACTTAGCAGGAAGTCCAGTGCTACCTTGTTATCTTTAGCAGCCATGTCACCGCCCCTACAGAAAGAGATCACAGATTTCGGTCTCGAACTCATAGTCGGATAGCTCTCTACTATGACATTAGAGTCTACCTTGCTTGGTGACATCCAGACAGCTCAGGAGCAGGATCCTGAAATTTTGAAAATCAAGCAAGGATTAGCAGGAACAGAAAGTGGAGAATTCAGAGTGTCTGCTAGCGGGGTGTTGTATTTTGGTGACAGATTATGTGTTCCAGATCAGGAGGAACTCAGAAGGAAGATTTTTGATGAGGCTCACAAGACTCCCTATGCGATGCATCCAGGCTCCTCCAAAATGTACCAGGACTTGAAGAAGCGTTTTTGGTGGCCTGGGATGAAGAGGGACATCGCTCGATATGTCAGCACCTGCCTAACTTGTCAGAGGGTTAAGGCAGAACATCAGAGACCAGGAGGAGTTTTGCAGCCCATTCAGATTCCAGAATGGAAGTGGGAAGACATTTCTATGGATTTCATAGTGGGATTACCCAGAACCACGAATGGTTTTGATACCATTTGGGTGATAGTCGACAGATTGACTAAATCAGCCCACTTCTTAGCCATCAGGATATCTTACTCCATGGAACAGCTAGCTCAGTTGTATCTCAAGGAGATCGTTAGATTACATGGAGTCCTCCGAACCATTATTTCAGACAGAGACGGTAGGTTCACATCACACTTCTGGGAGTGTACAATGACTTGGGCACGGTTAAAGTTCAAGACCTTTCCATCCTCGACGGATGGTCGACGGAGCGAGTAAATCGTGCACTCAAGATATGCTCAGCATGTGCCCTAGATTTCAAGGAAGTTGGTGCAAATATCCGAGTCTAGCGAATTTGCATACAACAACACTATCGAGCCACTATCCAGATGGCACCTTATGAGGCTCTCTATGGGCGGAGGTGTAGATCTCCAATTTGCTGGTATGAGAGTGGTGAACAGAAAGAATTAGAACTTCAGACAGATCTAGTGGCAGATACCACAGCAGCTATACAGCAGATCCGCCAGAGGATAGAGACAGCTCAGAGCCGCCAGAAAAGCTATGCTGATACGCGGCGTAAATCTTTAGAGTTTTCAGTTGGGGATTCAGTGTTCCTCAGAATAGCTCCCATGAAGGGAGTAATGCGTTTTGGGAAGAAGGGCAAGCTAAGTCCCAGATACGTGGGACCATACCTTATCAGCAGAAGAGTGGGCAAGGTAGCATATGAGCTAGAGTTACCCCAGGAAATGTCAGTTGTCCACAATGTATTTCATGTCTCTATGCTGAAGAAGCATATCCCAGATGCCACCCAGGTGATTGAGCCCCAACAGGTACAAGTTCGCGAAGACCTCAGCTATGACAGTCGGCCTACAAAGATAGTAGATCGAGCAGTTAAGAAATTACGGAATAAGGAAGTACCATTAGTAAGGTCATTTGGCAAAATCACACAGCAGAAGAGGCAACTTGGGAGACAGAATCTAGTATGAGACAGAAGTACCCAGAGTTATTCTAAGTTCGAGGACGAACCTTTTATAAGGTATGGGAGATTGTAACGCCCGAAAATTCTCAAAACTATTTTAGAAATATTCTATAATTTTTCTGGGATTTTAGAATATTTTTATGGAATTTTTAGAGTAGAGGAAGTGGCAAAAATAAATAGGACCGTAAAATGACCTACGAGGGAATTGAACCCTAGACCTATTGGGTCCTACGACTTATAGATAACTTTAGTAACCGGATGAACCCAGCAGGGCCGTGCTGAAAGGAAAGGGAAATAATTTTATTTAAATTAGAGTTGGGGGAATTAATCCCTTAATATAAATAGGAATTAATAAGTGGGGAGATAGGATTTTAATCAGCAACTTCTCTTTTCCTCACCCTAGCCACGCCGCAACCCTCCCTTCTCCTCTCCTTCTCTCGGTGCCAACCACAAGAACAAGCAAGGGTTCTGTCCCAAGGGTTCCAAGGGCAAATTCCGGCGACGACTTCGACACGTGGACGCTCCCCTCCGCGAGAGGAACGCTTAGACGCGAGAAGATCGTCGAAAGGATCGTCTCCTCCGGAAATCTAATGATTAGAATCGTAAGAAAATCCAAACAGGAGGTAAGAAACCCCTCACCTGCAGTATAAGTAGCTTTTTGTAAGATAGAATGCTTTTAAATTAGCTATATGTAGATTTTTTGACGCATAGGGTGTATTTAACCCTCCTCGCAGATTTAGGGATTTAGTTGAGCACCTCTAGATGGGCCAGACACGTTTACTCCTTTCATTTAAAGATTCTAGACGTCGTCGGGTGCCTAGAGGTGGTCTCCCTAATAAAGGGGAGAGTTGGAGCACACTAAGTGCTCGATAAAATGCTTAGCTCAGTAAAATGCTACAGTAGGCATTTTTAATAGCTTAGTAAATGCAATAGAAGCATTTAAAATAGCTTAGTTAGTCTTGCTACAGCATATATGGGACTGCGGTCCAATGGGTGGGCACCCACAGTCGCCTCTAGGCTCAGATAACCTAGTAAAAGCAAGATAAATTCGTTAGCTATGATCCAGTATTTTACTTTCAGTAGGGGCACTGTACGGGACTAGATGTCCTTGGGCTGGACTCCCATAGTCGGTCCCTAGGTTTAGATAACCTAGTAAACCTTACTAAATTCGGGATTTGCAACCCCGGGTCTAGTTAAAGATGCGCGCATAGCATGTACAGTTGCCGGGCCCATTAGCAGCATGATTATGTATTTTAATCTATTATGATAATAGTTTTCCAAACTCACAATCAGTCATGTGATTATATTCTAAATCAGTTCTAGTTCAGCTTTAGTTTAACTCAGCTATGTTTCAGTTAGTCATTTCTTATTGATACTTCAGTTATTGCCATGACTAGTTTTGATTTCTATGTTTTGTAAGATAGTATGCCATGCCTAGCATTCTCTATCAAGTTTTCAATCAGCATCTTTCAAAAGCATGAACTCATCGTATGTATGTTTTAGTGAGGTAGATGGTTTCTTACTAAGCGAAAGCTTACAGATACTTTCTTTTCCTTATACTGCAGATAAAGGTAAAGGAAAGATGGACTAGCGGAGGCTGGAGGGCAATGCTACGAAGATGTGTGTGGGCAGGAACTTGGAATAAAGATCTTAGAGAATTTCAGCAAGTTTGTTTTAAGTATTAGAACCTTTAGCATTTCTTATTACGCTACTTTTGCTTATTTAAGTGTTTGCATGCATGAAGTAATAGAAACTCTGCTTAGATTGTTAGTAAGCCTGTTTAGAATGCTAGCTGTTTGTTATTAGAACGTTTCCTGGTCATTTTAGAACTTGTAATGTGATTGAGGCACGAAACAGTGCTGAAATCAGAGATTAGCTGCAAAATCAGAAACTCCAATCGATCGGTGGATCGATTGGGGGTTCCCAATCGATCAGCTGATCGATTGGGCAATTTGTTCCGCGAACAGTAGGCTTCTGGATCGATCAGCCGATCGATCCAGCAGTTTCTGTCGCGAACAGAGAGCTCTGGGATCGATCACCGGATCGATTGACCAGTCTGGATCGATCAGCCGATCGATCCAGAATATTGTCCCGAGCACAGTAGCGTGCTGGATCGATCACTGGATCGATCCAACCCAAGTCCCGCATACAGTAGCCGGCTGAATCGATCACTGGATCGATTCAACCATTCCAATCGATCTGTGGATCGATTGGGAGGCCTGAGATTTGCTGGGAAGCCTTTAGTTCAGTTCCTTGACCATGGGGGAGGTAAAATATGTCATGAATAGTTAGATTACACCCCTTAGCATGTATAGAATCAAGAAATATTAGTAGTTTAGCAAAGTTTTAATTAGTACAGCTTCCGCATTTAGATTTAGCGATGGTCAGGAAATAGTTAGCACAGATTAATGTGACGATCGGCCTCACAGCCTAGTTAGTAGGAGGCGGGCCGTTACAGAGTGGTATCAGAGCCAGGTTCCATACTTCCTACACACACATCAGCATTGAACCTGCAGCTTCCAAGTAAGAACATCTCTCACCTTATTTATGTTTCCTGTTTTCATGTTAGAAGTAAATGAAGCATGTTTATTTATGATAGTACCTAACATGATAACCATAGATATGCAATTATGATTGTATTAGTTATGTATGTCCTCTATGTCTTTAGAATGGCACGAGGACGCCCAGCTAGAAGGGCACCAGCTACTGAGTCCCAGCATGAGGCAGGCAGTTCAGTGCCTCCTGAACAGCAACAGGAGATAGCCACCTTAAAGGCTAATCAGCAGAATACTCCCACAGTCACCCCGGAACCAAACTTAGCAACGCCAGTAGTCTTAGAGGTTCCCCCAGTCCAGCCTACGGCACCAGTAGCCCCAGCAGCAGAGGCAAAGAGAGAAGCCTATCTGATCCAGTGGCAGAGAGTCAAGCCCGAGAACTTCTCAGGCACCAGTGAACCATGGGATGCTCAAGCCTGGTTCAAAATACTGGAGAGTACGATGGAGCTTTTGGACTGGCCAGAATATGAGAAGGTGAAGTGCGCCTCCTTCTGTCTAACAGGAGATGCACGCATGTGGTGGGAGAGAATTGGAGCGAAGCGCCCAGTAAACCAGATGACATGGGCTGACTTCGAGAAAGAGTTCTTTGAGGAATTCTTTCACATGCGGGTTACAAACCGCCACTACGACGAGTTCACTGAGTTTCGTCAGGGCAACCTATCAGTGGAGGAAGCCGTGAAGAAATTCAATAAATTGGCTCGTCTATGCCCTGAACTAGTCAGCATAGAAAAAGAACGAGTTCGGTTGATGCTCAAGATGCTGAGGCCGGAAATAGCGATGAACGTGGCTGGCGGCATTCATAGGCCGCAAACCACCGAAGAACTAGTCAGCAGTGCTCTGACCACCGAGCACTACCAGAATAATATCAAGCAGCAGAAACAAGTCCTCTCAGAGTCCAAAGGGCAAGGAGGCTCAGGTACTCAGAAACAACAGGGCCACAGCTCTAACTGGAAAGGGAACTCTAGCAACAAGCGCAAACCAGGGAGTTACCCAAAAGGAGGACCAACTAGTAAACAGCCCAGTTATCCAAAGTGTGCTACTTGTGGGAAATTCCACCCTGGAGTTTGTCGTAAGGGCACACGAGGATGCTTTGAGTGTGGACAAGAAGGGCACATGGCCAAGCAATGTCCGAACAAGGCCAGCTTTCCTCCACCACAGCCGATCCAGTACGAAGCCAAGCCAGCACAGTTGCATCAGATGCAGGCCGCTTTAGATGGTCCCCACATCAGCCAGGGCAAACTAGAAGCCCCTCCAGCTACGACAAATGCACGGATCTACTCACTCAACTTGTAAGTGAGTTTCAATAAATTGGTTGTTCGGATCCGACAAATGCAGTTACCCTGATGAGTGAAGGATTCTTTTTCTGTGCTGACTTTTTCTATGCTTCGGTTAAAAAGAACTTGGCCGCTTTCCTGATGAGCTTGAGCTTCTTGTGTTCGACCCGAACACCCAACTCAAGTTCATCAATAATAACTCATACCACTTAAGAGTTATTATTGAACTACCGCACAAATCCCATATTACATTATGGGCTCCTTCTTATCATGAGTGCGTTAATCTCCCTGTGTTTAAGATATCGAATGTCCATTAATTAAATGAGTTACTGACAACTCACTTAATTAACATCTAACTCCAAGAGTAATACCACTTAACTTCATTATTATGTCGGAACTAAGTCCACCTGCAGGGTTTACATGATAATCCTTATGAGCCCCTCAAGGGGACATCATCATCCTAATAAATAGGACACAGATTCCTTCTATAATCAACAACACACCATATAAATAATATTATTTCTCAACTTATCGGACCTATTGATTTAACGAATAAATCTCACCCTTTGATAAATTAAAGAAATAAATACTAAGTACATGTGCTTGTTATTATATTGGGATTAAGAGTACGCACATCCATAATAACAGAGGTTCTGTTCTTTTATGCAGTCAGTATAAAAGGAACAACCTCAAATGGTCCTGCTCTATACACACATAGTGTACTAGTGTAATTTTATAGTCAAGATAAACTAGTACCAAATTACACTACAATCATTCCAATGGTTTATCCCAATCCATCTTGGTTGTGAGCTTTTATTTATAATTTATAAGGAACCGATAACATGATCTTCTGTGTGACACTACACACCATGTTATCTACAATATAAATTAAATGGGCAACTGCATTTAACTAAATGTAGACATTTGACCAATGTGATTCTTATTTCAAAATAAATGTTTATACAAAAGGCTAGGCTTTTAGTATACATTCTAACATCTCCTCCAGAGCTGAGAATAACAACTGCTTCCTACGACTGCTCTATTGCGCTCTGCTCCTGCGACGCGACGACGCTTCTCCAACAACTTGCGGCTCAAGTTTTTTTTAATTGTTGTCGGTATTTTTTTCTTTTTAGACGAGTTCTTGTACTTTCATTTGTAAACACTTTTCGAACTACTAGTGAATTGCCCAACGAAAGCACTCGACGAGTGCAAGCCTTGGAGTAGGAGTCGACGAAGACTCCGAACCAAGTAAAACTGGTTCGTGTTAGCATTGTGTTTTGTGCTTTTTCAACTGCTTACTCTAATTCGATAACGAATTTTTAATCGCTATTCACCCCTCCCCTCTCTAGTGACTTCTATGATCCAACATCTTCAGTTGAGCTTTGCTCCAATCTATATTCCTTCCCGCTGCAATGATGATGGCGACGACGATGACAATGATGATGGTGATGGTTCTTCATGACTTTATTTATGTATGAATGTTATTTGTCTCATAATTAGTGATTTTGAACATTAATTATTTGTTATGAATTTTTCATTTTTGTATTTGTTATAATATTGTTAATTTGTTTCAAATAAGGTTGGTGAGACTAATACAAATTGAAAATCCATGCAGAAAGTAACTATTAAATTCTGTGTTAGTTTATAGGAATTTTTTCTTTTATAAATAATACTTTTTGTTTGGTTGTTTGTTTTGATGCAGGAAAAGAAGAAAAATTGCAGGAGAAAAAAGTGTTTGTTATGGAAGAAGAAGATTATTTGGTGATGTACCTATTGACTTGTACGGTGGATTTGATATATAATTGATACTTCTTATATTGACTTGTTTTTATGGATTTGATATGTAAATAGGATGTGTATGTAACCTATTGACTGGTTTTGATGTATGGATTTGATATGAATTTGGTTTCTAATATAAATAGGATGTGTATGTTATGAAATATGATGTGTTAGATGTATATGTTAAATATGATGTGTTATATAAACAGGTTTGTAAATGATTATTGATGTATATTTTTTTAATACGATAAAATATAAAAAATGGTTAGGTTCTGGATAAAATTTTAGTATTTTGGGATAAATTTGGTGATAAATTATTTTCGTTGTCAAATTATCATAAAATTATAATTAATGTATTATAAATCTACGATGAATCTATGGACTCATCGCCAAATATGTGAAGAATTCGTGGATTCGTCGTTAAATTTATGATGAATCCCGGATTCATAGCCAAATCTGCAATGAATGCCGGATTCATCACCAAATATGCGATGAATCTTGGATTCATTGTAGATTTGACAAATTAGCATATTGTGGACAAATCTATATTTATCGTAGATTTGACAATAAAAATAATATTCATCACCAAATCTGGCAAACCAAGTTGGTGACGACATTGTCAAATCTACGATGAAAACTGGATTCATCACCAAACTTGGGATGAAAACATAATTTCATCGTAGATTTGTATTTGGTAATTTTGCGATGATTTTAGTTTTCATTGCAAAATTGTAACGAATTAAATGATGCCGAAAATATAATTCGTCGCAAATTTTGCAACGAATTTACATATTTTTGTCGCAAAATTTGGTGACGCCTTTTTTACAACGAAAATTGTTTCGTCGCAGAATCATTGTAAATTTATTTTATGACAATTTTTTTATAAAAAATCATCACAAAATTCATTCCCAATTTTGTTACACTAAGTGGTACCAATGAGGTCTTTAACCGTTTAACATAGCTAAGTTTGCGATTACAACCTAAATGGACTATTGTTGATTTGAGTAGCCCCTTGCAAGTGACAAAAGACAATTCGCTCGTCCCAAGTAACCCCTTGTAGGTACAATATGCAAAAATAGTTGTAAGATCATAAAGTGCAATTACCTCTATCATTATTTTCTGCTGCTCGCATATAGGCTACCATCATCACCCTTTATTAACATTTTAACCTAAATATCTATGATACTGGAGCAAAAAAGAGATTTTAACAGGAGTAAATTTTTAGATAGCAACAGTAGAAAATTAGGAAAGCACACAGAAAATTCATAGCCAATTAATAGTGACAAAACAAAAAAAGTTAATATTAAATGAAAGAGTGGGCTGATCATTAATTAATCTTTTAAATACTAAATGAATCATATTATATCAACTATAAAATCATAATTGATATAAAACAGACTTAATTTATTCATCTAACATTTATGTCAACTATAAATATAATTATATAAATAATTAGGATTCTTCCGAGAAATTTTATATATATATATATATATATAGAGGTAGCTGAAATCTAAACTTTAAAATAGCTCTAATATTAATCAAAATTACTCTAATTAATGATAGTTAAACTATTATAAATTAGTTAAAATTACTTAAAATTAATTTAAAAAGAGGTATCTTATTAAAAACTTGCTTCAATATTATTATATTATTTTTTTTATCAAAAGTATTATATAAGTAGTATAGATCAAATCATCGTAAAGGGTGTCTTAGTGAAAGATGGTTAACATTATTTAACACGGTTGTAATAATTTTAATAAAAAATATTATTATAATAGTGTTGAAGTAATTTATGAATCTAAAATAATTTTAATCAACTTATAATAGAGTTTATAATTATAGATATGTTATAATGATTTTAATTAGAACCACTGCATATATAATATTTTGATTAAAATTAATCAAAATTACTATAATATAAAGTAAAAATATTTTTAACATTAAAAAAATAAAGTGAGTGAGATGTCATTTCTATAAAAAAAAATGATATCCTTCAAATTTTTATCATAAATAAATTACTGAAAAAATATAATAATCAACGTAGGATTCTTCTTGTTTAAATTTATTATTATTATTTTATTATCAAAAGGTATTTCTCTAAGATATTAAATATAGAATTGAGGTGACGTTGAGTCCTCTCATAGAAATCGAAATAAAAATAGGTATCATAGTATTATGGAATGAAAATGAGTATGAGTTTAAGTATCACTCTTAAAAATAATATTTGGTTAGTTAAATATTTTCAATCGAAATGAACTTAAATTTTTTTTACCCTTAGAAAAAAAATTAGATGTGAGAAAAAGTTCAATGTGAGAGAAAAATATGATGAGAAAGAAAATATGATGAAAAAGAGAGTGTGATGAGAGAAAAAGTGTGATGGAAAAAATAAAGAGATAGAAAGTGTAATGAGAATGAAAAGAGGGAAAGTGTGATAGAGAAAATGAGGAGAGAGTGTGATGAGAGAGATTGAGGAGAGAAAGTATGATGAGAGAGAAGGTTGAAAAAGAAAGTGTATTGAGAGAGAAAGTTTGATGAAAAAAGTGAAGAGTGAGAAAGTGTGATGAGAGAAAATGAGAGATAGTGTAATGGGAGAGAATGAAAAAAGGAAAAGTGTGATAGAGAAAATGAGGAGAGATAGTGTGATGGGAGAGAATGAAAAGAGGGAAAGTGTGATAGAGAAAATGAGGAGAGAGTGTGATGAGAGAGATTGAGGAGAGAAAGTATGTTGAGAGAGAAAATATGATAAAAAAATGAAAAAGGTGTGTAATGGGAGAAAAAGTGTTATGAGAAAGAAAATGTGAGGAAAGAAAATGAAGAGAGAGAAAATAAGGAGAGAGTGTGTGATAGAGAATGTGTGATGAGAAAAAATGAGGAGAGAGAAAATATGTTGAAAGAGGTGGTGTGATGAGAGAATAAGGAGAGAAAAAAAAAATTGAACAAATTATTAAGGATATTTTTATCTAAAACGTAATTCTCATCTCATTTCCATTAAAACCTAAGGGAGGAGATGAGTTTCATCAATACTTAAATTTTTGAATTTCATTCTAAAATCTTGATTTCATTTACATCAACTAAATATAAAATTTAGAAATGAATCTATTCTCTTATTTTTTAAATCCTTAAATCAAATGTTTTCTTAATTTTATTCAAACCTAAGAATAAGAATAAGAATAAAAATATTAAATTTCTGTCAAAAATACAGTTATACAAATATAAACCGTAATCTTTAATTAAAAAATCTTCCAAACCGATCAACTGTCAGTCGTTCCAACCTTTCCTACTCGCCCTTCAACTACCATATTGGAAAAGTTAGGTTAAGTGCGTGCTTATTCGATATTTACACACGTGGCCTTCTGTTATTGGAGACCGTTGTGGTCCCCGTCTAAGACAACCTGTGAGGCGAGATAATCCAACGCATCCTGACGCGTCGTGCCTCACTGTTTCGACACCTCATCGTAAATCATAATTGTAGGCCTCCATGAGTCAGCCATCAGTTTTCGTTGATTGGACCAAAAGCGAATCCTGGAGTCGTGGTAAAGTTGTAGGGCAACAGCTTTGGTGATTCTTAATTCAGCTATATTGAAATTTTTAATGAAATATTTTCAATTAAAACCTACAAGTTTCTGAAATAGCAGAGATACCCTTACTTGTTCACTTCGCTGACTATAATGCCCTCGCTATGGCCGGGTCTTCGTTCGCTTGGGTCGATTTAAAGAGCCATGGTGGAGTCCGGTGCGAATGGTGTGGGGATCTGAAAGGGCCGCGCCTCTTCCTGTCGATGGCCAGCTCCAAGGTGGTTATTGGCGGCGTAAAGGCCGCCAGAGAGGTCACCCGGCGCGACTTCCCTGGGGACTTCGTCTTCGGATCCGCCACCTCGGCTTACCAGGTAATGGATCTCAATTCGATCTTCCTGCGTCCTTTTTCTCTGGTCCTCACGAGACGCCTCATTCCTCTCCCTGTTTATCTCTTGCTTCTTTCTGAATCTCGAACACAGTTCTACGTTTTTGTTTCCCCTTTGATTGTTTTTGTTCTCTTGGTTTATTCTTGTGATGCTGAAATAGCTCAGTCCAATGGCGGGTAAATGTTACTAACAATTATTTCTTTATATTACAAATGTCAGTGTGAGCTTGTTTGCAATGAGAGAAAGGTACCTTTCAAATTATCTTCAACAATGAGTTTATTTGATCCAATTATTATTTTTCCAACATCGTGGAGAGGAATGTGATGAAGTATTGTCCCGTTTTCATAAGCCTCATATACTCTGTCTAGAGTATTAATCACTTCACTTAACAAGCTTCCAAATGTTCCAACTTTTTCTACCATTTTCGGACTTTGTATCTAGAATCACATGAAGTTCCTAGCCTGCTATAAGTATAAGTTTGTGTGTTGAAAATCTAAGTGAGATTGCAAGAAATTAGTGGTGGGTGCAAATGTAGGTGAAGCTGCAAGTGCAAATGTATGAGTGTGAACTGTGAAGTACACTAGTTAGAGTGTGAGTGAGGTGTTTTCTTGCAAGTGACGAATGTTTGAGTGACTTAGTGAAGTGACTCTGTATGACTGTATGTCTCATATCTTTCTTTCTCTTTGCACAAAAAACGTGCTGCTTGAGTTCCGTGAGTGACTTGACCGTACACAGTACCTGCTTGAGTTCTGTGACTCTTGATCCTACACTATACCTATTATCAATAGCCTACCGCATTTCAGGTCCCAACTCCTCTCCAACCAAACCACACTCATTGATATGCCTCGCCGCATCATACCGGTTAGTCGAGTGTCAACCAACCTATCTAACACGTGGAAATGCTCAATATTGTCTCTGCCTATAAAAGAGGATGCATTGTTCTTTCCCTACTCGCAATGGGTTCGACGTACTTACTTGAGTACCAAAAGTCCTGGGTAATGACTGACACAGTTGTTCTTGTACAATGGGAATATGAAACTCATTAAGAAAGCTAGTGTAACCTACTACCAGATATGCTTGGAGGAAAGCTTGTCCATTTTAGTAGGAGTCCTTCAGAGGATAGATCTTTTTATCAATCTAAAATAGTGCACATTAGAATATTATATATCTTTGAAATTTCCTCAATGTGCAGATTCCATGACAATTAGTATCTCATATATGACTGTTTACCATTTTTAAGTTCTTTATACATAACTAGATAAATAAATCCTCATTATCATCTCTCAATACAGTAACTTAAATTTTTAGATGGATCTTACTAGATTTTTTATATCTTGTTTTCATGATGACAGGTAATGCATTAAATTCTTTCAGCACATTCATTTTTTTGACAGTTTAATGAGAAATTATTTCTTTTGGATGATAAGGAAGCTTTTTGTTTCAATTTATTAGGTAGAAGGAGCAAGAAGAGAGGGTGGAAAAGGAGATAGCATTTGGGATATTTTTTCAGGGAAAAAAGGTACAGATTCAAAATTTTCTGTAAACTTCACTTCCTCCAACCTCAATTTATCTGCTATTAATTTTTTGTATGATCAGAGAACATAAAGGATGGATGTAATGGAGACATTGCAGTAGATCAATATCATCGTTTCAAGGTCAAATATACTTCTTCTCATCTTGACTACCTAAGGAATCTTATCATTTTATTTATTCTAATGCTTCAGGTTGCAGAGCCATAATATATCACATATTTTCAGTCACGTATTTTCACTCTGAACCAATATGTTTGGAGCTAATTTTTATATAAGTCATTCTTGAATGATGAATCTTGATGCAGTTCCTTATTTTGGGACTTTTGTCACATGATTATCATGCTTGCACAATTAAGTTAAAGAATATGGAGTTTGAAACAAGACAACCCATTCTTCAATTCAAAGAGAAACATTTTAGTTCTTGGCAGTTGTTTTTTTTTTATTTGTTTATTTTATTTAACATCACAATTCAATCAATTTTACCTTTCTCTCTATTGCAACTTTTTCATATAAACCTACTCCAGGCATTTCAAAATTTGAAATCATGCAAAAACTAAGGAAGGATATTTATGTTATCACTAGAATTGTGTTTGCTTTAAGAAAAAGAGAACCCAGAGGTCTCTTCTCTTATAACTGAACAAATGTAAAAGAGGAAAGTTTAAGAGCAAATGCCTTTTGTAACTAGTTTGTTAGTTATTGTGTGGAACAATATTATTGGGTCAAATTCTAACCAGTCAGATTCGAGTTCGGCAACATAGTATTATTAAACCAATGTACTATAACATATCAAACACTCAACTATAATACTTCATAAAAAAAGGGAACCATAGAGCTTATGTTCAAGATTCACTATGCATAAATGATCCCCTTTTTTTTTTTTGATGGAACATAAATGCTATCTGTTACAACCTGCATTTTTTTTGTTATACAGGAGGATGTGGAGCTTATGTGCATTCTAGGGTTTGGAGCTTATCGATTTTCTATAGCTTGGACTCGAATATTTCCTGGTACATTTTCTAACATACAAGTGTTGACCTAAACTTGGTGATTAAATGAGCTACATTATATAAGGTGGTAAGTCATCAATTATCACCGATTGCTCTTAGACATTTATTTGAGCCATCAGAAAGTTTCCCATTTTCTACACTAGCTACTCATAGGAAATTAAGAATACACAAAGAGAACAAGTTGATTATAATTAATATGAGTTATCTCTTAGAAACCCAAAATTTTCTCAGTTTCCTTTTAACTTGTTGATAAATATTATGGAAATTTTACTAAATTTTTTAAGTTTAACACCAGCATAAGAATCCATTTAAATAGGGTGGATGTTTCTATTTCTTTCCTGTTAACTGATGTTCAATTAGTCAATCTGTAGTTCTTTGTTTTGCATTACAACCATATTGTTATTGCACTAAAATCTAAATGGTGTTCAGTGAGATAAAACTACGTCAATTATGTCATATTGACTACATAAAATGGATCTAATTGAAGAACAGGTTCACTAACCAATGACTTGAAGATTAAAAGTGTCTGGTTGTCAGGTCCATCCTTTTTCTTTCATACAAGGTAATGATTGTAAAACCATTTCCATAATGGTTGAAGTAAACTATTTGGTATCTCTTTCACTAAAATTTTTGGACTATATTTTCTTTACCCAGATTATGTTTTAATGCTTTTGAAGAATTTCATTATTTTTTTTGACAGTTTTTCCATTCTGGCAGATGGATTAGGAAGTAAGATCAGTGAGGATGGAGTTGCTTATTATAACAGTTTGATCGATTTTCTACTAGAAAAAGGTCATTAACTATCATGTGTACCTTCAGACAGCAATTTAGACCATCAACTTTATGCTCTAGATTTTGAAAACTTTGAATTGCAGGTATACAGCCTTATGCCACACTGTATCATTGGGACCTTCCAAATATTCTGCACGAGTCTATAGGGGGATGGCTGTCAGAGAATATTGTGTATGTCTGAACATAAAAAGTTCATGCGGGATATAGGTTTATTGAAATTCAATCATGGATGCTATAATATATCTACGTCTCTTGTTTCAACCAATCTTGTTTTATAACAAACAGAACCATACAACTGGCACTTCAAAAACATCTGCTGTCTCTGTATTTTGACTTGTCATAGTATATATGATTACAATAGCATTTCTTGCACCTGAGGAAGTTATTAAATTGGATTGTCATTATGCTACAACTAAGTTAAATGGTTCTTAAGTGGAAAGCATACTGATCTTTTTTGCTTCCTTTGTTTGCATGAACTTTCCATTTGTTTCATCCTATTTGTGAAAGTGACTTTTACTAGAGAAACATTGTTTGTTGTCGTACATCATACATATTGTGATTATGCAAATCCTTGAATTATCGCTACAATTTACAATCACTTTTGTTCAACATTATTATCACATGATCCATTATAACTGATGGAAGTCTTTTTTTCCTCAAACCCGCTGATTGAGAGGTTCCCCCTATATTAGAATTTTAGTGAAATTGAAGCATAGTACTTCTAGTTTCTCTTTCATATTACTATTCTTCATTTATTCTGCTTGAGGCCCTCCATCAAAACATAATTGATTGATATAGTAGGAGATAATCCAAATTTCCCAAGAAACTAGTATGACCATTCTATTATCATTTACTTCGTCATTTGGGTCATAGAAGCCTAATTCCTGGGGACACATACGTAAATATCATTGCTCCCATGACCTGAGAAGTTCCTGTTAGAATTTGATGCCAGATTATTTGACCCAAATAATGATCTCTACTACACAATCAGTACAGCCAATACACTTCATCTCTAGTTCCCACGGATCGGCACAATTGGTACTTATAGGAGTGGTTGTTCCAATAGCTAATAGATCTTAAGTCAATTCCAGCGGGTGTAAAATGTTTCGTTGGGTGCCTGACTTTCCCCATACAAAGGGCCGCTGTGCTAGGGCAAAATACCTCCTTGATTTAGCTGCCTGCATCTAGTCAGGGGTCGGCAGCCGCCTGAAGTGAGCGTTCTCACCTTTTGCTCCAATACATGTCATCTCTACTATACAGTCAGTACAGCTAATAAATGTCACCTTCAAACACTATAGTTCTTAATCTTCATTTCTAGTATTTATGGTTTTATCAATCAATTTAGATGATTTTTTATTTTGATTATTTGTCACTCTTTTTATGACAGGCAATATTTTGCATTGTATGCTGAAGTTTGTTTTGAGAAGTTTGGAGACAGGGTGAAGCACTGGATAACAATCAATGAACCACGACAAACAGCTATTAATGGATATGGTTATGGTGTTTTTGCTCCTGGAAGACATCAAAACTCATCTGTGGAGCCTTATTTAGCTGCCCATTACCAACTTTTGGCTCATGCAGCTGCTGTTTCTGTTTACCAGAAGAAATTTAAGGTCTGATGTCTGTACAATTTATCTGCATTTTTTGGAAACCTAGGATACCATGTTAAGTCGAAGGATGTTTAGCCTGTGATTCGCTTATTGCATAAGTTAGAGCATAATAGATGGCTACTTATTGTTGATCGAACTATAATTTGTTCTTCATTTTTACCATATTTTGGTCATGTATTATGACAATGAGTTCGGTTAACTATGCTTTCTCCAGGATACTCAAGGTGGTCTAATTGGCCTGGTAGTGGATTGTGAGTGGGCTGAACCATTTTCTGATAAACTGGAAGATAAACTTGCTGCTGAGAGATGGCTGGACTTTCAGCTTGGATGGTAATTTTTTTGTATTTTTAATTTCCAGTTGGATATCTTCATTTTTGAGGTCAACTTGCTTCTTTATACTGCCACATCAAAAATAGGGCTACCTTGTACCATTTCATATAGCGCTTCTTTATTGTCAATTACATTTTTATTAGAATTGCTCATTTAATTTCTTTCTATTGTTAAGTCTTGTTTTCATGACAGTTTGACCTCAGTTAAACCACTATTTGTGACCTTTTATATTGTTTTTTCAAACAATTGCTTTTCTTTTATTTCGCATTTTTTGTCTTTTTAGTGACTACACTGTATGGATTGTCAAAGGAAATGGATGAAGTTTTTTTTCTTTACTCAGGAGTTTTCTGGAATTCTCCATTTTTTTTAAACATTAATCCTGTACAGATAAAGAAGTATTTTTGGGGCCTACCTATAGATGTAGCGATTACCATATTTTTGAGCCAGTATGCCACCTTTTTTCATGCTTATACTATGGAAGAATGTGGCAATCTACCTTTTTAGGTTCCTCTTCAGTTTCATTTCTGTGAGTACATTGTAAATTAACTATTTTAAAGCTCACTCTTTGAGCTCCTTTTTGCATAGCTTGAGCCAACTTTGTGACTTAACTGCTGTTTAATAGTTAAAGTTCTGTTGACAGCAAGACCACCGCCGCCAATTACATGATGTCTCCCAACTTTGCTCAGTCCGACTTATTACTTTTGAAGATCGTCATTTTATATTTCCAGGGCCATGCATCTCTGGAACTAACAGAATTCGAGAAAGAATGTTATGTTGAACTTTTAAAAGTTAAAGAAAGAATTTGAAATGAGAGGATGAGATATGAAATAATTCTGAACCTACCAATAAAAATAAGGCAAAATAATGCTAGTCATTGTCATGTAATTCTCGTCCTATCCCTTCTCGTTTCCTCAAACCTCTGTATAGGATGAACTGGCATGGTATATATGAAATTGAGAGGTCTATCTTTCCCAGTTCAGGCAATATGTACCCCTAACATGAGATTTCTAATCCTGTTTTTTTGTGAAAAATGGTTATTAGCAATTTGAGACACTAGAGAATCTTATTTACAAACAACTTGTATTACTATTTTTTTTTTCCTGAAGTAAAGCTAGAAATAGCTATTTCTTGATCCCTGAGATTGAAATACTTGGCCAATTTTGTGTTTTGGGTAACATTTTACAAGTTGTTTGAGCTTATAGAAGCTATCTAACACACAGTTTTTTTGTCCCAAGGTATCTGGATCCAATTTACCATGGGGAGTATCCCTTGTCTATGCGCGAGAGGGTTGGAGATCAACTTCCAAAATTTTCAGAGGCAGATAAGGAGTTGTTGAGGAATTCAACTGATTTTATTGGTCTTAATCATTACACCACTAAGTTTGTTCGTCATGTAGAAAACACAGGAGGTCTTCATTTTTATCAAGTTCAAGAATCACATATCACAGGTATAAACAAAGGCAAAATGCCTACCCGTTGATATACATTTAGACTTTAGTATATTGTTTTAATTGTCATTGTTGTTCTTTATGCACGTTAGAAGATATGTTTAATATCAGAAACCTATTATGCCACCTTATATTTCAGTAAATATGCTCTTTTGGTACACTATTTAAGTAATTTTTGGGGAATTTATCATAGCAAAATATTCTTGTACATTCTTTACTTCTTTTACTTGAGCATTCAGAAACATTTTAAATGTGTACTAGTTAAGTTGGACTCTCAAGTTCAATGTGCAGTATAATTAGTATTCATACTGCTCATTTAGGAAAGCAATGACTCTACTATTGCACCATCCTCAAAAGAACAATTTTACTCTTATCAAACTGAATGCTTGTTAGCTCCTTTGCTCATCCTAACTTTGAGAAACTACATTAGTTCTACGTTTAATAGTGTTTCTCTATTTAACAATTTTCTTTTCTGTTTGCCATGAAAAGCCATAGGGAGTGATGGTGAAGCTGTTGGTGCAAGGGTAAGCATCTGCCTCCTCAAAAAGTACACATAAACATTTAGACATGTTCATCGATGAAATCCTCCTCCCAAAGTATACAAATAAAAATTTACACATGTTCATTGATGAAATTATCCGTCTGCAAAAATAATGATTTTTCCCCCCATAATTCGTAAGGATGCATAATCTTGTTCGGTAAACTCTATCTTGCAGGCTGCATCAGAATGGCTCTACATTGTTCCATGGGGTTTACGGAAGCTTCTTAACTATATAGCAAAGCGCTACCACAATCCTTCAATATACATTACTGAGAATGGTAAGTCACAATTCTTCTAGGCCTTTCTTTGTATTGTTTTTTGATGTATCACTCCTGAACTAGGACAAGAATATGGTAAACAATAAAATTGTTTGATGAAACCTTATAAAATTCACATTACCTGTTGTCATTTCTAGAATATTCTGGAACTTTTGACCTCCTCTTCTAGGGTTCTCTCTACTAACAAAAGTTATTCAGACTTGGAACAACCATAGAAAGTAATCAGGTTTTATGTTTCTGTTTTAGAAATTCACTAGAAAATTAATGGCCTGTTAACTAATTCTCATTTGTAGTAGACTCGGAAAATACCTCTGAAAGTCCCCAAAAGTAGTTTAACTTAGCTGAACAAACAAAAGTATCTTACATACTTCCCTAAGAGATTTATCGCAGACTTAAATGAATACTGAAAGAAAGCTCCACAAACTAGTTCCTGCTTACCCCTCATAAGATTTGGTTTCATAACTGTCTACCTTTTATTAACTGCCAGGCATGGATCAAGAAGAAACTGAAACAGCCAGTCTTGAGGAATTACTCGATGACCAAATGAGAGTTGATTACTATAAAACATACCTCAGAGCAGTTGCTGATGCAATCAAGTACGTTATCACAGTCCCTAAACAACATCTTTTTAGTTGTTTTCAGGCAGCATAAGCTGGTGGTTCTTGCTATATAGCTCGTGTATTTGTCATAATTGTTACAGGGATGGTGTCGATGTCCGGGGATATTTTGCATGGTCATTCTTGGATAATTTCGAATGGGCAGAAGGATACACCAAACGGTTTGGGATGGTCTATATCGACTACAAGAATGGTCTTACTAGGTACCCCAAATCGAGTGCCCTTTGGTTTTCTCATTTCTTGAAGGATGGTGAAGAAGATTGCGGAAAAAAGGGAGATCAAGAGTGAGATTTCATGCTATAACCTTCATGTTTCATTATCCAGAGTATACTCTATTGTGTCTTATGCCCAATAAGCTATTATCAAGCTCAATTAATTTCGATTCGGTGGAGAAAAATAGTGATTTAAGGCTTTTTCATTAGTGTTGATGAAGACTTCTGCATGTCAAGATGACACTTTTTTTGTTTTAATTATCGTGTGTTTTTTTTTGTTCATATAATAGTGTCTAAACTCTAAACACAACTAACGATGATGATAAAACCTCTCAAAATGATCTAAGGTTATTTTTAAAATTTAATTACGTTATATAACTCAATTCTTTAAAAATATAATTAATCTTAAACTTTTTGTAAACAATATCTAGAATTTAAAGTTTATGTTGATAAAAGATATTTAATCTCCTTATATTCCTACAGTTTGGAGTATATTTGATTCAATTATCAGCCACTTCGAATTTATTTTTATTGCCCCAGGCTAGGGTGCAACTGTAGGGTGCTAATGTACTTAAGAAAGTATTTATGGTGTTTGATTCTTAATTACACCACATTACAAATTTACAGGTTAATTTTTTTAGTGGGATGATAAATTTGAAAGGTTTGATTGCAAGACGGTTCGCTACCTTTCAGATTTATCTTCATCATGAGCGATGAAAAATTTTCATAAGATTGACATCTCTAGGATTAGTCGACTCCAAAAGGCGAGATACCTTGTATTAGTTAAAAAAATTATTTATTAAAATTGAAACTACACTTGGTGTCAAAGCTAAATTCATAGTTGACAATATCAACTAGCTCAAGTTGGTAAAGGTCATAGAAGTTATAATTAAAATTTTAAGTTGAAGCCTTCCTCTAATCCAAATGTGAATGCCTTAGTTGATTCCTCTGTTGATCCCTTTCCTTCCACCGAAGTAAACAGAGCAACTCATAAGATGGCATCCCTGGTGAAGCAATTTTTCATATTTTATAAATAGTTGTGTCTTAATGAAAAATCAAACGATACAAGACGAATGCGAACAATCAATATGCCTCTTGTGCGATAAATAGCTACTCTTTTACTCGACATTACATGAGAGGAACGCATAGACTTCGAATTCAGTTACTCGTCCGCGACGTGGACTACTTGCTTGCCAATATTCTTGCCAGAAAACAGTCCAATAAAGGCCGCCGGGCCATTCTCCAGCCCTTCGTTCATGTCCTCTATATAAACAATCTTCCCTTGCTTGTACAAGTTTGATATGGCTTCCATGAATTGAGGGAACAAGTGCAGGTAGTCACTCTGGATGAAGCCCTTCATGGTGAGGCGCTTGGTCACTAGCATGTACAGGTTGGTGATACCCTTAGGATAAGAGACAGCACTTTGAGAGACCATCCCACATACAGCAATTCTTCCGTGGACTTTCATGTTGACGAGTGCTGCATCGAGCATTTCCCCACCTACATTGTCGAAGTAGATGTCGATGCCATTGGGAAAGTACCTGGAGTCAGACATGAGAGAAGTTTTGAGTACACTTGATTTACATGGATAACGCAGAAGATGAAAGAAGGCCATCAATAAAAGTCACAGCAAGATGAATGGACTCTGATGACGTGTAAGCTACTGGACACATAAGTTGGTATAATGATACACAGCTACTGGACACAAAAGTTGGTATAATGATACACAGCTACTGGACACATAAGTTGGTATAACGATACACTCGCTCATGTGGATGATTGATACTAACCTCTTGAGGGCTGCAACCAGGTCAGGTTCCTCTTTGTAATTGAATGCTTCATCGTATCCTAGCTTGTGCTTCAGAAGTTCAATCTGACATGTAGTTGAGTTAGTCATGTGGGAAATAAAAACAAAGATATATAACTTTAACTAAGAAACCGCGATACCTTATCGGCTGACCCAGCACTTCCAACGACAAAACAGCCATGTAGTTTGGCAAGCTGACCAACAAGTTGGCCAACTGCTCCAGATGCAGCAGATATGAAGACACAATCACCTTTCTTTGGAGAACAGATCTCATAGAAGCCAACATAAGCTGTAAAACCGGGCATACCTGTTCCAAAAGGTATTTTCTCAAACCATGTTTCTTATACATATGTGACCGAGTACAAATGACAAATGAAGAAGAGGAAACAGAGGTGAATGATACAAGTGTTTTCTTATAAGATTAGCTATAGCTTCATTTAACTCCATAGTTTAGTAAAATAATGTCATTTATGCCCAGGCTAAGAAGAGTTGCTTACCAAGAAGTCCGACGTGATATGAAAGAGGGATGTCAAGACTTTCAACTTTTCTCAGCTGATCGGTCCTTGTAATAATACTGTACTCTTCCCAGCCAGTTAGACCTGTGATATAATCACCCACACCAAATTTCTGGTTTGTGGAATCAATCACTTTGGACACCCCAAATCCTTCTATGGGCTTCATGAGAACGACAAAAGGCAGTCATTAGACGACTTTGAATAATCATAACTGGGGAACATGGTATCCAATAGAACAATATGGTTCTAGACTTCTAGTTTACAATGCAATGCATAATGAGTCAAATAGGTACAGCAACACAAATAAATCTTGAACCTGGATTGCTTATGATTGCCTATACAAGTCATATTCTTAATCGAACCAATGCATACAACTTGGTAATAAGAAATCAAAGTATATATTGTAAGATGCTTAATTCAAAAAGAATCTTAGACATTAAGCAGTGTAGTCTCATTTCCACTAGAGTTCGATCCCATTATACTTTGTTTATATGTCAACCTACCCTGTAGTTTTCCATCTTATATTTTAAACATATCCTATCTCAGCACTGTAATTGAATATGTTCATCTTGAAGCATGTGGATCATACTGAGACTACCTACCCACATTACCTATTTATAAATGGCTAAACACACCAATAATTGAAGTTGTTTCTTTTGTGTTGAAGCATGATTTAGTTCACAGAAGCTCCTTGTCAATGTAAGAATAGTAATCAAATCTCAATAAATATTGTTCATTTCAGCTGAAGTATAATTTAGCTCACAGAAGTTATTTGCCAGATGTTCGTTCCTAGTTAGTCTTTGCCTAATTTAGGGTTCTATACTTCCTTTTGTTCCTATCAAGAAACAAAATTACTCACTTAGGCTCCGTTTGGTAGGGGTGATAGGATTAGAATTGGGTTGATTAGGATAGGATTGGGGGTAGGATTAATAATCACTCCCCATGCCTAAGGATTGTGAATCCCACTCCTAATCAACCCTAATCCTACCCCTACTCAACCCTACTAAACATATTAATAACTTTTTTTGAAAACATAATCCTAATCCTATCATCCCTACCAAACGGAGCCTTACTGTTGATTTTAAAAATCCTAAAAAAAAAAAAGGAACTTCTTTAAGAGTGACTAGAACTTCTGTAGCCTACTGGAGAAGTAACAGATGACGAGGATTTGGAGGAAGCGGCCTCGGGAAACACACAAAAGAAAAGAGAATAGCCAAATCGAGGACCATTCAAGGGGAAGCGAAACAAAACCCTAGATGTGGAGGGATAGTACCTTCCCGGGCTGGAAAGGCGGGATATAGGACTCGTAGTACTCCCTCATCCGCCCCCTCATGTAGGGATCGCACGAGAGGAAGAGATTCTTGACCAAGATGGCGCCTTCCGTCCCGGGAGGAAGCTTGAGGCTGATGGTGCTCTCGCGCAACTCCATGTCGGACTCCTTAGCCGATCCGACCATGAAGTTCTTCAGCAGCACCTGCTTGTTCTGCACCACCACGCCATCCCCAGCTTCGCCAGCCATGAAAGCAGCAGATCACAGAGGAGGAAGAGGGGAGTAGGTGAGGGTTGCCGTGGGCGAGAGCGAGGTGAGAAAGGACCGTCCCATGGGCTTTTAATGGAGACGGGGAGAAGGTGATCGTGGTGGTCACCGCCACCGCCATCGCCATCGCCATCGCCATCGCCCTTGCACCAACCACCCCTACCTTCTCCCGATTTTTTCAGTATTTTAATTTACTTACATTAACGTATGAGAAGGTACGATCGTGGGTGAAAATGAAAGTGTCGTCTTATTATGTAGATTAGGGGTAGGTGCAAATGCTGCCGTCTGTTGACTCGAAATCTTTTCATGTCCATTCATCCTTAATTTTTTTCCTTTTTTTCGATTTCCTAGCAACGAGAAGACTGCTAAAATTATTTAGTTTCTTTTATTTGTATATTATTATTGTCTATTAATTGTTATTATAGAATCAAGTAAACAAACTATTAATTAGCTATTCACCTTCTATTAATTGTCTGAGAGCTGCTTTTCCCACTCCTGTTGACACCCTCCCCTCCCCGGGCCCACCCTAAAATATAATTGTATTTACCTTTCTACCTTTTTCCTTATTCCTCATTCACGTTTTTTTTTGTTTTAATTTGTTTAAGTTTTGTTTTTTTAACTAATTTTATTTTTTATCAGTTTTATTTTTTGAATAATTTTTTTATTATATATTTTAATTTTTGTTTATTTTTTATGTTAGATTTTAAAGTTATTATTTATAAAAATTTAAATAGTATAAAAATATGGATCAAAATAAAAATTATATATATATATATATATATATATATATATATATATATATATATATATATATATATGAAATTAATATATATTGAGGGGTAGTGTCACGTTTTATTTTATTTTATTGATTTTTGTTTTTCTTAATCAGTTTTTTTTATAATTTTAATTCTTTTTAAATTTTTTTATTATATATTTATAATCTTTTATTTATTTTTTAGTCGTAGATTTTCGCACACACTCCCTTCCCCGTCCCTTCATATTATTTATCTTTATATCATTTTTTTTGTTTTTTAAGTATTTTGTCGACAAAAGTGTCATGCTTTTTTTATATTTGTAATATGAGATTGAATCTTTTATCCTCAATTTTCTCTGTCCTCTTATCCCACTCATCGCCTCGAGCCCACTACCGGCGGCCTCTGGTCGTCAACCCGATCAGAACTACCTTAAGGGAAGGTGAACCCGAGGGTCGCTATCAGGACGATCGACGTCGAAATTCGACCGAATTTAAGCAGGGACTCAGATCGTCGATGAAGAAAAGTTTACTCAAATCTGATCGAATTTCGGGGTTGATCGCGTCGATGGCGATCGCATTCACCTTCCTCCTAGGATATAGTTTTAATCGGGGCAACAGCCGAAGGCCGTCGGCGATGCCACCGATGATGGGCTGGGGTAATGAGTAGGATACGGGGACAGGTGATATTGGGATAGAGGATTCGATATATTATAATTTTGTTTTTTTTAATAGTAGATTTTAGGGGTTATTATTTATACAAAATTTAAAAGTAAAATATGGATAAAATTTAAAAAAAAAATGCTGAAAAAATAATAAATAAAAATTATTTTAAAAAATAAAATTAAGGAAGTAAATAAAATTGAAAAAAATAAAACTAAGAAAGTAAATAAAATTGGGGAAAAAAATAAAATAACTTGTTATTTTAAAGAAAAGGGGTAAAAAGAACATATAACAGGGGAGAAAGAGGGGGTGTGCTGTCAAAGGGGTGGGGAAAACAAGTTACCTCTCTAAATAATATGTAGTAGTTAAATTATTTGTTTTAATTAGATAATTGATATAAAAAAAAAATATGGAATCATCATATTAACGGTCCTTAAGTTGGTTCTATGAATATGAAGAAAGGTAAATTAGATAATTGATATAAGTTAGTACTTGACATTACAATTTTCTTTCTATAAATAAATTTTCGAATTATAAATTTAACCATTAACTTATTTACTTAACTTTCATAATTCTAAAAACACATATCACAGCTTACTTATACTCCGTTTTCTTTTATTACGAAATAATTATATGAATTTAGGCACGTGCATTTCTAAATTTTGTATTGTATTCGTTTAAAAGTTCGTCAATTTATCAAAAAAGCGTATTTAGATTTTAAAATTTATCAAAAAAAAATACTAATTATTTATAAAAAAACGTACTTTTTTACTATACATTTTCTATTTATCCTATTAAATTTGACTATTTTTATTAATTTTTTCATTATTTCTCCTTCTTCTATTTTTTTCCTTTCTCTCTCCTCTTCTCACCATGCATGATAACGCGTCTCATTGTTCCTTTATACGTTAGTCATTATTTAAAAAATTAGTAACCGTCCATAATTTACCTCTTCTATGTTGGCCCTGGGGTGGATTGACAGAGGCGCTAGGGGCGAGTGTATTCACCTTTTGTCACCATGCATTATAACACACGCATGCATGAGGTGTTGCCCGTGGGACAGGTTAGCGGGGGCATTGAGGACGAGCGTATTCATCTTTTGTCACTATACATGATAACGCACGCCTCCTCTCGGGATGATCTAGTGGCTAGCAAATGAGGTGTTGCCACCATGAGGTCTGGGGTTCGAATCTCGGCAAAGCCGAGGTAAATGCCTCCCTTATATGCTAGTCATTATTCCAAAGGTTAGTAGTCGCTCGTGATTTATCTCCTTCGTGTTTGCCTTGGGACAGGTTGACGAGGGTGTTGGGGGCGAGCGTATTCAATTCCCCTTTTGCTACCATGCATGATAGCACACACGTCCCCTCGGGATAGTCTAGTGACTAGCGCATGAGGTGTTGCCACCATGAGGTCTGGGGTTCAAATCTTGACAAAGTCGAGGTAAATGTCTCCCTTATGTACTAGTCACTATTCCAAAAGCTAGTAGCCGCTCGTGATTTACCTCCTCCGTGTTGATCCTGGGACGGGTTGGCGGGGGTAGACTCGACCCCGAGCCGGGTCTGGCCCGGACCCGGCCCGTAACCGTGTCAACGGGTCGGTTACTCGTTGATCTGGTTCACCGGGTCGAACCGGAACCGGCCCGGCAAGTTGCCTGGTCGGTTCCGATTCATTCGCTGTAAAATCGGCGAACCGCCGGTTAACCGGCGGGTTGAACCGCCGGTTCAGCCGATAATTTTTTTTCCCCTTAAGCGGCTTGAACCGCTGGTTAACCGGCGGTTTATAGCCGTTGGAACCACCGGTTAACCGACGATTCGTAGCCGTTGGGAGGGTTTTTTGGGTTTTTTTTTCCACGGTTAAGATAATTTGACCGTTTTTTGATCAATGGCTATGATTTAGTATCCGTTACTATCAAAACTCTATAAATAGAGAGCTCATTTTTCACACACATCTTCTCTACTCTTAATCTCATTTTCGTATTCTCTAATCTCTAGACTCTACACGCTTTCGTTTCCAATTTTTAATTACAATGGAAGGAGGCCGCGGAGGTGCATCATCTCGAGCCCGGAAGGGAAAGCAAATAATGAATCCGTGAGAGGAGGACCCTAACATTCAATCTACCGATGATGAGATCGAGCATCTTCTGAATCCGTCACTCGAAACACAAGGAAGTACCGATGCAATTACTTCTAAGGTTTGAGAACTTCCTCATCTAAAGTCTTCTATTTTTACTAAACATTTTGAGAAGATCACTCTTTCGTCGGGAGAAATGCGTGCAAAATGTAAGCACTGCAATGCTTCCTACAAATTCCAAGCCGGCGACGGCTATGGGTTGTTGAAACGACATGTAGAAACGAAGCACCCGACGGAATATAGACTCGACCATTCTCAAACACAATTATCAATATTTTCTTCAACTAGCGGTAGTACCGATTCCGGTTTATTTTTATATTCGGATAATAAATTAAGAGAATCATTAGCTAAATTTGTTTCCGTAGAACATTTTTTTTTAGTTTTGGATCTAAATGCATATTTGAAGATTTTTGTAAAGAATCTCTTAATCTATGTGCTAAACGTGTTCCTAAGACTACACTTACTCGTACAATTAAAAAATTAGTAAAACAAGGAAAAAAGAATTTAATTGATGAATTTAGTAAATTAGATAATAAAGTTTCTTTATGTTCTGAAATTTGGAGTGATCATTGGCAAACATTCGTATATGGGTGTGACTTGTCATTGGATTGATAACTCTTGATACTCTAAAAAAGATTATTAGCTTATAGAGTTTTTGATGAATCACATAATGCTCATAATATCGCACAATTATTATGTTTAATTTTAGAAGAATATGGTTTAACTCATAAAATATTTTCAATATCATTAGATAATGCTAGTCCCAATACCGCTTGTATAGATGATCTAAAATTTGTTTGTCAACCTATTATTGGAGATTTATTTTTTCATATTCGTTGTGTATATCATGTTTTAAATTTATGTGTTCAAGATGGTTTAAAAATTTTAGAAAGTTATATTAAACCAATTAGAATTGCAATTTCTTGTTTATGGTCTCATCTATCTATAATGAAACAATGGGGTAGGTTTTGTAAAATTAATGGGATGAGACCTAAAAATTTTTCCCGTGATGTACCAACACGTTGGAATTCAACATACCAATTATTACAAGATTCATTTCAATATAAAAAATTATTATGTTCATTTTTTACACAAAACACTAATACTAATATCTATTTATTTTCACAACAATGGAATATTTGTAGTAGTATTTGTGAAATTTTAAAAGTATTTAATGATGCAACCGAACAACTTTCTGGTGTTTATTATCCCACTGCTCAATTAGTTTTAGAAAGTTTTTCTAATATAGTATTAGTTTTAAATGAACATATTAATAATGAATTTTTATCTCCCTGCATCTTAGCTATGAAAACTAAATGGGAAAATTATTTTTATTTAATTTCTGAAATTTATTTAATTGCATTTGCTTCAGATCCTAGATTTAAATTAGAATTTTTACAAGAAATGTTAACTTTATATTATGACATTTTAATTCCAATTAAAGATTTTTTTTACCCTGATCCAGTTAATATTATATATAATGTTAGAATTTATTTATATGATATTTATAATCAATATTATGCAAAATATGGAACACAAATTAATATTTCTGAAATACAACAAACTACTAGTAGTAATTTAAAACTTACAAAAACACAACTCTTATTAAAAGAACGGACAAAACGTCCACGAGGATCCTCAAGTTCCACATAGGAACTTGAGAATTATTTTACGACTTCTTTTGATTTTAATGAAGCAGATAGTGAAAACTTCGATATCTTAAAGTGGTGGCCATAGAAGGCTTAAAGTTTTTCCCGTTCTCTCCGTGATCGCAAAAGAAATTTTAGCTTGTCCAGTGTCAACTGTTGCTGTAGAGCAGACGTTCAGTGCCAGCGGTAATATATTAGATGAACGACGATCAACTTTGTCTCCTGACTCATTGGAAGCCCAAGCATTACTGGACTATTGAACCAGAGCGAAGAAAAGAATCCAAGGAATGCAACTTTCAGATGACGAAGTTGAAGATTTTGATACTGGAGGAACAAATACGACAAGAATAGGAAATGGTAGTGAGTGAAAATGTAAAAGGATAAAAATGTAAAAGAAAATGTAAAACGATAAAAATGTAAAAAAACTACGTGGGCTTTGATTCCCCGAAAGGGATATATAGGCAACTTAAATAAGTGCAAACCTTTTTTCCAATAGTTTTTAATTTTTAATTTTTAATTTTTTTAACATAATAATTTTGAACCGTGGCAAACCGTGATGAACCGTGAACCGAACCATGAACCGGCGGTTCCGAACCATGAACCGGCGGTTCTGAACCGTGAACCGTAATCATCTTGGGCGGTTAAGGCTAAGGGTCGGCCTGCCTAGAACCGTTGAACTGGCGGTTCTGAACCGTCGGTTTCGAACCGTGGTCAGGTCTAGGAGGGGCGCTGGGGACGAGCGTATTCGCCTTTTGCCACCATGCATGATAATGCACGCATCTCCTCCGTGTTGGCCTTGGGACAGGTTGACGGGGACGCTGGAGCGAGGGTACTCGCCTTTTTTTTTCCACCATGTCACCATGCATGATAACGCACGACCGAGGAAAATGTCTCCCTTATGTGCTAATCACTATTCCAAAGGCTAGTAGTCGCCCGTGATTTACCTCCTCCATATTGGCGTTAGGACGGGGTGGCGGGGGCACTGGGGACGAGCGTATTTGCCTTTTTGCCACCATGATAACACATGAGTTGCCACCATGAGATCTGGGGTTCAAGTCTCGACATAGCCGAGGTAAATACCTCCCTTATGTGTTAGTCACTATTTCTAAGGCTAGAAAGCTCTGATTGCATTCATTTTAATTTCTGTGGATTTCTAGAATTGTAAGGAGTTAAACGATGCTATTCATTTCTTATTTTGGCTTCTCAGATATGTTAAAATATTTTCATAAGAATCGACGTGCAAAAGAGAGGAAAGAAAAAAGAGGAGAAGAAAGAGAAGAGATGTTCCATGCATAAAGGGAAAGAAAAGAAAGAGAGAAATGACAGAGAAAATAAAAAGAAAAGTACTGTAAAAAGGTGCACCCTTTTGTAAATAACAAAGTAACTTGCATCTTTTGGTAAATTTGAAAAATCTAATATAGCTTTTGGTAAATTACCGTTAAAAGTTTACTATCTCAATTTATATGATCGTGTTCTAAAGCGGAGAAAATGATAAACTAGAAAATGTAGCTATGATATTGATTGAATGAAGACTCTATGTTGTCTAAAAAATGCTTCCAAAGTGTTTTCACGTGTAAAAAAGAGCATTAGCACTCCGACTAGGAAAGATGTCTCCGGCATAGACACTCTGTTGCTCAAGTTAATGACCCAATGCTCAAGTCAGTGATCCAATTGAGTAGAGTAAACAATAGTATGAATGAATAGTGTCTATGAGCATGTGTAATTGTGTAGTATCACGTACCTGTCATTTAGATGGAGACTTTTTTTTTATAGTGTTAATGTTTATGAATGAATCTCTAAAGTATTTCCAAAAAAGCACAGACCATATATAAAGATGCTTTGACACATTTTTTTTAAATGGACTCACAATCTTATATATGCTTTGACACATTTTTTAAAATGGACTCACAATCTCGATGATTAACAGGGTGGAAGCTTCTAGTGTACAACATGCATGTAGAGTATTCTCTATCCTCCATAGCACAAAATGCTAAAAAGGAATATAAGACTGTTAGATTGAGGGGCCCATAATATACTTACATGACAAGCCGACCGAGGTCCTCTTATGACCTGATCGCCCATCGCTTGCAAGGGCGGTTAATCGAATTTATAAAGTATTGTCGAGGACTTGTCCTTCACTTGAGTTATCTGTTTAGCCAAAGAGTTTAATTGGATCGGACGTCTAGTTTGTCCAATTGGACCGTAGTTCCAATTGACTAGACTGCTCGATCGAGCAAGTTAATCTTGCTATCTTCGAATGTCAAAGAAGTCTTGGCTCGAGCAAGTGCTAACTCATGTTTAATTATTTATCGGTATTCAATAGATCATCGTCCGACCGACCCATCAGTCCGGTCAGACGAACTCTCGATCATGATGGTCGACTACGCTAGCATCGAGGATTGACTTCTCCTTAATTTTGACTGTCATATTAATCAACCTTCTTTATTTTGACTTGACTTAGAGGTTTCATATCATCTACCGTATTACTATGGAATTCAGATAGATACAAGGGTATGGATACATTAAAAAAAAACTTAAATTCTAAACAAACTTAAATTCTAAACCAGGATATACATCATTCAACATTTTTTAAAAAATATTTTTTGAATTAGGGAGTCGTAGAATCTATTGATAATATTAGTTTGTAAATATTATTGTATTTTATAATAAGTTTACTATAAATTTTCTAAACTTTTTTCATGATTACAAATTTAATCTTCTCAATTTAAACTATTAAATTTTGGGATTGGATCCTCTGATCTCTTGGTCTCTTTATCCTGATCCACTTCTAAATCAGGATAAAGAAATTGGTCAGAGGTAATGACCCCCACCTGTTAACAAATGGGGGTTATTATCCCCTACCAATGTAAAGACTAGATCATGAATTGATTCTATTTTTAGGACTAGAGGATCCGTCCCCTTAAATTTTGGTTATTAAAAAAATTTAGATAAATATATTAATTTTAATTTAAAATGATACAGATTGCTTTAGATTTATTAGCTTCCATCGGCCATCAGTGTTAATTTTGTGAATTTATATTATTCATAAATTTAAAAGTATGATATTTTTTCTAAGGTGAGTTTTAAAAATTTATTGGTCAGTGGATATCATTGTGCTAATGAAATAAAATTTATCTAAACTTTTGTTCAGTAAAATGCCTAAAAAAAAATCAACGACACCTGAAAACTTCGTGAATGTTAAAGCAGATTAAGCCATGCTTTTCTTCACCGTTGGATTAATTCTCCATATCGAATCTGACCGATTAAGTTTTTGTGAATATTAAAGTGGACTAGGTTCTGTGAGGCCGTAATACTTTCCGGAGCCGTTAGATCATTTTTTTTCTACATTAACTCTGATCGTAGAATATTGATGATTATGGTGATCAATTTGTCATATTGAATCTGAGCGTCGAATGGTGATGATCAAGTCGGATTAAGGCCTTTACTATAAAATTTTGCTACACCGTTAGATCATTTCTCCTATGGGATCTGACCGTGTAATGGTGACAACCAATAGGCTTACCGGCCTCCGCCAGTGTTCTCACCTCCCATGAAGACAAAGGCGCTCGGGTCGCACTCGCACCCAACGTCAGAGGTGAAACTAAAGAGAGTCACAAGTCCTAACATGTCCTAACATTCTTAGCGTCACGGGCCGGTGACTGTACTCATTAGCACATCATCTCCAATTCGACCGCGAGCGAATCGTTGGAAGGGAGGGCACTCGGGGATCGCCCATGGACGCCTGTGCTCTCAATCTCAGTAGCGGAGGAGCGGTTCCCCAACTCCGAGCGGCGAGGAATAATGTGACGATGGGATCAGCCCCGCTCTACTCTTCTGTAGCTGGCTGGGCGATCGTCGGCGGAGAAGCATTCTCAAGGATCAAGGTCCGTGTATCGGCAAGGGGGCGGAGGTGGAGTCCGAGTTCCAGGTTCCGGTCTGCGGTGGTGAGATCCGGCAGTGAGAAGAAGAACAACCATGGAAATTCCTCTTCTTCAGGTAAAGGCCTCACCTTCTCCCTTGTTCCCTTGTTTTTTTTTTTTTTGGGTAATATATTTAGGGTTCTAGCACGATATCGGATTCTGATCAAAGAGAAGAAATTTTATAGATTTACCATTCCATACTATATCACTTCAAAAATGTTATTGATATATGAGATTTATTTTATTTTATTTTTTCTCGATTTTCTGCGTTATATTGTGGCATTAGTATGTGGAGAAGGGTGCACTGGATCAGCCAGAACATCAAGATAATCCTAATAACGAAAATTTTGAGCTTGCTGACTTGGTATCATTGTATACATTTGAAAGAAAACATCATTTTCCCTTTCTTGATTCTGAGTATACCAGATGCTTATTCTTCTCAACAAAAATGTGTTTTGCGGATTTTGTTCGTGTGGATGGATAAACGTTATTGTACCCATTCTGAATACATTTCTGAACTTGCTATATGTTCTTCATATCTGTACTTGGGTATATCAATATGAAATATGACTATACAGATGGGAATTTTATCCCCTTCATATAAATGATATTAAAGAGCAACCCAAAGGTACACTTCAATACATTTAGCAGTTGGATATCATGATATCAAGTTAGTTTATCTTCTGTTCAGAGTGCTGAAGGAGACTCTAAATTTATATAGAAGATTGGTGTTATCTTTTTGTAATTTAGGCTGAAAATGGTTCATTCAATAATGAAGCAATATTATCTGTTTAGATTATCTCAAGGTGTTTTAAGCCGTGTCAACAGTGCCATGATTTTGAAGAAGCAAATATAAACTAGTGACAACAGGAGGAACATTAATTTTAAGCTAATACTACAATAAATTATACCAGCTATTGAGGTAGTGGAAAGCCATAGTGGTTGTTTCATACTTAAGCCTCATCAGCAGTGCCATGATTATTTAAAAATGGCAATACTATGTTTCTGTTGAACTCAATCAAATCCATACCTTGAGAGGTACTAAACTTAATTCTTGGTTGAAGGTCTCAGCAGTTGGTTCTTCCATCTTTGTTCAGACTAAGTATAAATTTTTGAGCGGACCTATTTTTTTATGTGCAATAGTTTAATAAGGTTACACTTATATTTTGTTTTGTGTTGTAAAGTGAAGCATAATATTGTATAAGCTACTAAGTGATCTAATTTACAAGCAAAAAAATGATAATAGGTCGTGCCTTGACTGTGCATTTTTTTCCCCACATCCATGTTTTCAGTTGAAGCATTAGTAAAGAGTTATTTCTTGATTTAAACTTTCATGGTACTACATACTAGTCAACCGTTCGATATTGTAATGACAAATTTGAGATACTTTCTTATCTCATCAAATGTTCTAGCAGGGAAAGATGATTCTTCAATCCCTGAAGAAGATGATGGTCTTGATGAAAACTTTGCACACCATGGGAAACAAGAGTCCAACGATCCCATGATGAAGTCCCAATCAGCAGGAAAAGGCAACCCTTCAATCCCTGAAGAAGAGGATGATCTTGATGAAAACTTTCCACACTTTAAGAAACCAAAGCCCAATGAGCTCACAAGCAAGTCCCATAATGAATTGTGGGGTTGGCGAGATTTCAGGGCAAATCTTGTTGCTAGAGAGAAGGTAAGTTGAAAACAAATGCAAGTAGTGCATCATCCATTAATGGTTGTTTTGCCTGGTACTAAACTAGTCTCTGTTTTGGGCTTGCATGGCCAATGCAAGCCATGAAGCACTTCACATGTCATGTTTTAGCATCATTGATACACAAATTTTGCAATGTGTGGTGACAAATCTTTACTTTTTTATTTTTAATTTAAACTTATGGTGTGTGTTATTTGTGGGTTTATTCTTTCATACTTGAGATAATTCAAAGTCCATGCTCATAAGTTTTATGGGTCAGAGTGTAAAGCTATTAGAAAGCGATAGGTACATAAAGTTGATTCAATATCTGAGAACAATCAGGAATGTCTCCCGTTGATAATAAAATAAGAGAAATTAAGTGAGATGATATGGATATGGCCAAAGGCGAGTTCGTTCCATCAAAGTGAAAGTTTCTAGATGTGAAGGATATAGACTTATATATAGAGATAATATTCATGTAGTTGATCCAAATAGTTAGGACAACCACAATTTGATGAAACTGATGAGGTGTTTATATACAGTATTTCCCAGAGTTGTTTATTTTCACATAAGAGTCTTGCGGTAGAGTCTTGTATTTGTCTGAGTTGGTTAATTTCAATTGTTCATTTGCTGTTCCACTTGTGGTCATTATGCTAGTTAAAGCCACTTTCTTGTCTATAATCTACCAAATGCATGAAACACTGCTCCTGAATGCTGCTACGATTCTGGTTTTGTGGCATAGATTCTATGCGCCATTGAACCTATGGAAGATTATATAATCAATTTCATTACCAGATCAGGAGTTAAATATCCGGGCCAGTATAGTATAGTTTTTCTGGTTCTTGAACCCCTTGCCTCTTTTTTTTTTTTTTTTCTTTTTCTTATCTAAACTTTGAATGAAACTGATTCAGAGAGCAATTCAGTTCCTTTTTTTAGTTTGATCACTGCAGTTTTTTGTCTAATTGCGGAGTGCATGTTTAAAACGCCAAATCAAGTAATCATTGGGATAATCTTTGCTTTGGATTTAGGCTTAATCACAAGAATTATCTTTTATGCTATTTTTGTAAATTCCAAAGAAGTGAGTAGCACATAACCTATTGAAGATCACATGTTTCTTTTAGTAGAACTCTGATGCATGTGCTCATTGTTGATTCAGGAGCAGTTGCACAATCATACATCCTCTAACGATTCCCCAACAAAATTGAGTGTAAAGTGGGCACACCCCATTCCGATGCCAGAGGATGGATGCGTGTTAGTTGCTACAGAAAAGCTCGACCAAGAACCCAACTTTGGGAGAACTGTCATCCTCCTCCTCAGATTAGGAACTAAAAATCCAAGAGACGGCCCCATTGGAATCATCCTAAACCACCATCTCCATATTAAGATCAAGGACATGAATCCCTCGAACACTGAGGTTGCATCTACGTTTGCCAACTGTACCGTTGATTATGGAGGGCCACTCGTGGGCGACTTGTTCTTGATGAGTTCCCAAGACAGCTCTCTGGTCCCAAGATTCAATGAGATGATATCAGGCATTTGCTTCGGAGACATGAACAACATAGTGGAAGTTGCAGCATTGGTCAAAAAAGGAGTGGTGAATCCAAATGATATCAGATTTTTCGTTGGCTACGCCGGTTGGCATATCGATCAGTTGCTGCAAGAAATCAAGTCTGACTACTGGGTCGTCGCTGCTTGCAGCTCGGGTTTGATCAAGTCTTCCGCTCACTCTCCAATTTTGTGGGAAGAGATTTTGCAGTTGATGGGAGGGCAATATTCTGATTTGAGCAGAAAGCCAAGACAAGATGACTAGGGTCATGAACTCAGGTTATAGCCATGATCTGCTACTTTAAAATAAAAATTGTACATGTTGCTTCATTTATTAGTCATTTTTTTTAGGTTTAGGTTTAGATTTATACTGGACGTGTTAAAATTAGCTTTTGTGAATGCATAGGTTGTTTTGGTAAATATTTGTTATTATTCCCATTTTCGCATACCTTTTTCGCTGCTACTTATAGTTAGTATTCTTTCAATAAATCTTCATCGAAAATGTCATTATCTTTGGATGTTTGCTTTATTGAGAATTTAACTAAATCAAAAACATATATTCGCAGATGTCTCACAGTTTGCTCATTAATAACTTGCTGGTGAAAACACTCCAACTTCTTATCTTCAATGTACTAAGTAAAACAAGCAGAATCAACCAAACGACTTGAATTAAACTGAAGAATACAAATTAAGAGACACAAACAAAGGATGCAAAAAATCAGTTGATAAACATCAATAATTCACAAGATGTATGTATGTATATACCTGGATCTTCTTCATAGTCACATATTCGATATGTTTGCTCATCACTTGGAAACACAATGAAAACCGTTGCAGGCCGCTAGCCAAATCGAAAACAAGACCAGGCAAAGGATGATATCCACGGAGACGATGAGCTTTACATGGCGCCACCACAGTTTGTATCCGACGACTGGCTGCGACCGCGGCGGCCTATTTGAGGTCAAACTCTGCAAGGGTGCAACCTCCAGTTCTTGCTGCATTGGCATGTTGATCATCACCATGTCATCTTCGTCTTCCTCACTTCTTCTTGAAGGTGAAGCATGGCTCCCCTCGCCGTTGTCATCGCGGATCAAAAAGGAGGAACGAGGCGTGTATTTGAGCGTCGACACCAAGTGTTCGATGACCGAGATCAACTCGTTCCTGGGGGACTTCCTGAAGGCGGCCCTGATGTTCTCCAGGAATGTGAGGACCCACGAACTCCCCGCGCTGGGATCGACGATCGCAAAGTAAGTGTATCCGTCGGCGATTAAGAAGCCGAAGGTCCTCATTCCGGCGGTGTGGAAGTACCAGTAATGGAAGACGGGGGCGTTCTGAAGGCACTCGGCGGCGAGGGTCTCAAGCTCCTGGCCGGCGTTGTTGTAGAAATAGATCACCTTTCTGCCTTTGGCGACGCAGCAGTAGACTGTGCTGATGGCCGGCGGTGGACTCATCGGCGAATTGGGGGAAAGCAGCCTCACCGACCGAGAACGCCTCAAAATCATCAAATAACTGATCTTTCCGCTTATCAGATCAAAAATTTCTGCGGAAGACAGTTCATCCCCCCGAACCAAGTTTTGGTTATAGGGTTTTGGTTGGCAAACTGTAGCCGATCTCGAGCTTACTGCTCCAAATCCAGAACAAAATCAAACGACGGGACGACGAACCACCTCCCAAATCCAATCCACGCGCAGCTCAAGCTCCGATTTGAAGAACGAGGGAAGAAATGGAGTGCGAGAGAAGCCGCGATCCGTCGATCGGAAGCATGAAATGGCGATCGGATTTGACATCGCTCGCATCAACCAACAAAACGTCCGGCGCCGCCTCCCTCCATTTCCCAGAGCTCGACGGCGACTTCTCCTTCGCGTGGATTTCTCCAGTAGGCGACTGCGAATACAAATTAAACCTTGATTCACCCTTGCGTACTAGGCTTTTGATTGGGTGATAGAATCCGGACCCACATTTCGCTCGGTTCGGTTCGAACGGGACTAGCATGGCTGATGAAATATAATAATGAGCAAAGACAAATATTCAGATAAATATACTTTATTTTTACTCATTTATTTATTTATTAAAGCAATACTTGTTCTCCCTAACTTCTCACAAAATTTTAGAGTTGACTCTGAGTAAGGTTCGAAGTTGACTTTGTTTTTTTTCATAAAAAGATTATTTTTGAAAAAAAAAATGTATGGCATTGCTATTGGCCTCTTGGTCAAATGTCCTTGGCTGAAACCTGAAGGGCACTTTGAGGGTGGAGAAATTTTTATGAAAAATAACATTGATTATGGTAATATAATTCATCTATGACTCTGATATGATAAATTCCATAAATAATATTATGCAATCTAATATTATAAATACAAGATTTATCTTCACATATGGAAGACGAACTAATAGAATATATATGTATTTTTTTTTAATAGACATGAACTTTCAATTGCGATCAAGACATGAGTGAGAAGCCATTTCATCCACAATTTTGATTTGAGAATCATCAATATCACTGATATATAACAATGATATATTGTAAAGACACTCCCCCGTTCTTATACAGCTAAGTTACGCCAGCAATGCTTAAACTACTGGAACAACATTGTAATTTTTATTTAATTTGGTTTTAGAAGTCAAATTTGAAGGTGTATAAATGTATAATTATTATCAAAAAATAATAAGAGGACGATCAACAACTTTTAATTAAAATTACTACATAATACTGTTATATACATTAAATTATTCTATTTTTCTTCAGGGTCTGCTTCAATTATAATTGTTATACCGGTCGTTTTAATATTTTTATAACATTTACGGAGCGGAGCTCGCATCTTATTTCGATATAGATAATAATATATATAATTAATAACATAAAAAATATAAAATTTTATAATCATAAAACACTGTAAAATAATTACATACTTATTATTTTCAAATCTTCCTATTTTAAAATTTTAATTTATACAATAGTTTCATTATTGATATGATCCGCTGTCCAAAAATGAAGATGGCTAATTAGAAATGTGGCTCAAATATTGACGAAACAAAGATTCTTCGTTGGAATGATGACTCCAAGCGATCCTACGTGTCAAAAGGAGTGTTAGCAATCAGGTCAGGGAAGGGGTCCCCAGCAAGTACTCTAACGCTCAAGTCAGTGATCGAATCGAGTAGTGTGAACAATAAGATAAATAGTGGCTATGAGTATGTAAAATTACGTAGCATCACATACCCATGCTTGTAGATGGAGATCCCTTTTTATAATATTACTGTTTGTTTGTACAAGAATCTTATCTTAAATGGTCCTGCTCAATACGCTTAGAGTGTACTAATGTAATTTTATAGTTAAGATAAACTAATACAATAATTTCATTATTGATTTGATCCGCTGTCCAAAAATAAAGAAGATGGCTAAAATGATGACGAAATGAAGATTCTTCGTTGGAATGATGACTCCGAGCGATCCTACGTGTCAACAGGAGCGTTAGCAATCGAGTCAGGGAAAGGGTCCCCAGCAAGCACTCTAACGCTCAAGTCAGTGATCGAATCGAGTAGTGTGAACAATAAGATAAATAGTGGCTATGAGTATGTAAAATTACGTAGCATCACATACCCATGCTTGTAGATGGAGATCCCTTTTTATAATATTACTGTTTGTTTGTACAAGAATCTCAAAGCATTTTCAAAAAAGTGTTGGAACCCTAAGGTTATTTAGATGTGATTAAACAAGTTAAGTTAGGTCCTGTTGATTTTGATCTCTATGTCTAAGTGTGCAGGAGCTTAGGAGCATAGGAAGTCGAGCGGAAGACGCGGCTAACAAGAAGGACGACACGGGAGAGAGCCGACGGACTTGGTGCATCCGAGGGATGAGGTGCCCCGGAAGAGTACACTGGTGGACGAGAAGAACGTGCGCGACGTTTGAGGGACGAGAAGGTGGGGAGGAAGGTTGCTCGAGGAGAAGGACGAAATTGAGTTCAGGTGAGCCTTATTTCGGTTGGCCGAAATCATCCAAGCGAGCAGAACCGAAGTGTAAGATCCAGATCGAAGCGAGCAGCACTAGAGCAGAGGGCCCGGACCGAAAAAGTCAATAGGATTGACTTTGAGGGTCCGGGCGCCCGGAACCCAAGTTTTATCATCATTGATGTGGGCGTTGACCGTTGCGTCGGGGATAGAAATCTATCCCACTCCAGGCGCTTGGAATCCTTCCAAGCGTCCCGACCAAGGTTATAAATACAGCTTTGGTCCAGAAGCTTAACAACAACAAGCAATTTGAGTTCCAACACTTATGCGTTTGATTTTGTTAGTTTAGCTTCATCTTTCTGTGCTTTCATTGCTGTAAGAGGCTTCTTCGCCTGAAGGAGATACTTAGTGCGATTCATTTCCTTGGATTAACAACCTCCCGGGTTGTAACCAAGTAAAATCTGTGAGCCTCGTCTTTTAATTTATTTCTTTATTTTATTTTATGCAAGTGTTCTTTTAAGTCCGAGAAGGGCTGTTTGTTTTACTTATGCAGGGCTATTCAACCCCCTTTCTAGCCGGCCAATGAGTCCCAACAAAAAGGACAAACCGTAAAGATACTCTGGCATCTTTCCCAAAATGGGCACGCAATCTCTGCGTTTGGCAGGCTAGAAGCTTCTGATGTAAAGTTTGCATATATAGAGTATTCTCTGTCCTCCGTGGCACAAAATACAAAAAGAAATATAAAGTCATTGGGTTGAGGGGCCCACGATATGCTTCCTTGGCAAGTTGGCTGAGTCCTTTGTAAAGCCCGACCGACTATTATTCGCAAGAGCCACTGGGGCGGCTTTGGGGATGTTGTCGGGGATTCCTCCTCCGATCGGCCTTTTAGTCTAGCCATTGAATTCGATCAGACCAAGTATCTAGTTTGTCCGGTCAGACCATAGGTCTGATCGGCTAAATAACTCGGACGGAGTAAGTAGTTAATCATGGCAGTTTCGAATGATGAAGAGGACTTGGCTCTTGAGGGTGTTAACTCATCTTTAGTTATCCCTTAATACTGAGGGACTCAGCATCCGACCGACCCAATGGTTTGGTCGGATAGACTCTCGATTGCGACGATCGACTGTGCTAACTTCGAGGGTTGACCCTTCCTTGACTTTTACCTCCACATCAGCTGGCCTCCTGGACTTTGACATGACTCGGTGGCCTCACCTTACTTGTCGTATCACAAGTCTCCCCTTCAAGTATAGTCGAAGCAGGTTGCAAGCCCAACTAACTAGACACTTGTGTTGTTTATGCTCATTGTCCTCTGATCGGGTTTTTATTCTCTTTACTGCCACTTGGCTCGAACTGATGTTATACTTAGCCGGTAGTGTTTCTAGGATCCAATGTTTACCAACTGGGCGCTCATTTTTTGTACCATTGCTTGGCTCGAGCTGACATCACTCTGACACCTTGGAAATAAGGTACATCACTTATTATTAATGTTGAACATGATGAGCACATCTTTTTTATCATAAGCTTACTTATTGCCTTCCATCCCTTATAAATGCACCATGTGTCAGAGCGTCACATGTTGCACACGGGTGAAAAGAATATCTAATGTGACAAGCGCCTGTTTGAGATTCAATGTGACTATTGACTGTTTAAACTCAATAATCTAGATTAAATCTCTGATCTCCGTACCCTTGATCGAATGGCTTGCTGAGACTCTCGATAGGGTTTTTAAGCTTTACATTTTAATACCACTTCATCGTTCTTGCGTCTTTCTCTCTATCTTCTTCTTCTTCTTCTTCATTTTTCGCTCGCTATTGCTAATGCTTGTTCAAACCCTTTGATCCTCTAGTAAGTCATATTTCTTTCATGGCATTCGCTCCCCCTGTCACTGTCCACAGGCTCTGGTATACCTCCACAACCTCTGAATTCAATGGCGAGGAGGTGAACCAGATGTGTTCCTCTTACAATATTCCCTTGACCATTGCTTTATCATCCCCTCTAGCTATGACCGCCCTCATCTTCCTCCAGTCGACTTTCTTATTTCTTCAAGGACCAGTTTATGGTCGACCTTCATTTTCCTTTGCATCCTTTTTTCTCTGAAGTTTACTCCTATTTTCATATCCATTTGTAACAATTAGCGTCTAATTCCATTAGGTTACTGTGCAAGGTCATCATACTGTTCCGTCTGTACTATGTCCCCTTGCACCCCTAGGTCTTTCAATATTTCTATTATCCAAAAAAGTCCAAGCCAGACATTTTTTATCTTCCAAGCTCGAGTGGGTGCAATATTTTTTGATAAAATGCCCTTGTCTAATAAAGGACGGAAGTTCCACTACTTCTACTTTCGATCGACCCATCTAGTAATGTTGCTGACCGGGTGGCAAATGGAATTGCCAACACTCCTGAGTTAAGCAAGTACAAGTTGGAGTCAGTCTACCTCATGACCTTTGCTCAGCTAGTCAGTCTGAAGTACCATATTCATAAGTTGATGACTGAGGGAGTGCTATACATATTTGGATTTAGTCTCATCCGAACCAGATAGCCTAATAGCTTCGATGAGAAATTCATCCTTCTATTGTTGTTGGATCTAACTGATTTCTTTTTATATTTTACAGCAAAAATCATGTACTGAGTGACTCCACAAAGTTAGTAGACGAAGAGATAAACGCTCAAGGGGAAGTCGAGTTAGAAAGCCATGGGCTGTTGTTGATCGACCCATCCAAGGAGCCTATTGGCGAAGCGGAAGCCAGCCGAGTTGAGGGGAGCGACGCGACTACAAACACTAAAGAACTGCCACCTTCGCGACCATCTTTACTTCCTGTGACCATCCCCTCCGCGTCTATAGAATCTGGAGAACCCCCGATCCTCTAGCAACAACGTAAGAGACGTTGATCGACCACACCCATGCGATTGGTGACACCCCATCAACAAATGTTTGCCAAAGCATCGATTGCACGAGCCCTCTCTGAATGAGGGGAGAGTTCAACCTCCGCGGTCCCTGTAGTCGCCGCCAGTTTTCATATCCTAGTTTCATCCAAGCGGATGCCTTCACTCCTCGAATTGTAGACTGAAGCTATCCCAGCACAACCCATTTCCTTTTTGATGTCTCCCCCAACTGAACCGACTCCACTCCATTCAATGATACATTCTGCCATCCTCTCTAAGTCCAAGATCAAATCTAAATCCAGCTCAGAACTAAGCGACTAGGGTAAACCTAAACGGATCAAGGCTACCCTCAGGTTACTCTCTCATGAATGGCTTTGCACATTCCTAACCGAGTCGCTAGCTCTAAAGTATATAATAAAGATACAAGGTCCTCTAGCCCAAACTTGGGCTGATTCCTGAGCCCGGGTGATCTTGAGCTCACTTGAGGAGCTGGTTGATCGCTTTAGCTAAGATATCAATGGGTAAACTTACTTTGCACTTGTACATTCATCTTTCTCGTATGCATCCACTAACCTTCTCTCTACATTGATAGTTTTGGGTGGATGACCTAACTTTATGTCAAAAATTTGCCAAGTTGAGCCATGAACATCAAACTCTGTAGGGCTTGACAAGGGGAGCAAGCACATCCCAAGGCTCAGCCAAGCAACCATCAGCTGAGGTAGCCCAACTAAAGAGGGGGTTGGAGAGCCAGCCAGAGATATTATTAGGGGCCATGTGGGCTCTTGCAGTGGGAAAGATAAAAACTACGACCAGACTGTCCAACTTGAGAGACTCTAGAAACAAGCACAAACCTTCGAGTCACGCCTCCACTCGGCCAATGCTCGAAAATTCAAATCCGTAGATGACTTAGACATCAAGAACAAGGAGGCCCGAGCCCTTTCTAAGAAGTTGGAAGAAGTAGAGGCCAGTCTTCTCTCTGAACATGCCAGTCGAGCGGCCAAGCAAACGGTAAATGATCTTCAACTTGAAGAGAAACAACATGCTTTTGATGCAAAAGACACCGAGCTGGTAGCTTTGAAAGCATAATTAAAGGCTTTAAAGGTAGAGATGGAAAACTATAAGGAACGGGAGTCCGATTGGCTAGAGGCCTTTAGAGTAGAATATCTGCACTCAAAGGACTTCAACCAAATTCTTGTCAATCATAGTTCCAAAATATTCGGCTATAATGCAAAGAGGGCCATCAAATAGCTGAGGGATGGAGGCTATCTGACAACCACCATTCCTATAAATTCATTCAGCACCAGAAGATCATGGAGATCATCTCGAAGGATGCCTTGCCTGATTTCGGATAATATCCTCTGTAAAAAGTTTCCATGGTTCTGTAAGATCTTAACAACTATGTGGTTGTAGATACTTTCCTTTGCTCTCAGGCATTCAATGCTTTTTATGCCTTAGCATTTTATCATCTCTTTTACTTTCCTTATACTTGCCTCTTCTAGTTTATTCATGCGCTATTTAAGCAAACATCCACTCAGATAACTCCATGTTTTAAAGGCTTAAAGAGACCCTAAATAACCATTGCTCCTTCAGAGTTCTAAGTGTGCCACATTTAAGCACGTGAGTGAATGCCCTTGTAATGTGGTTGAATATCATGAGAATATGAAACTTAATCATGAGAGCAAGCTCACTTATAATTTGATCGCTAGACACGAGAGTTTGAGACTTGGTTGTGAGATCAAGCTCACTTATAACTCGACCGCTCGACACGAGAGTCTGAGACTTGGTCGTAAGAGTAAGCTCACTTATAACTTGGTCATTCAACATAAGAGTCTAGGACTTGGTCATGAGAGCAAATTCACTTATAACTCGATTACTTGGTATGAGAGTTTGAGACTTGGTCATGAGAGCAAACTCACTTATAACTCAGTCGCTCAGTATGAGAGTCTAGGACTTGGACTTTCTGGGTTGAATTTACTTGCATTCATTAAGTATAAATTTTTACTATTTGCACAAATTTATTATGGATTTACTTTTAAGCCCGATAAGACTATAGATGATTTGCACTTCATGGTTGATCCAAGTTCTTTTCTTTTAAGTCTTAGAGATAATAAGAACCTGAGGTAAGCTTTCATACCACCTTGTATGGCTCGTCCCACTGTGGCTCTAATTTGTTAACATCACCAACAGACTTGATCCACTTCCAAACTAAATCACCGACCTGAAAAAATAAGGGGAATGACTCTTTGATTGTAGTTTTGCTTCATTTGCTACTGATACACCGTTAGCCGAGCAATTGCTTTATCTTTGATTTTGTCTATAAGATCAAGCTCCATAAGATGCAGAACGACATTATCCTCATCGTATAATTACCTCCGATCGGACTCTATGCCAACCTTCACTAGTATATAACTGCTTCTCTGTTGTACACTAGATGAAAAGGGTTTATGCCCGTGGCCTCTCGGGGCATAGTGTGGTAAGCCCACAATACACTGGGCAATTCATCGATCCAACTTCCTCTAAGATGTTCAAGCCTGGTTTTGAATCCTCTAATGATTTTTTTTGTTGGTGACCTTCACCTAACCGTTGCTTTGGGGACAAGCCACGGAAGTAAAAGCCTGCAGAATGCCATAATTTGATCACCATTCCTGGATCTTTCATCTTTAGAATTGTCTCTCATTATTTGATATGAGCTTATAAGAAATATCGAATCGACACACAATATTTTTCCACAAAAATTTGATGATCATCTGCTCGATTATCTTGGCAAACGTCTTTGGTTCCACCCATTTGGAAAAATAATCCACAGCTACTAGGAGGCACTTTCTCTAATCGGATGCCATCGAAAAATGCCCTACGATATCCATTCCCGATTGATCAAAAGGATAAGAGACAATTGAGGTCTTCAATAGTTCCATAGGTCGATGTGGAATGTTTTGACATTTTTGATATGATAAACAAGTGGCTACTAACTTGGCCGAGTTTGCTTACAGTGTGGACCAAAAATATCTAGCTAGTAGAATCTTTCGAGTGAGTGATCGACCGCTCGGATGACTTTCACATGAACCTTAATGCACTTTTTATAGAATATATTGAATGCCATCTGATCCAACTCATTTGAGCAGCGGACGAGAAAAGACTCTCTTGTATAAATGATCTCCCACTAATGTAAACTGAGCTGCCCGCTTCTTTATCATACGTGTTTGCTCCCGATTGGCCGATAAAATTCCTTAAATGTGAGCTATCAATAATGTTTGCTTGACCGATTTATCCAGAGTCCATGGGCTCGGAGAACTAACTAACATGGCTAATTCACCCTCATACTGATTTTCTGATCGAGGGATTTTCTGTAGTACCACCTCTTGGAATCCCGCTTTTAGCCTCTCGAATGCTTCCATATACAATTTTAGCCAATCGTTGTTTATTTTGAAATTGCTTGATAATTATTGAGCTACTAGCTAAGAATCAAAGTAGATTAGGACTCGGAAAACTCCTACATACTTTGCTGTCTATAGACCAACTATTAGTGTTTCATACTCCGCTCCATTGTTGGTGCCCCAATACTATAGCCGAACGGATAGATGCATTCTATCTTCGTGCGGGGATATCTAAGGATCCCGACCCTACTGCCCTGCCGAGTGGAAGATCCGTTCACATAAATTCTCCAAATCTCGTCCAGCTCAAGATTTTGTCTCTCCATCGTAAAATTGGCTAAGGTTTATGCTTTGATGGTTGTCCAGAGTTGGTACTGTATGTCATACTTACTTAGTTCAGTAGTCCATTTGATTAATCTTCTCAACGCTTCTAGGTTGATGAGTACTCGACTCAGGATATTGTTAGTCAATACAATTATAGGATGAGAAAGATGTTAGGACCTTGACGTCCGCCAGAGGGGGGTGAATAGCGTCTCACCCAAATCGTCGCTTCCTACAATGGTTAGTGTGCACAGCGGAAATACAAGATAAACACTTAACAATAGAAAGCAAACCTAACACGTTGATTTAACGTGGTTCGGAGATAAAGCTCCTACTTCACGGCTATCCGTAAGGTGGACGATCCCGATCCGTCGGTGGATGATTCCCCGGAGAACTTCCGGCTAGTTTGCGTAGCTCCTTGTGGGTGGAGAAACCTCACCACAACCTCGTACAAGCACGCTAGATCACTTGGGCACTTGGAGACTCTAATTAGGGTTAACCACCACTAATTTCGTCAACTTCAACCAAGCTTCCAATGCTTGGTTATATAGGCCACGGGTTAGAAAACTCCGCATACCAGTCGACTGCCAAAACATGCAGTCGACTGCCCTTCGTGGAAATTCGACCGTTGCAGCCCAACGACTTGATACCAACCCTCTGTTCGCTACCAGTCGACTGCACCAGTCGACTGATGAAACCACCAGTCGACTGCTACAGTACTGCTACAGTAACGCTACAGTACTGCTGCAGTACTGCTACAATAACGCTACAGTACTACTACAGTAAACCCTAATTTTGGGATTTTACCCCGAGTACATTCACTCAGCACTCGTTCTCGCCCGACCAACCTAGACCTAGCCTTCTAGCCTCCTCCATCAGCCTTGCGTCCCTCGGATGCCTCCCCATCCTTCACGTCTTGCCTTCTGGAGCTTCCATCGACCTTGTCATTGTTGACGGGTCTTCCTTTGCCAAGAGGTCGCGCCTCCGGGACTTCATCCATTGCTAAGTCACACTTGGACTTACATTGCCAAGACTACATGCTTGGACTTACACCACCAAGACTCATCCTTGGACTTTCCTCCTTTGCCAAGATCACACTTGGACTTACGTTGCCAAGACTACATACTTGGACTTACACCGCCAAGACTCACCCTTGGACTTTCCTTGTTGTACCTGTATCCTGCACACTCACAATGCATATCAAATACAACAATAAACCTAACTTAAACCTTTGCCCAAACATCAAAACCTAGGGTACCCAGATTGCTCCAACAATCTCCCCCTTTTTGATGTTTGGCAACCCGTTTAAGTTAGGGAAACAATATAGCAATACATATGCAAATAAATATATGTAATCTACACATGCATAAATTATGGAACCTAATCCTAGGCTCCCCCTTCACCTAAGCTCCCCCTTGAGCTAGGATTTCTTGCAAAGGTAAACTTCTCCCCTTTTGCTAATAAATGAGCAATCGCTCCCCCTTCACCTAAGCTCCCCCTTGACCTAGGATTTCTTGCAAAGGTATGTAAGTTTCCCACTTAAACCTAAACTTCTCCCCCTTTGCCATACATCAAAAAGAGCTCCAACAATATCCCAATTATTGGACTCTTTGACCTCTAATGACCATAAACATCATGTATTAATCTCCCATAAGATTACATACATGTTCACCACTCTTTTGGTCATTTTCTAATGCTTGAAAAATATTTTTAGACCATATCAGTCGACTGCTATAAGTACCAGTCGACTGCCATCGTCAAAATGAGCTTACAGAGACATTCTGTGCTCATGAATAATGTTACCAGTCGACTGGTAAAACCAGCAGTCGTCTGGCCTCGTCAAAATGAGCTTACAGAGGTCCTCTGTACTGAAAATTACTGTTACCAGTCGACTGGTAACTGTACCAGTCGACTGATACTCTTTTTGGGCAAAAATCAACCTTTTTATCCACTTTCAGAAATGCGCCAAAAATTTCACAGACCTCCAAAAAATCCCAAATTTTGTGGAGAGGTCTATTTTATCCATGTCTACTTGGGAAAAATATATATAAAAATATATTTATCACAGATCTCAAGATTGACACAAAATTCAAAACTAGCTAAATGGTTCAATTGAACCTTGACCTAAAGTCCTAGTTTTGGCTTCCTCTTGATGTATCTGCCCATACTAAACCATAATGCATCCCTAGAATTAGTTTATATGACATATATACATCAAAAACTAATTTTCATGCAATATGAACCCAATTCATATTTCCATGCACGAAACACATCCCAATTGTGTCAACCCACTAGGTTAGAGGCTTAAGTCTGTTTCCTAACCACTTGGCACATTTGATAACCCATCTACCATGGGTCCCAGAGGCTCTTTCTAACCTTAGGAATCTTAGCCTTAGTCACCTCCCTTGGTGACTCATCCACTATGGTTAGGCCATTTCGGTGCACCTCGGGTGACATTTGGCCTACTAAACTCACCTTCTTAACCTTAGACATCTTGTCTTTGGTTAATTTTTTCTTGTCCTTAACCTTGGACACCTCATCCTTGCCATAATTATATGCCACCCTAGCATACTCCTTTTTATTGGCCTTGGATAACTCTCCCTTATCCTTGGTCACACCTCTCTTACCAATGTCATGTGCTACCTTAGCACTTGACCTCCTTTTGGTCTTGGAGGGACCTAATTTGACATTTTTGGGTCTTTGACCACCCAAATACATGTCAAGTCCTTTAGGTCCAATAATGAACCTCTCTAGGATTTTCTCCATTTCCTCAAGTTTTGTCTTCAAGGCTTGATTTTCCAATTTTAGGGTTCTAACCCTAAAGTCAACATGTCCACTTGGGCATCCCTAGACCTACCCACCTTCCTAGGCATATGTCTCCCTTTCTTGGGATTAATGCCTAGGTTTTCAACCACCTTCTTCTCCTTAGGCAAGATAGGTTGTTTTCTTTTAGGTCTATCATTTGAAAATGATTTCCTAGGGTTATCACCTACATTAACCCTATTCCTATCATTATATCTAAAACTATAAATATGCATGGGAAAATAATTCATATTATTTTTAACATGCATGGAGGAATTTGAATTTGAACTTAAATTCAAATTAGGGTTTCCCTTACCCTTTACCTTTGGAGCTCCCCCTTGACATAAGCCTCCATTCTTCCTCCACTTCTTCTCCCACTTCTTCAAGTGCGCCAATTTCTTGAGCTCTCCTCTCCTTGGGCACTTTGTGTGGTAGTGTCCCCACTCACCACACGTGAAACACCTAATGTGCTTCTTCTCCTTCTTCTTCTTCCTACAACTCACATTAGTTTCTAAATTAACTTTAGTGAGTTTAGGGTTTACCTCCTTTACCTTCTTGAGCGAAGGACACCTACTCTTGTAGTGCCCCATCTTATCACACTCAAAGCATTTGATGTGATCCTTTGTGCTCTTCTTGGTAGTTGAGGTGGAGGGTTGAGCTTCCAAGATCTCCTCTTCCTTGGATTGCTCTTCTTCCTCTTCACTTGAAGATGTGGACGGTTCCACTTCTTCCTCCCTTGAAGATGTGGATGATACCTCCTCATCTTCCTTCTCCTTCTCGGATGTTGAGCTCGTGTCAACATTCGATTGATCCTTCTCTTCTTGAACCAATGAGTCCTTCTCCTTGGGTTCCTCCTCTTCTTGGATTTGTGTAGGACTCTCATGAAGCGCAATTACCTTTTTCCAAAGGTCACTTGCATTCTCGTATTCACCTACATTCAATATCGCATTAAGAGGTAATAAATTAATTAAAATTCTAGTTACCTCCTTGTCCATCTTCGATTGCTCCCTTTGCTCCTTGGTCCAATATTGACGTCGGAGACATTTTCCCTTCTTGTCCATTGGAGTTTTAAACGGTTCCTCCAACGCAATCCATTCGTCTCAATTCATTTGGAACCACATCTCCATGCGCTTCCTCTAATAGTTGAAGTCCTCGCACTCGTATGGAGGTGGGATTCGGATGTCCCATCCGAGAGGTCCCTCCGACTCCATCTTCTTCCTCTAGCCGCTCTCTTGGCGATTAGTCCAACAAGAGCTCATCTTGCTCTGATACCACTTGTTAGGACCTTGACGTCCGCTAGAGGGGAGGTGAATAGCGTCTCACCCAAATCGTCGCTTCCTACAATGGTTAGTATGCACAGCGAAAATACAAGATAAACACTTAACAATAGAAAGCAAACCTAACACGTTGATTTAACGTGGTTCGGAGATAAAGCTCCTACTCCACGGCTGTCCATAAGGTGGACGATCCCGATCCGTCGGTGGATGATTCCCCGGAAAACTTCCGGCTAGTTCGCGTAGCTCCTTGTGGGTGGAGAAACCTCGCCACAACCTCGTACAAGCACGCTAGATCACTTGGGCACTTGGAGACTCTAATTAGGGTTAACCACCACTAATTTCGTCAACTTCAACCAAGCTTCCAATGCTTGGTTATATAGGCCACGGGTTAGAAAACCCCGCCTACCAGTCGACTGTCAAAACATGCAGTCGACTGCCCTTCGTGGAAATTCGACCGTTGCAGCCCAACGGCTCGATACCAACCCTCTGTTCGCTACCAGTCGACTGCACCAGTCGACTGATGAAACCACCAGTCTGTTGGAGCAATCTCAATGGTCCGCGAGACAATGTGTTTTGGTGTTTGGGCAAAGGGTTTAAGTTAGGATTACCCTCGTTATTTGATATGTGTACTTGAGTTGTGCAGGACTGCAGATGACACATGTGACTCAGGTTGACGGCTTCGGGTCCAGTGAAGGATGGAGCATCCGAGGGACCGTGGACAAGGCAGCGAGAACAAAGGCCTAGGGAAGCGACTTCGAGACATACGCGAAGGATGACATTGATGGATCGAAAGCGCTAGAGGGGGGGGTGAATAGCGCTCGTGGCTATTTCGTTTTTCGAAATCCGTAAATCGTACGTGAAACTAATAGAGTAATAAGCAGCGGAATAAAGACAGTCAAACACAGAGACACAGGGAATTACTTCGTTCGGAGCCTAAGGCGACTCCTACTCGAAGGCCCGCGATCCTTGATCGCTTCCGGTGGGCAACAACTATAATATCGTGAATAAGCACAAGGAAATAAGTACAACTGGAATTGAAATAATACCGACAACAAAATAATAACTGAAGCTTTAGGTCGTCGGCGACTGTAACAGCACTTTAGAGTCGTTTCTTGAGCAGCACACAACAGAAGGAAAGCTTGTCGAATCGTTGTTCTTGAAGCTGCACCTCAACCCTCTTTTTATATGACATTCAGGGCGCCTGGATCCTTTCCGGGCGCCTGGAGTGCGACGTGGCCAACCAAACAGGATGCTCCACGTGGCGAAGTCGCGCAGGGGATAAAAGTTGGTCCCGGGCACCCGGACCACCTTTTTCCAGCAGGTTCCTCACCTGCAAACAAAGGTTAGTCCGAGCAAAATACCCTGCAAGACAGTGTTAGAATATGATAAAACACAGTAAGGAATAACTGACAGTCTTCGGACTGTCCGAGTCTGACTTCGGATTTCCTACCGGAAACCCTAGGTCGACTCGACGCCTACTGTTCCCTCTACGGGGAACGCGTCCTCACCTACTCCCCTCAGGAGAGATTACCTAATGCCAGTCCGGTCCTCCAGACCGACTGGACTTTCCGCCTAGGGTTGCCACCCCCTAGGACCTAGAGTTACCGCCCTCTAGGGTTTTTCTCCACCTAGGGTTGCCACCCCTAGGACCTAAGGTTACCGCCCCTTAGGGTTTTCCTCCACCTAGGGTTACCGCCCCCTAGGACCTAAGGTTACCGCCCCCTAGGGTTTTCCTCCACCTAGGGTTACCGCCCCCTAGGACCTAAGGTTACCACCCCTTAGGGTTTTTCACCTGCCTAACCGCAGCTAGGACTTTCCTGAAACACTCATTCAAACATGTTAGATCACACACTAACTTAACTTTGAATCCTTTGCCATTATCAAAACTAAGGTTCGATCGTCGGATGCTTCCTGCACCAACAGGCATTGGGGACGAGCCGCGGGCTTGGATGCATCCGAGGGACGAGAGCCAAAGGAAGTAGGCTTGAAGGCAAGAGGTCAAAGCTGCAAAGAAAGCGTCAAATGAGTCATAAGGGTGAGGGTACGAGTGCATGAGAGATTGTACTTGGAGTAAAATCCTAGTTTTAGGGGGTTATTGTAGCGGCACTGTAGCAGTTACTGTAGCGCACTGTAGCAGTCGACTGGTGATGGATCAGTCGACTGATGCACTGTAGCAGAGCCGTTGAGAGAGCCGTTGGGCTGGCACCAGTCGACTGGTGCAAGGACCAGTCGATTGGTAACGGGCAAATCAGGTTCTGATTTGTTCCAAGCTCTATAAGAAGGTGCTTGGTATGACCGACCAAGGTGACGAAATTAGACTTGGTTAAAGCCTAATTAGTAGTCACCAAAGTGCTCAAGGTCTCTTGTGTCCAAGTGTTCTTGGTTGGTGTTGTGGTGAGGTTTCTCCACCCACAAGGAGGTTGAGCTAGCCGGAGTTTGCCGGGGACTAATCCACCGACGAATTGAGGGATTGTCCACCTTACGGACACGCCATGGAGTAGGAGCAAGTTATCTCCGAACCACGTAAATGAACGTATTAGCGGTTTGCATTTCCATTCTTGTATTTGGTGTTTAGCTTTCTATTTGTGTTCGTTTGTATTCCGCTGTGCTAACATGGTAGGAAGCAAGGATTTGGGGGCGCCGTCTATCCGACCCCCCTTCAAGCCAGCCACAAGATCCTCCAACACAGTCGACTGCTACAGTACTGCTATAGTAACGCTACAGTACTACTACAGTAAACCCTAATTTTGGGATTTTACCCCGAGTACATTCACTCAGCACTCATTCTCGCCCGACCAACCTAGACCTAGCCTTCTAGCCTCCTCCATCAGCCTTGCATCCTTCGGATGCCTCCCCATCCTTCACGTCTTGCCTTCTGGAGCTTCCATCGACCTTGTCATTGTTGTCGGGTCTTCCTTTTCCAAGAGGTCGCGCCTCCGGGACTTCATCCATTGCCAAGTCACACTTGGACTTACGTTGCCAAGACTACATGCTTGGACTTACACCGCCAAGACTCATCCTTGGACTTTCCTCCTTTGCCAAGATCACACTTGGACTTACGTTGCCAAGACTACATGCTTGGACTTACACCACCAAGACTCACTCTTGGACTTTCCTTGTTGTACCTGTATCCTGCACACTCACAATGCATATCAAATACAACAATAAACCTAACTTAAACCTTTGCCCAAACATCAAAACCTAGGGTACCCAGATTGCTCCAACAGAAGAAAGTAAGGACGTAATCTCTGAACGGCTAAGATCAGTCCATATGCCAACTTCTAGAGAGTAGTGTGGCAACATTCAATGTATTTTAATAAATGACTTTAAAAAAAATACATAAGTTGCTGCTTATTATAGTCCTATCGTACCAACACTGATCCGACAACCCTTTCAATAGAAGATAAGTATATCCACAATGGCTCGCCAACTATGGGTTTCACAAGTACAGGTAAAGAAGATAAATAATCCTTAGACTCTCCCAGCGCCTTATCACATTCGGCGTTCCACTAGAACTTTATGGCTCGGCAAAGTATCTTAAAAAATGGTAGAATCTTATCGAATGATCTTGAGATGAATTGGGATAAAGTCGTGATTCATTTGATCAGACATTGTGCTTTCTTCAAATTACACGGCGAGGCCATGTCTTGGAAGGCTTTCACCTTACTCGGGTTGGCTTCAATTCCTCGCTCTGTCACAATGTATCTGAGGAAGCGTCCACTCCGGGCCCCGAATAAGAATTTGTTGGGCTTTAACTTGAGTCCATACTTCCTCAGGGTTTGGCAGATCTCATCTATATCTGTACATAAATCAACAGTTCGAAGGGACTTGATTAGTATATCATCCACATATACCTCTATATTTCTATCGATCTGCCTTCGGAATACCTTGTTCATAAGCCATTGGTATGTTACTCCTACATTCTTTAGTCCGAATAACATAACATTATAACAATATATTCCTTCAACAGTGATGAAGCTAACCTTTTCTTAGTCTTCTTAAGCCAAAGGGATCTAATAATAGCCCTGATATGCATCCATCATGCATATCAACTCGCAGCCCGTAGTTGAGTCTACCACCTAGTCGATGTACGACAGAGGGTAGTAATCCTTCGAACAGGCCTTGTTTAAATCTCTGAAGTCCATGTATACACGCCATTTATTCCCGGGCTTGGACACCAACACTATATTTGACAACCAGATTAGAAATTGTACTTCACGGATATACCCAGCTGCCAGTAATTTGTTCACCTCCGCTCGGATAATTTAGTTCTACTCGGCTCTGAAATCTCTCTTCCTCTTTTTCATCAGCCGAGCGTCCGAGCTGACATGAAGCACATGTTCCATTACTATTAGCGAGATACTCGTTAGTTCTTGAGGTGCCCAAGCGAAGATGTCATTATTGTGCATTAAGCATGTGATCAACTCTGCTTTGCTCTCCAGGCTCAGATCGGCTGCTACTTGAATGACTGCCTCCGATCAGCTGGGATGGATTTGCACTTTCTCTTTCTCTTTCTCTTTATAAATTAAAGTCAAAGGAGCTTCTTGAATATTATTAACCTCTATCCATTGAGTTTTCTGAGCGGCACAAATTGCAGCTCTCACCACTTCCACGTAACACTTACGTGCCACCAACTAATCTCCTTTTACCTCACCGACCGAGTCGTCAATCGGGAATTTGATTTTTTTGAAGAATGTGGAGACGACATCTCGAAACTCGTTCAGTGCCGATCGGCCCAAAATTACATTATAAGCTGAGGGGGCGTCCACCACGATAAAGTTTGATTGACGAGTCCTCATGAGGGGCCTTTCTCCAAGAGAGATAGCCAATCGAATTTGTTCGATTGGCTGCACTTCATTGCTAGTGAACCCGTACAAAGGCATTGTCAGCAGCAAAGTAGGAGGAGGCGTGGTGGCTCCAAATTGATGTGTCACGAATGAACTCGAAATTAATTAAGTCTTTGAAAACCCTCAACTATGCAAGAATGTTGTCAAATCACTACAAGAAAAAAGCTAATAGACAACGCTTTTAAAGCGTTGTCTTTATGCCTGAAAAAGCGTTGTTAAAGGCACTGTTGTTAAAAGTCTGGTCAACGACAACGCTTTTAAAGCGTTGTCGTTTGTAGCAAAGATAAAAGCGTTGTTGTTTTTGGCAAAGACAACACTTGTGCAACGCTTTAAAAGCGTTGTCTTTTTAAAATAAAAATAAAAATATATATATTTACAAAATCATTTTTTTATATTTACAAAACTATTAATTTTCTTTTACCATGTCTAGATTTGAATTTGACATATAAAATAACATTAATTAGCTCAGCTAATGATTTCAAACTCGTACCAAAACAATAGAATTCAATACAAAGTATTAGTATTTACAGGAGAATTCAACTATACAGAAAAACTAAATAGTTCTGTTTCAAAGTAAATAATGACATTCGAATTTAAAACATATGATGACAAAGTAGATAGTTCTATTTCAAAGTTCTGGCAGTTTCAGTGCACCAAATAAGATGTATGGCAGCCTTAGCCTCAAAGTTGTAATCTAATAAAATGTTTGAGGACTTGATATCTCTGTGAATTATCCGAGGATTACCTGATACAAGAACTAAAATTGACAAAAATTTCTGATTTAATGTATGGTTTATTTCAAGTCAACAAAGATGAGTGGAACAAGAAAGAAAATAGAAATTACACTCCTCATGAAGGTATGTTATTCCACGAGCTGTCCCAACAGCGACCTTAACCCTCTTGGTCCATTGCATTACTGCTCTTCCTTTTCCTGCAAAAGCAATGCCAGATAGGATTGGAATACATGCATCACTAAATACAATTTGATGGTAGACTTTGAAGACCTGTGTGAATTAACTTGGTCCCGAAAAAAAAAGAATAAAAATCATTACTCACCATGGAGATGGTAATAAAGAGTTCTATTGGGCACATAATCATAGACGAGCAATCTCTGATTCTCTGATACACAGTAACCTACAAGAGAAACCAAATGGCGATGGTGTGCACGACTGATAGTTCCAACTTCAGCTTTGAAATGGCGCTCTCCTTGTGTATCAACTAAAATCTATATAATGGAAGAGACATTTAATCAAACACTTGATGGGCATGAGTCAATAAAATCATAATGTGTGTAAATTGAAACATAGGAGGTCAAATTAATACAAGCACTTAACATTCACATAAAACATTATTCTATATGAAAGACAACATGAAGAAAAACATAGAACGAAACCTAAAGCATGAAATGAAATCTACATAAAGCTCTAAAATAGCAAAGACTCAATCAGAATCTAATGATTTTATCATTTTGAGTTCTCACTAAAAGAACTACATATGATACAAATCCAACTAACTAAGCTAAAAACATCCTGCTATTGTAATTTAGAAACGTGAATTCTATTGCAGGATCAAGAAGAACAGGAGCAAATCTCCTTCATTTAAAGCCAATAAGAATACAAACTAATTTTCGAATTACCATCATAAGAAAAATTTTACACTTCTCAATGTGTATTGAGTCAATGTCTCAGCAAGCAGTCAACTCAAGCACAATAAAATGAACGTCCTATGATGAACAAAGATTTCCTACGAGCACAGATGGTGTAGATAACTAACTTCCTGAGAAGCAAGATAACAAACATATCAGCATCAGGCGAACATGCATGGATTCTAATTCGCATAGCACATCTTACTATATCAAAGGAAACAATGCATAGTAGTCATTGTTGTACCCCGAACACCAAAAGGCAGGGGAATTAGTTTTGACTTCACTTACCGAACAAGCAGCCATTAAAAATCATGGGTAAGATTCGCAAACACCAAAAATCAGTCTTGCTAATACCATAATTCAGAATATGTAATCACAGATAGAGAACACACACCAAAGAAAGGAAAAACAAAGGGAATGTCAAGTACCTTGCTCCATTATCACCTAGGCCATGAAGCCACATGACAGTGGCCAAATGCCTTCCCTTGGGTCGAACCACATGGGTCCTTCCGAAATCAAATGCCCTGGCAGAAGCCTTAGCAGCTTGATTTCAATCCAAAAGCATAAGATCAATCAATCCCCACTGAAAACAAGAGATCGAAAGTGGAAGAAACACAGGGAAGCAAACCTGAAGAAATCGAACTGCTCCTGTAGTTCATCTCCCTGATAGCCCGAAAATCCCCTCTCCCGCCAAGCACTCCCCGGATTCTATTAACAACGTCTGCACACCCAGCACACCCTACCTGCGAAAAGTAGCACCAAACACATATATCCATTAATTAAATTCATCGGTAGAGACTAGGCACACAGAAGCTGAATAAGAATCCACTAGGAGATGTTCCTCATATCAACCAAAAAGCCAACTTTGAAGGAGACGGAAAGGACGGGGAATAGCGAAAAGGAAATAGCCTTTCGGACCTGAGGCAGAGAACCCGCATGATGCATCGATGTGCTTCAACCACATGGCGTACAGGTGAGGTGGATGCTCGGAGTCGTCGTCGGTGCTTGCTGCTGTCGCCGCTGGAATCAAGAAGAAGGGTGGGCTATGGAGGTCCGGCCGGCGGCAGTGAAGAGAAGAAAGAGCTGCCGACCGGTGGTGAGGAAGAAGAGACGGCCGGCGGTGGGAGGCTGCGTGCCCTAGCCGCGCGAGAGGAGATGTCGCGAATAGAAAGGAATCACAGCACCGTGTCATCGCATGGGTAAAAGGAAATGAAGTTTTCTCCTCCTTTAATCTGGGCCGTCCATATTGTGATGAAGATGGATGAAGATCCAGCCATCAGATCTTGAGATAAGCGGTCTAGATCACTTAAGATTGAGATGATAACTTGACAGTGACAACGCTTTTTAAAAATCGTTGTCGTAGACACTAAAAAAAACTAATAGAAAACGCTTTTTACAAAGCGTTGTCTTTGACCCATAAAAATCACTAATAGACAACGGTTTTTAAAAAAGTGTTGTCTATTAATAACAAAATAATGAAATAGACAACGCTTTTCACTAAAAGCGTTGTTAAAAAAAAATAGACAACGCTTTTTAAAAAAAGCGTTGTCGTTTAAGTGTTGTAGAATCTCAATTTTCTTGTAGTGAATAAAGTCCAAGGTCGAATCTCTCGAGGAACTAACAATTGGATGTTTGTTTTAGATTTAAAACTATTTTTTTTTTAATTTTCTCCTTAAAAGTGGGGGTGGTTATATTTTTTATTTAAATCCTAGATTAAAGAAATAGACTACACGTAAGTAAAAGAAATCTAATCTGAAGAAATAAAAAGAACAACTACACGAATTTGATAACTAAACAAGAATGAAACTACTTTAGATTGAAATCCAAGTAAGGAAAGACAATTGTAATCAAATAAAAGCTACACTAAAGCAAGGAATTAAATCTATCTATCACTACACAGCTAGACAGCAATGAAATTCTTACCAAAGACAAGGTTAAGGACTAATTGAACTAAATTAAAAACTCATTGAAACTAAATTACCAACTACAAGAATTAAAATAATTTAGAAAGGAAGAAACTAATCTACTGAATCCAAACATCAACAAAATAAGATCTAAATTTGCCCAACAATAATGTAATGTAGAATTAAAGCTAAACCAATCCTAATTACAACCAATTCCCAAATCACAACTCTTGCTGTCACACAAGAGTCATCACTTGAAACCTTAAATTTGTAAATCATAGAAGAAGAAGAAGACTGCAGTTGAACTCAATTTAGATCTGAAACTTATAGATCTTGGCCAAAGAAAACCTATCCAGCAAAACATAAGCTCGAATTTGAAACTGAAATGCCAAAAGCTAGATCTAAGACTCTAATTTATGGGCAGTAATTAAATGCTGATAGATTACTGATGGCGGTTGGAATGGAGTCCAGAATCCTCAGAGAAACCTCTCTAATGGTCCCCGATAATAGATGGAGCTCCCCTGCTATCAGCACTGTTCAAACAAGGGTGAAAATGAGGATCAAAATCACAAGCAGAGTTCGCCGTCAAGACCTCTCCGGCGAACTTCCAGCTTCGGGAAAGTACTTCAGAAGCTTCCTTGGGCTTCCTCCATGGTTTTGTCGCTTAAGAAGAGGTTAGCAATCGGGATCTGGGGCATACAATCACATGGAGAAGAAAACACAGAATGACACGATGAACAGTAGGCACAACCACTGTCCATATGCAAATTTTTTTGGGTTTTATACCATGGTTTGAATCGGGATTTGAATTGGGTTTAGGTTTGGTTTAGGAAGGAATTAGGGATTTGGTGAGAGGGTTTGACTTGGGTTAAGTTCAAGAAGTAGGCTCAATTTTGATGGATTAGACCTAATATAAACTCATTTGGTTCAATGAACCAAATTTCCTACAAAACAAAATGCAATTATTAGATAAAATTCCACAAAATGTAAAGAAAATGCATCAAAGCTCTCAATAAATCTTAACTTGTCAAATATAAGATAAATCAAGAATTAATCATATGAGGAGATATAAAGTATTCAATTTAGGAGCTAAAAATATGCACCAAAATCCTAATTATGATATGATGGGTGACTCGGTTGAGGCCCCTTAAGTGGCAAAGTAGGAGGGGGCGCTCGGTGCTTGGGAGCGGAGGCAGGAGCAGGAGCAACCTCCTTTTTCCAAATGGATTGAGCTTCTTCTATGTTGATGTATTTGATAGCTCATCTGAGTAGATGATTGAAGTCCCTCGGCGGCTTCTTAATGAGGGATCAGAAAAAATCACCATCTGTGAGCCCTTAAGAGAATATACTAACTAAAATCTATGGGGTGGCCAAGGGATGTTCATGGCCACTTGATTAAACTTTTTAATGTAAACCCTCAGCGTCTCCTTAGACTCTTGCTGGAGAGAAAACAGACTCAGAGTCGTCTTATGATAACGGTGGTTGCTGGTAAAGTGATGAAGGAAGGCCTTAGGGAAATCCTTGAAGCAGCAAATAGACTCGGCTAGGAGCTGGTTGAACCATGTCCGTGCTGAGCCAAAGAGAGTGGTGAGGAATACTCGGCATTTGACTTCGTCCATATATTGATGGAGGATAGCTGCGTTTTCAAATTTGAGTAGGTGATCCTTGGGGTCGGTCGCTTCACTATATTCTTTGATCGATAGTGGTAGGAAATGAGCAGACAATTTGTCTTCCAGAATTTCTTGGGAGAACGGCATGCTTGCCTGTTCAAGGGAGCTGCTGATCATTGGGGCTTTACCTTTATGAATGTTGCAAGTAGGTGCATTTTTAGAGGACAATCCTTGATGCATTTCCGCTTCGCCCATATCATCAAGGGATGTGCGGAACAATGCCCGGTGATATGCAATCGATGATGAATGCATGGGTGGAAAGGTTAGTCAGCTGTACAGGTACTTGCAGGAAGGCGGTCAGAGGTGGCTGGATCGGTTGGAACTCGATCAAGCCTTCAACTCGGGTTTTGCGCTCGACTTGCTGGTCAGTTATAGATAAAGCAAGGTCATTGAGAATAAGTGTGTCAATTCAGGTGGGTCAGATTGAGTTTAGGTCGAGTTAGATTTTTTTTAAAAAATCCAACCTGAATTCGAATTCAACTCAAAACCCCTAAACTTGGACCCGAACCTGACCAACCTGAACCCGACCTGAATAACCCGAAAATTCGATTCAAAATTACTTTTTTGGTTATTTTTCCTATAATTCTTTCCTATAATATCATACTAACATTGATATTAATATATATAAATACATTTTAATTTTTAAAATAAAATTTGATTTAACTCCTAAAACCCCACTAAACCCTAAATTCGGATCAAATTGGGTCAGCCTGAACTCGACCCAAACCTAACCCGAAAATTTTCAACCCGAAAATCCTCCAACATGAACCCGACCCAAACTCAAAAATATCCAACTCAAACATGATTTTTTAGAGTCAACTCTGGTTGGGTCGTCGAATTGCGTTCATTTTTGGCACCCCTAATTAGGAAGAGGGCACCCGATCGCTGCTTGCTGCTGACCAATCTAGTCGCTTGGGCTGTTATTAATAGTTCTAAATCTTCTTGCGATAAAGTTACCGTGATGGGTCATCCAGTCTCGTCCATCTTTCCATTTCAGATACAGACAAAGTTCCCACAGACGATTCCAAATATAATCTTGTCAAAAAACAGAGAAGATAGCTGGTTGGGAACATGACTCTAGTGTTGATGAAATGAAGACTCCTAGCTAGAAATGATGATTCTGAGTGATCCTGCATGTCAATAGGAGTATTAGCTGTTAGTCCTGGTACGACCAACAAGAGGGGGTGAATTGTCTATAAAAATTAAACAAGTCCTTTCATGATCTTTGGATTTGATTAGTTATGCATAATTAATTGAAAAAAAAAAGAATGCATAAAATTAACAATTTCTAAGAGAATAGTAAGAAGGCTAGATTTACTTGGTTACAACTTAGGTGGTTGTTAATCTAAGGCGTTGAAGAAGTTCCACTAGAAATCTCTTTTGTTAAAGGCAGAGTAGCCTCTTACAGACGTTGACAGCTTAAAAAAGACTAGGAAGCGATTAAAGAAGTTGTAGTTGAGTTGTTGTTAATTTCCTAACTCTAGGGATCTTTTTATAGCCTATGGAAAAATCTATCTGTGGCTCGGAGGCACATTTAAGTAGGTCCAAAGCGCCTTCAATAGATTTGTTAGAGCAATGTCCGTTTAGGGACATTGGTCAAGGTTGACTAGTTGAATGTGAAGAAAAGTCAAGAAGGTCAAGGTTGTCCGGATACTTGACTGGAAAGTCCTAATTGGAGGTTAGACAAGGGAAGTCCAACGGGAAGGTTGGAAGAAGATAAAAATCCAAGTGGGTCAGTGTTTGACCGGACATTTGGTGGGAAAGTCCTGGTGAGTGAAGCCAGGTAATTAGAAAAGACCTAGTGAGTGAAGCTAGGCAGATGAAAAATTCTGATGAGTGAAGCCAGGTAAAAGACCTAGTGAGTGAAGCTAGGTAGTGAGGAAGTCCTGGTGAGTGAAGCCAGGCGTGTAGAAATCCAGGTGGGTCTAGGGTGACCAGACACCTGGTGTTTGGAAGTCTAAATGGGTCATGGAAGACTGGACACTTGGCACAAGACGGTAAGTCCAAGTGGGTCAAGGTTGATCGGACACTTGGCATGAGGAGAAAAGTCTAAGTAGGTCAAAGGATTGATCGGACACTTGGCGACGAAGTCCCAACAGGTCACGGTTAACCGGGGGTTAGGTATTAGGAACCCTAGATTTGATTTAGGCAAGTTAAGGTTAGTCAATTTAATCAGGAGATCAATTGAACCAGAGCCCAACCAATCAGTTGATCAATCGAGAGAGTGCTACGAGAAAAAGGGGCCCAATCAATTAGCCGATCAATTGTGAGACATTCTTGCGAGCACAGAGAGGTTCCCAATTGATCAATCGATCGATTGGGCACTGTCAATCGATCAGTCAATCGATTGGGGTTGGATTTCTCGCGAGGTTGTAAGGAGGACCATAGAGGCGCTCTGAATCGATCGGTCGATCGATTCAAGCCTTCCCAACGATCAACCGGCCGATTGGGATATGACTGTTGTGCAAGTAGTGAGCTTTGGACAGCTGGGATTGCACTGATCTGACATGGCAATCGATTGGGAGCAGGCCCAATCGATCGGGAGCCCCAGGAGAGCAGAGTATAAAGTCGTTGACGAGTTTTCTTCTCTGTAGACTTCTCCCAATATTCTTCACCGAGCTCTCATCTCTTCACACCAGTTCTTGGAGGTTCTTGGGGACAAGTGTTGCTGCACTTCCAGGGTTTCAGAGGCAATCTACATCAATAATATCAAGCAAGAAGAAGGTTTTATTTGTATTATTGTGTATTTACTTCTTGCGTGTGCTGTATCTTGTTGTGAAAGTCTTGTACGAGGTTTCTCCACCTCCGATTGTATCCGAGAAAGAGCTTCTTTCTTAGTGGAGAGTGCTCGTGTGTATGGATCTTTGGATTAGTCACTTCTTCTTGAGGTGGATACCAAGTAAATCTACTTATTAGCATTGGAGAGCTTACTAGAATTGCAGCTCGTCCCTCGATGCACTGAGCCCATCGACACCGAGCCCATCCACTCCCTTACTATAACATCCTTCTCGCTAGTTGCGTCTTCCGCTCGACTTCTTGTGTTCCTAAGCTCCTGCACACTTAGACACAAGGATCAAATACAAACATGACCTAACTTAACTCGGTTGACCACATCAAAACTGCCATGGGTTACTTACATTAGCAATCGGGCTAGGGAAGGGGTCCCCGACGCATGTACTCTAACGCTCAAGTCAGTGATTGGGTTTAATGTAAACAATAAAATGAACAGTGGCTATGAGTATGTAAAATTACATAGTATCGCATACCTACACCTGTAGATGGAGACCTCTTTTTATAGTATTACTGTTTGCTTGTGCACGAATCTTAAAGCATTTTCAAAAAAGGACAGACCATAAAGATACTCTAACACCTTTCCTAAAATGGATCAGTAATCTCTATGTTTGGCAGGCTAGAAGTTTCTAGTACACAGTTTACATATAGAATATTCTCTGTCCTCCGTAGCATAAAATGTCAAAAAGGAATATGAGGTTTCTTTGGCAAGCTAACCAAGTCCTTCGTAAAGCCCGACCGGCTATTACTCGCAAGAGCCACTGGGTCAGCTTTGGGGATGTTGTCGAGGATTCCTCCTTCGATCGACCTTTTAGTCTGGCCACTGAATTTAATCAGACCAAGTATCCAGTTTGTCCGGTCGGACCATAGGTGCGATTGGCTAGATGACTCGGCTGGAGTAGTTAATCATGATAGTTTTAAATGATGAAAAGGACTTGGCTTTGGAGGGTGTTGACTTGTTTTTAGTTATCCCTCAATACTGAGGGACTCGGTGTCCAACCGATCCAATGGTTTGGTCGGATAGACTCTTGGTCACGATGATTGACTGTGCTGGTTTCGAGGGTTAACTCTTTTTTGACTTTGATCGACACATCAGTCGACCTCCTGAACTTTGACTTGACTCGGGGACCCACCTTATTCACCGTATCAATAACATTTTTTCAGTTACATAGACAATACATAAAAAGCGTTATCTTTCAGCTTTTTTCTTGTAGTGATTGTGATTCATTATTCCCTATTTTATTTGATGAATCTCGTGATGTGTCCGCAAAAGAGCAAATGTCAATTGTTTTGCATTATGTGGATAATAGTGGACACGTAAATGAGTTTTTCTTTTTTTTTTTTTTTTTTTGACAAAATTGAACATGTTACCAATACTATAACACTTTCACTTAAAGTTGGCATTTATAAGATGTTATGTAAATATAATTTGAACAGGTATAAATTGAGATGATAAGATTTTGATGGATAAATAATATACCGAGTAAATTTAATGGTCTAAAAATACTTATTTTAAAAAATTACTTATGTATATTTTATATACATTATTTTGTTTAATAGTTTCAACTAGCTCTTATAGTTGTGTCTAAGAAAAATTGATTTCGAATTTTATTTTATATTATTGGTGATGTGATAAATATTATTGAATTATCTTATAAACATTCTAATCTTCTGAAAGAGAAATATTCAGATTTTATTAATAAAGTATCAGAAAGGGATGAACTTTTAAACGGTCGAGCATTTAATTAAGAAAGTAACTTTCAACGTGTAAGGGATACGGGTCACGTTATAATTTTTTTGATTAACTTCATGTTTATTTATGTTCTCTACTGTCCAATGGGTTTGAAATGATTTCACAAAATATTTTCAATTATTTAGATAAAAAAATGAGACATTTAATTTATTAAACTTTATACTTGTATTTGATTTTACATTCAATGAAATATTTTGAGTGAATTGTCAATGATATTGTAAAAGAAAATTCAGGATATTATCAAATGCAATAGATTTGTACGTACATACCGACTAAAAAGACAAAATGAGAGATGATGATTGAGATTAAAAAATGTTGCGAAAATGCGTCAGGACAAAATCATATTTAAATATATGAGGATAAGAATTGCAGAATGAACACGAACAGAGCAATGGCGGAGGCCCAACTCACTCCTCTCCTCTTCTTCTTCTTACTCCTCCTCCTCCTCCTCCTCACCTTCTTCCTTATCGGCACAGAGAGGAAGCCTTTCTCCAACTCCGGCAGTGCTCGCCTCCCGCCCGGCCCGTCGAAGCTACCCATCATTGGCAACCTCCACCAACTTCGCGGCGGCCTCCCCCACCGTGTCCTGCGCGATCTCGCCGGCGTCCACGGCCCCGTCATGCTCCTCCGCCTTGGCCAGGTTGACATCGCGGTCGTATCCTCCGGCGATGCCGTCCTGCAGGTCACCAAGACCCACGACCTCAACTTCGCCTACCGCCCCCAGCTCCTGGCCTTTTTCATCATCTTCTACGGCTGCTCCGACATCGCCTTCTCCACCTACGGCCACTACTGGCGCCAGATGCGCAGGATCTGCGCCACCGAACTCTTCAGCGCCAAGCGCGTCAGGTCATTCTCCGCCATCCGCGAGGAAGAGGTCGCCAAGCTCCTTTGCGACGCTGCTGAGGCAGCAGCGGCCGGCCAGCCGATGAACGTGAACAGCAAGCTCACGGCCCTCTCGAACAGCATCGTCTCCCGCGCTTCCTTCGGCTTCAAATGCCATAACCAGCACGCGTTCGTCGAGACCATGAAGGAGGTGCTGATGCTCGCGTCAGGGTTTTGCGCTGCGGATCTGTTCCCGTCGTTCAAGTTCGTGGGCTTGTTCTCCGGCGTCACCTCCAAGCTGAAGAAGCTTCACCGCAAAGTGGATGAAATTCTCGACGCGACCATCAAAGAGCACCAATCGAGCAAGAGCGAAGGGGACGAAGAGGATCTCCTCGACGTTCTACTTCGTCTAAAAGACGACGGAGCCCTAGAAATCCCAATCACATTCGACAACATCAAAGCTGTGATTTTGGTAACCGAACTCCACAAAAATCGACTTTTTGCGCAACAAATTTAGGGGAATTTCTAACCTAATTGTGTCTAGGACGTCTTCACGGGAGGGACGGAGACCTCGTCGACGGTTGTAGAATGGACGATGTCGGAGCTCATCAGGAACCCTACCGTGATGGCGAAGGCACAGGGGGAAGTGCGAGAAGCGATGATGCGAAGGAAAGGCAGGGATTTCGACGAGGAACTCATCAGCGAGCTCCATTACCTGAGGCTAGTGATCAAGGAGAGCCTGAGGCTACACCCGCCGCTACCGCTGATGCTGCCGAGGGTGGCGAAGGAGGCGTGCCAGGTGCTGGACTACGAGGTCCCGGCGGGCACGAGGGTGCTGATCAACGCGTGGGCGCTAGGTAGGGACCCGCTCTACTGGGGCAGCGACGCCGAGCGGTTCCGGCCCGAGAGGTTCGAGGACAGTGAGGTGGACTACAAAGGGAACCACCTGGAGTTCGTTCCGTTCGGCGCCGGGAGGAGGATATGCCCCGGGATGACATTCGGGATGGCGACGGTGGACCTCGTATTGGCGCAGCTGCTGTTCCACTTCGACTGGAAGCTTCCAGGAGGAGGAGAAGGGAATACGGCGGCGGAGGAACTGGACATGGCGGAGGCATTCGGAGCGACCGTGGTGAGGAAGGAGGAGCTCCGCCTGGTTCCGGTGCTTCGATATCCCCCGCCGCCCGCTGCTTAGTCGATTGAAGGAAGATTCATATCGCTATTTATGAGAATAAAATATTATATAAATTCTCCTGTAACTCTAATAAATAAATAAACAGATATATATATATATATATATATATATATATATATATATATATATATTTCCATTTTGTTGGATCATTTGCTTTTGCTTTTGCTTTTTAAAGGAAAAAGGAAATGAAAAAAACAAATTTGTTATGTACCCACTTCCAATCGGACGTTTGCACGCCGTTCTGTGGGTCGGATTAAATAGGTTCCCCGAAGAACAGTAAAATAAAAGGAATAATAATTAATTTAAACCGAAAATATAACAAATGGCTCACTCGAACTTTCTAAATTATAACGGACGCATCGTAATTTTTATTTTCTCAAATGGCGTATTTAATTTCGATAATACCTCTTCCTTCACTCACTTTATACTTTCCTAAAAAGTAATAATATACACAAGGAAAAAAATTTAAGGAAAACTTTAAGAATAGACACATAAAGTCATAGTCCATCATTTCACTTTTTGTAGGATCCATCATTTTATGTGTCTATCCTTGAGGTTTTCCTTGAGTTTTTTTCCTTGTGCATATCATTTTTCTTTCCTAAATATTCAAATCGCAATAAAAAAAAAAAGAAAAAAATTATGTTTTCGGTTTATATTTTTTTCAATTTTAGTGATGTTATATGTCAATTTACATTCTTAATCAAGTAAATTGTAATATTTTTTTATTACAATTATTTTTTAAAAATTTAAATTTTTTATCAGAAAATATTAGAATGCTGAGTCCTAAATTACATTTAGGAATTTTAATTTTTATGATCAATGTGTCTTTTTTTACAACTTAGTATTTTGACTGACAATTGGATATTTTTCGACCATCAACTAGGGTATTTTTTTTTTTATGAAAATGTTTAATTTTAGTTAAAAATATTAAATTAGAAAATATTATAAGTTAGTGGGCTAGAATATAAATCTAAAATTAAAAAATATATAGATAAATTACAAGATGAAAAACATAATTTTCTTTTAAAAAATATATTTTTTTAAATTCGGATGCATATAATCTCAACCTCACTCGAGGAGTAAAATCTTGGATAAGTTGAAACTAGACCGGCTGTAATTTGGAATCAATTATTTCATGATTCAAAATTGTCCATTTGACGATTCGATTGATGGTTCACAATGGATCAAAATTATTATTTTATTATTTTAAAAAATATTTAAAATTTATAAATGGAAAACTAGCAGATTTTTTTAAAGCAAAATAAAACTATAAAATGCTTTCTCAGGTGAGGTCATTTGAAAATGAACGACTTCAGTCCATTCTGACAATGACAGTTTTCTCATCAACAGCCACTCTCTCTCTCAGCCGGCCGGATGAGGAGAGAAAAGATTCAAAAGGAAACAAGGATAAGAAATGAGAAAATAAATAAATAAATAAAATATTTATATTTCACTTAATTAGGATGGAGGAAATATTAATTAACATAATTATTTGAAAGGAAAAGAAGAGGGCTGAAAGTTGAATATTTAAAATTATAAAATTATCCTCATTTTTCAACGTACGCAAGTGAAGAGGCCAAAACACTCCCTTTCTAAAAGAAGCTGTCCATGATAACTGATATTTACCGTATATCAAATTCAAGAAGCTAGTTCTGATGGAATGATTTCTATATATAAAAAAAAAAGGTATTTTGAGAAGAGCAATCCAAAAAAAAAATACATGGATAAGGCGATTGAGATCATCACCCGGTGGCCATCAATCCGATTAAAGACGCGAGAATGCCGATGGGAAGCATCAAGTGTAAGTACTTCGGATGAGTTTTGATGTGATATATCGAGTTTGATTAGGTTCTACGATTTTGATGTCTTGCGTTTAAGTATTTAAGAACTTAAAAGCACAAGAAGTCGAACGAAAGACACAACTAATGAAAAGGATAGCACGGGAAGCGAGTCGATGAACTATGTGCATCCGAGAGACAATGTGTTACGGAAGAGTATATCAATAGACGAGAAGGACACACATTACGCTTTCGAAGGACGAGAAGCCAGTGTCACAAAATTCGTCATAAATGGTGAATTGTTTTTATAGTGCAAGCCTTCCCCCTACACTCAATGACTTCATCAATGCAGAAGATAGTTACCTAATGGCTCATTTATCGGTCGTTTCATGAACATATATGGTTTGTGAATGCCTTAATAATCTAATGCAACTTTGAAATTATGCATTAATTTGATGGTGATAGGTTTGTTAATTGTAGCGGTACTGGGTGTTAAGTTATGGTGTTGATTTTTATAACAACAGTAAAGAAGAGTATATTTAGATTCTAGAACAATGTAAAAATCTACGAGATTTAGAATGGATTCAATCGGAGCTCTTTAGATACATCAATGAATTTTGATTAAAAGTCATTGATGAACTTAGGGGATTTAGTTTTTTTAAAAGTCCATATGTAATAGAAGAAAATAATACAGTGAATAAATTTATGGGGTTCATTCTTAGTTCTTACATAGTTATGTATATGTTTTAATTATTTTAAAGTCATAAATTTTGAAAACCTTATAATCACTATTGTTAATAACTTCAAGTTAATATTTCTAGGTATAGATAAATTCTGGACACTTCAAAACCTATAGCACTTAAAATGTGTCTGATAAAAAACTCTTTAGATCCATCAATAACTTTTGACTAAAATTCATTGATGAACTTAAAAAAAACTTTAAACGATATTTTTTAGACTTGAAAATAGAGCCGTCAATTTGAGTAGGGGTCGTCGGGTTGGCCCACCCCGCTAAATAATTTAAAAGGGTTGAGTTTGAAATTTATCAACCCAAGCCCGCCGCGGGTCAACTCGTGTGGGTCGGCCCCCTACTGGCTTGGGTTGGCCCATGGGTTGAGAAACATATGTAAGTTACGTTTTATGTCAATTTATTATCTTTCTTCGTGATACTTTTCAAAATAAAAATTGTACTTTTCATTAAATATATGTACTCGTTTGTGTCCCTTTATATTTAAAATATCCATTTCTAAATATATTTGATTGACGAAATCTTTTCAAAGTAAAATGCTGAAGATATTAAACTTATCTTTTTATTTTTTCTAAAAAATTGATAGGCCTGCAGGTTGACCCGCCTAATCCGTAACCCATCTTGAATTGGGTTGGTGATTTCCCAACCCGCCGATATGGCGGGTCGACCCACCCCGCCCTGCCAAATGTTGGGCCAACTCGACCCGCCACGAGTTGGCCCGTTTGACAGCTGATATGGTGCGTATTTTGTGGGGTCGATAAGATGATGTGGCTCGAAGTCAGGCCAACGTGGCTGGTCAACAGTCCAGCTGACGAGGAGGTCAAGAAGGTCAGAAGTCAGGCCAACGTGGCCGGTCAACAGTCCAGCTGACGAGGAGGTCAAGAAGGTCAGAAGTCAGGCCAACGTGGCCGGTCAATAGTCCAGCTGACGAGGAGGTCAAGAAGGTCAGAAGTCAGGCCAACGTGGTTGGTCAATAGTCCAACTGACGAGGAGGTCAAGAAGGTCAAAAGTCAAGCCAACATGGCCGGTCAACTGTCGGTCTAATAGGAACAGCGGGGAGGTCAAAAGTCCAGCCTACAGGGCTTAAGTTAAAAGAGAGAAATTATAAGACCTAGCCCTGATAGTAAGTAGTAAATGGGTTCGTGGGCCAAGTACAGCTAAAGATGGAGACTACCGGCAGGTCTGCTTATAGACCCAGCGTGCAGGTCAGAATGTACATGCCTTGGATAGCAATAAGCAAGATGCGGGTCGAGAGTCAGACTCAGCGTGTAGGTCGGGACATGCATGCCCTAGATAACAATAATCAGATGTGGGTCAGCGGACAGACCCAGCGTGCAGGTCGGAACGATCATGCCATGGATAAAAGCATACACATGTGGGTCGGCGGACAGATCCAGCGTGCAGATCGGAACACTCATGCCATGGATAAAAGCAGACACATGTGGGTCGGCGGACAGACCCAGCGTGCAGGTCGGAACGCTCATGCCATGGATAACAACAGACAGATGTGGATCGGCGGACTGACCCAGCGTGCAGGTCGGGACGTTCAAACCATAGATAATAGCGGACAGACGCAAGTCGGGGAGCGGATCCAGCGTGCAGGTCGGGATGTTTATACCATGATTAACAGCGGACAGATGCAGGTCGAGAATCAGACCCAGCGTGCAGGTCGGAATGTACATGCCTTGGATAGCAATAAGCGGGTGTGGATCGGGAATTAGACCCAGCGTGTAGGTCGGAACGTACATGCCTTGGATAGCAATAAGCGGGTGCGGATCGGGAATTAGACCCAACGTGCAAGTCGGAACGTACATGCCCTGGATAGCAATAAGCAGATGCGGGTCGGGAAATATTCCCAGCATGCAGGTCGGAACATACATGCCTTGGATAGCAATAAGCAGATGCGGGTTGGGAATTAGACCCAGCGTATAGGTCGGAATATACATGCCTTGGATAGCAATAAGCAGATGCGGGTCGGGAATCAGCAGGTCGTCGGGATGTACAGGCTTCGAATGACGCAGACGAAGGTGGGTCAGGAGGCCAGACACTACATGACAAATAGGCCTGCAAGGAATCGTAACCACCTGTCAGAGAACAATTATCACATGTCAGGGAATATTCTAACAGTGGGAGGCTCATACTCCTCTTGGTTCCTCCGCCAGCCTATAAGAGAAAGTCACGTGTCGACCATCGCCAGACAGAGCCTGACATCCGACATTCCCTGACATTCGCCAGGTTCTAGAAGCCTCAGTTGCAGTATAAAAAGGGATGTTTTGTCCCTTACGTAGGTACGCTCACTCGTCATTTCTTACCAGTCTTTTACTTTTCGTGCTTTCTCTGTGATTTCTGGGGAAAAAGTACTTGACTTGAGCGTCGGAGGGCCTGACCCGGTGTCTTTTTCCCTGGTTTCTGGTCTCTAACGACCGGTGGACTCGTCTTAGTGTGTGCAGATCAATAGTGTCATCATCCTGATCATTTCTCTCCGTAAAACCGCTCGTGCGAACCTGTCCAGGGGGTACCTCGCTGATTCAACATCTCAGCGACTCTCCGTCAACTTTTAGCACAACAAGACCCGCCTTCATCCGACTCAGCTTCTGGACGGGATCAACAGCTCTACTTGAAACTGAGAACTTTACCTAGTAACAAATGTAGATCTTTGAACGAGCTAAAATTCAAACCAAAAAGTACCTCGTTCTAATACTCGAGTCAAAAGTTATGCCCTTTAAAAGTAAGCATTTGACACATACATATAATTTATCCAAGGGATGTCAAAACTAGATATGAACACTATAAATACTTTCACTATATTATTTTCTTCTATTACATGTCAACTTTTCAGAAATCCAAATCTTCTACGTCCATCAATATATTTTGATCAAAATCCATTAATAGATCTAAAGAGTTCTGATCAGATCTATTTTATGTACTACAACTTTTTAAAGTATCTTAGAGTCTATATACGTCGAGAGATATTAACTTAAAATCATTTAAATCATAAAATTTTCAAAATTTATAATTTTAAAACAATTAGCACATATGCCTAATTTATAGTAGAGATGTTAAAATTAAATATGGGCATCATAAATATCTTTACTTTACTATCTTTTTCTATTATATATCAAATTTTTTAAAAAATCTAAATCTTCTATATCCATAAAAAAAAATTAATCAAAAATTTATTGCATACACCTAGTTTGATCCGATTGAACTCATTCCATCTCGTATACATTTCTACCGTGTTCCGGAGTTCGAATAGGGTGATTGCCAATACAAATTAATCTATGATTCAACGTAACGTACTCGATTTTTGATTGGGCGATAAAATCCGGACTCACGTATCGATCGATTGGATTCGAAAAGGACCGGCATGAATGATTAAGATAAAATATAATAATGAGTGAAGAAAAATATTCACATAAATATAATTTATTTTTACTCATTTATTTATTTATTTATTAAAAAATACTTAATGGTTCTCCCAAACTTTCCATACAATTTCAGAGTTGACTTTGAGTATTTTTGGAGTTGACTATCTTAGGATGATAATATAATTCATTTATGATTATGATATGATAAAGTCCATAAATAATATTATGAAATCCAATATTATAAATACAAGATTAAGACGAACTAATAGAAAATAGGTGTATTTTTTTAATAGATATGAACTTTCAATTGTGATCAAGAAATTTTGATTTGTGAATCATCAATATCACCAATATATAATAAAGATATATTGTAAATTATTCTTTTCAATAAATAAAAAATAATAGCTAAATTTAAGCCATGATTAAACCTTAAAAAATCATAAATAATTCTGATTCAGTCGGAATAAAATAATACGAAAATATTAATTTGCATATAGATATGAATATTTATGATCAAAAATATATTTTGGTTGGTTTCTAATTTAACTATGTTTAGCTCCCACTCAAATAAAGCTCAATTAGCTAAATTAAAGAAAGCGGCTAACTCTTCTAGCTAAGTGCTCGAACTACTGGACCGTTGAAGTCAATTTTTGAACGTGTACAAATGTATAAATTGTATTCTGAATAAAAAAAATTATCAACCTTTTATATAAAAAAAATATATTATCAAAAAAACAAGGACGATCGACGAATTTTAATTGAAATTACTACATAATATACTATTTATTAAAAGTGCTATATTATATTAAAATTTTCTATTTTTCTTCACGGTCGCTTCAATTATAATTGTTAGACAGATCATTTTAATATTTTATAATATGAGCAGTGGCAAAGACGTAAATGAATTTTGTAAACATTCATGAATAAATTTAATTTTTAGTTTAATAATAATTTATTTATACCCATTCAATACTTATTAGATTAATTAAATGAATAAATTTATACAACTCCTTAAGTTAAACAAATAATTTTAAACATATATATTCAATTCATGAACAATCTTCATAAACAACATTTATAAATAATATTTATAAATTATGTTTATCAATAAAACTTTATCAATATTCTAAATAAATAAAGAAAGTTTTAAAATGAACAAACAAATTTATATTATCAAGCTCAATAACCAACCAAACAACTTGAAAATGTAAAAGTTTTAAATACTCAAACAAACTTTAATTGATAGCTTGATAATATATAAACAAATCAAGCTCAAGCTCATAAAAAAAACTAAGACAAGTTTAAACAATCATTTCAACAGTTTGGTTCATTTTATTAATGCAATCTTCCTTGGGTCAAGGTTGACTAGGTTGACTAAACTCTAGCATGAGTTTCAATATTTGGACAATATGTATGAATGAGAAGTCAAGTAGGTCAAGGTTGACTAGAAACTTGACTAGCAAAGTCCTAACTAGAAGTTAGGCAAACGAGAAATCCTAACTAGAGGTTAGGCAAATGAAAGTCCTAGTGGAACTAGTCAAACCTAGTCGAGAACTAAGTTAAGTCCAAAGTGGATTAGCTGAGAGCAAAACACTTGGCACAAGCGAAGTCCTAGTGGGACTAGGCAAACCTAGTTGGAAACTAGGTTAAGTCCAAAGTGGGTTAGTTGAGAGCTAAACACTTAGCGCAAACCTAGTTGGGAACTAGGTTAAGTTCAAGGTGGGTTAGCTGGGAGCAAAACATTTGGTGCAAGTGAAGTCCTAGTGGGACTAGGCAAACCTAGTTGGAAACTAGGTTAAGTCCAAGGTGGGCTAGTTGAGAGCTAAACACTTAGCACAAACCTAGTTGAGAGCTAGGTTAAGTCCAAAGTGGATTAGCTAGGAGCTAACACTTGGTATAATTGAAGTCCTAGTGGGACTAGGTAAACCTAGTTGGGAATTAGGTTAAGTCCAAGGTGGGTTAATTGTGAGCTAAACACTTGGCATGAGAGAAGTCCTAGTTGGAAACTAAGGAAAAGTCCAAGTTGGTCAAGGGTTATTGTACACTTAGTAAAGAAGTCATGACAGATCAAAGTTGACTATATACTAGATAACGGAAGATTCCAACAACTCATGGAAGGCTTCGGGTTGGGCAAAGGAACCTTACAACTAGGTTTAGGGGATTAAAGATGGACAATCGATTGGGTAATTGATTGGTCCAAAGTCAATCGATCAAATGATTGATTGGGAGATGTTATTGATCTAGCCTGAAGTCAATTGATTGGGAGAAACTCGCGAACGAATAGTAGCTTCCCAGATCGATTAGGTAGTCAATTGGGAAACTTCTTCTTCACGAATAGAAGCACTCTTGATCAATCAGTTGATCGAATAAGAAGTTGCTTAATCGATTACGGCTATGGCGTAATCAATTGGGAGATTTTGTGAGAGAATAGTAGACTTCTAAATCGATTGGTATGTCTCACTAATTGATTTGAGGTTTAAAAAAATCCATTTGGCAAATGTTAGAACGATTGGCTGATGTGGCAATTGATTGGGGAAAAGAAAATTTGATTTGTGACGTCGAGTGAACCTTAGAAAAGGTTTTTCACGAAGGTTTGATGGCACAACCCAAAATCACTATCCACGCGAATTCTTGAGGGTTTGGAAAAGAAGTGTTGCTGCATTTTCCGAGCATCAAGAGGCTATTCTAAGCAAGAAAAGAGCAAACAAAGCAAGATTCATTGTTGTAATCGTTTTCGATTTCTTATGAAACCTAGATTGCATTTCATGTTGCATTTCTTGTACGAGGCTTCTCTACCTTCGGGAAGGAGGTTTAGGTTTCATAGTGCATCTGTGAGTGGAGAGAGTGGACCCATGGATTAATCACCTCAAGGAGGTGGAGACCAAGTAAAATCTAACTAGATAGCATTGCTTCAAGTTCCACCGCAACAAATCATCAACGAAGCGAAAGAAGATATTCCCCCCCCCCCCCCCCCCCCCCCCTATCTCTCTACATGTCCTAACAAGTGGCAAAGTTACTCTTCTTTGGACTAATCACTGAAAGATAAAAGAGCTAGAGGAAGAAGAAGAAGAACTCGAAGCTTGAAGCCCTAATTTCAACAAGTCAAGGACTTATCATTCAAGGAGCAAGTTCAAAGATGGATTGCTAAGATGGTTTTAGGTACGAAATTCAAGCACCTCCACCATTCAAAATTAGAAGTTTTGACCTTTGGAAATCAAAAATTGAAAATTTCTTCATGATAAAAATAGAATAACGGTTTGCTCTAATGGAGGATTTTCAAGCTCCAACGGATAGCAAAGGGAAGCTCCTCAATAAAAGAAAATTGACCAAGAAGCAACTAAGAAAATTCCAAGCTAATTATATGGAAACCAAAATTTTGATTAATTTATTGTCTAACAATATCTTGTGCAAAATAGGAGATTACAAGAGTGCACATGAGTTATGGAGCAAATCGGTCAAGCTCCATGAAAATCTATCCTCAATAAAAAATAAAGAAAAAGGCAAAGAGAGAAACTCTTTATTTTAAATACAAGAAAATTCAGAGGTTGAGAGGTGTTCAACATCCGAGGAGATTATCGAAGAGACATCCTGTAAGATATCACAAAATTAAATAATAAATATTATTGGACGAAAAACCTTATGGGATTTTTCCAGAATTTTTAGAAATTTTTCAGGATTTAAACGGAGTCCGTATGACCCGTTTTGAGGGGATGGATTCGGGATACAGTGGAGGCCTGTTTGGATACCCCATTTAAGTTGGGAGTTGATGGAGAAATTAACTTAGGGCCTAATTAAATATAACCTAAGTATTTAATTTAAAACCTAATCTCTAAATCCCCAATTTTCTCTCCCGAACCCTTATTCTCTCGAGACCTCTTCTTCCCCGACAACCCCTCTGCCGAAAACTTCCTTCTCCGGCGATTTTTCGCCTCACCGATGCCGAGCCCGCGATCGCCGACCATTAGACGTTGACATCGACGGAGGGCTTCCTCTTCCCCGATCCCAAGTCTTCTTCCTTCCTCCCTTTCTCTCGCGCGAGCAGACGGTCCCCAATGGCGACGGAGAGATAGCTTCCACCCCGATCTCGTCGTCACGTGTCGTAGGAGGGAAGGCGTTGCCGGATCTCGACAGCACCGATCATCACCAGCTGATTAGGCGTCTCGGTGGCTGTTTCTTGTGGGCGATCGACGGCAATCCAGCAGGGCTAGGGCACGGCGGTGAGGAGTCGATTCTCATCGTTCTCGACGGATCGAGTCCTGCCCGATTCTCTTTCTCAATGGGTTTTCTGGAGTGCATTCCAGATCTCCACTAGATGAGATTGATTGTGCGACACCAACTGGAGGTGATCGGTGGAGGTAAGGCAGTGTTGAGAAATGCTGTAGATTCCAGGATTATATAGGAATTGGTTTCTGATTTAGTGTTCTTCCTGATCTGGATTTGAGGATGCATCGGATCAGCCTGGTGATAGATCTTCCTTGAGCAAATCTTGACCTTCTTCCTCCTTGTGGTTGATTGGAGTTTCGGCTGAAGAATTAAGGTTCATCTGAGGTAAGTGTGGTCTGGTTTGTTAGAGTTCCAGCAAATCCATTGTTGTGCAATTGTTTCCTGAACCGATCTTGGAAAGGATTGGTGCTGGGTGGTGAGTTGCTGAATTTCTTGTTCCCCTTTCTTGGCTGATCAGTGGATGCTGTTGCTGGAATTTCTATGGGCTGTGAGTGTGGATCAACTGCAACCTCTCAAGGTAAGTGATGTTCCAATGAGGTAATTCTGTTGGTTTCGTTGGTATATTGCTAGATTAGGTTTCTACTGATTTAGGGTGTTTTGTTTGGATGGCAGTGACTATATATTGGATTGATAACTAAGAGATGGATGAATTATTGGGTTTAATCTTAATTGAGAATGTATTGGTTGAGGATTGTGTATTGGATTTATGCTAGGTGTTGATTTTGGGTATCTATTTGTGTTGGACCAGCTGTAAATGGGTGGAGAAGCTCCATTTTTCTCCACAGCAAACCTTGGATTTCTTCCTCACAGGGTGTGGATTTGGTTTTGGATCAAGAGGAGCTAACTATGGGGTCTTGGTTGCATTTAGGTGATATATTGATTAAGTTGTATTGGGATTGGATGAATATCATGGTTTCATGTTTGTCATTAGGAGCATTAGATTGATTATTAGATGTGAGGTGTTTAGTTTATGATTAGAAGGATTTATGATGAGTTTGGATTAGTATTTGTTTGATGATGAATTATGTGAGTTGGAATCAAGAGGTGTTGATTACTGAGTTTTGGATTGATTAATAGATTGTGGATTTTGTTTGGATCTAGAAGGAGTTAGATTAAGGATTATTTGGAGGATTAAATAGTGATCAGGTTTAAGTGGAGTTATCCGAATTGGGTAGAGATTTTATTTAGCTATTTTAATTCTTGTAAATTTAGCTAAATAAAAATATATATATTGATTGATGCAGGACTTGGATTTGGGACGAGCGTCTCGACATGGGATGATTTGACTCGATCTACTTTTTAAGGCGGGTATTTCTTCCTTGACCTCTATGTAGATTTTCTCGTACTTAGTGCATGGTTTTTTTTTACTGGATGATTTAGGCTGCTTTATCTTCTATCATGATCGGTTGCTGTTTTTCCTGCATGATACTTATGCTTGACCCTTGTGATGATCTATTTAATTCATATACAGTCTCCACTCTTGATATCTACTCTGTTGTGATTACACGTGTAGAGTATGTCTTGTAGGGTTTGTCGGGTTGTTAGTATTACCATGCTAATTGGGTATATGATGTGGACTGTACATAGGTGGGTATGTGTTATAGGAGTCATCTTGTTGACCGTGCATTTACATGAGGTGTGTACATACGTATTTGTCATGTACTTTTGGAGGAGTTGTGTTGATTGTATGTTTGAGATGTATACACATGTCTGTTGTGTTTTTACTGGAGGATACATGTTGATTGTATTTATATTTTGTGTACATGTGTCTAGTGGGATTATTGGAGATTTTTGGTTGATTATACATGTGTAGTGTGTACATATGTTTGGTGGGATACGTGGAGGTATCATGACGATTATACTCTTGTTGGAGGTATTTTTTGAGGTTTGGGGTTGTTGCATGGATGATGATTATATATATATATATATCATGTTCATCATTCATTGCATCTGATGACCGTTGTCTCCCTTGTGGTTGAGAGAGTCATCAGTTGGTTTGGTTTAGCACCGCACACTCGGCCACTCATGGGTAGTGGTAGTTGGAGCAGTTGCTGCTAGTCCTGTCGTGCCACCCGGTCACGAAGTTTAGTGAGATCCGGCGTTGTGAGCAGTCAGGGACCCTGATGCTATGTAGTTAGATAGCTACTAGCGGACTGTCCGCCTCGACCACTATATAGTGGGCTGGAGGGTAGTACAGTCGTCACAGACCCAAGCCTCTCGGCCATACAGGGGTCGTGGTGTTCGGAGAGGTGGCGGGGGTGACCATGGAGCATGCATGCACTTTTGCATATGATGCACGGTGCATCTGGGGGTTATATTTGCATACATGCCTACTAGATACTAGTTGCATGTGTTTGTGGTATGTTGCATTTGTTTGCGATATGATTGTTGCATATGGTTGTCATGCTGCATACATGTCATTTATTTTACATGTATTTGCAGTCGTATTTATATTGCACAGGTGTCACGGGTATATCTGTTGCAGATCCGGTGAGTTTACTGATCATTGTACCATGTGTCGATTCCAGATTGGGTATGTATCTGTCATTATGTTAGTTGTGGTTTGTACAGTTTATGTCAAGTTATTATGTCAGGTATGTTCAGATGCATTGATTATGATGGTATGATCATGTTCTTATTCCCTACTGAGACTGTATACTTGTGATCTCCATGTTTATGTATAGTCCATGCACTATCCTTTCTATTACCCGCTGAGTTACCTATACTCACCACCGCATGTATATCTTTATGTTTTCAGGTAGATGGTTGGAGTGTCGCTCGGAGTATCTTGTCTGCCGGGTCCTACGTCACATCCGAAGATTGTGTTCGTTTTCTGTTGTATATTCTTTTCTTATTCGTGGCATTGTATTTGTGTTTAGCCATGTGGCTATCTTATTCTTTTGGTGTTGTATTTAAGCCGTGCCGGCATGCATTGTATCTATTTGTCTTGTGTGGGCTTTCCGTTATCGTTTTTCCGCTGTGTTGGTTTTTGGTACAGCCGTGTGGGCTGTTTTATATATAACTGCGTGGTTGTGATTGTTTCATTCCAGCCGAGTGGGCTGTTATTATAACTGCGTGGTTGTGTATATAAATATTCCAGCCACATGTGGCTGATGTATATTTTGTTTGTAGTGATGCTTCATATTGTCACCGGTACAGGGGAGATATTGTCGGATTTTTGTCTGGCAGGGACTCCTTTGGGGGCGTGACACATCCACCTCAAGGGATTAGGGAGAGATCTCATTGACATCGAAATGAGAAGAAGTCTCAACTTCCGGAATAAATGGAAACAAAGAGTGCTCCACTTCTACAATCCAAGGGAGCAAAAATTGTGAAAGTATATCAACTTCAATTTGTAAAAATAAAAGTCACGTCATATGTTTTGAGTGAGGAGAATGGACCCTTGAATTAGTCACCTTAAAGAGGTAGACTAAGTAAAATTAAATGAGTTAGCATTGCTTCAAGTTTCCACCACAACAAATCATCAACGAAGCGAAAAAAGTTATTCACACCCCTTAGCCCTCAACGTGTCCTAACAAAAAGGCTCAAATGACTCTCAAGATGAAAGAGAAGGCAAAAGAGGTCAGCCCCATGATACGAAAGGTTAAGGAGCACATTATGTACTTCTCTTATAATCAAAAGGGACATTTTCAAAATCAATATCCAAAGGGAAGGAATTCAACCAAGGACAAAGCAGAAAGCTCAAATCAAGGGTGAGCTTCAAAGGATAAAACTAAGGTACCTTTAGCAAATAATACTTATTTAAGTCATGATAAAACGCATGTTAGAAATAAATTTCATCATTTTAGTATTATTTATCATGAAAATGGAAAGCATGAAAATGGAGAGAATGAAAAATTGATTAACAGGATCTTAATATATTACCTAATATACTCCCAACCTTTTTGTTCTCTCACAAAATGCCTTAATCAATTAGCACAATCAATTAAGAAAGGTTGAATTGATTGTCTCAGTTGATTCAATTCTTCTTTATGAAACACATCTCCCAATCAATTAGGTGACCGACCTAATTGATTCGAGTCATCCCTAATCGATTAGGAAATCTTCCTAATCGATCCAGACATCTTTTGTTCTATCGAGAAAACAACCATAATCGATTAATCAATCAATTAGGCTCGACTCAATCTATTGATCAATCGATTTGAGCACTTTTTGTATTCTCATGAGAACCTACTAATCGATTAGCTTAGGACCAATCGACTGTCCTAATCGATTGCGCAACCATACCTTCCTTGATTCAAGTCTAGGATTTTCTTGCCCAACATCCGATCAATCGTGACTTGTTAGGACTTCCCCACCAAGTGTCTGGTCAACCCTTGACCCACTTAGGCTTTTCATCTCGTGCCAAGTGTCTGGTCAACCTTTGACCCACTTGGACTTTTTCTTTGTCAATTTCTCGTTGGACTTCCGATCACCAAGTAAGGTCTTTCTTGACCCACTTGGATTTTCCTCTTGCTTAACCTTTAGTTAGGACTAGTCACTCAGTAGACTTCCACCTTGCCTAATCTTAGTTAGGACTTTTCTTTGTCAACGTATGATCCTCCTTGACCCACTTCGACTTTTCTTTATTTAACTTCAATTAGGGCTAGTCATTCGGTAGACTTCCAACCTGCTTAACCTCAATTAGGACTTTCCTTTGCCTAATCGTAATTAGAGCTTTCCTTTGCCAACTTGTGATCCTCCTTAACCTACTTGGATTTTTCTTTCAACTATTGTCAAATATTCGAACCTTGACCAACTTGACTTCTTCTCACATATTATTCAAATATCAAAATTCAAGCTCGAGTCAACTCGAACTTAGTCAAATTAGTCAACCTTGACTTAAGGATGATTGCACCAAAAATTTCCCATTTTCTTATGTTTGACAATATGTTTAAATTAGGCTAACTCATTAGCCCGACTTCATCATCCCATGTCAAAGCATGAATGAGGATTTCTATCTTAAACCCTATATTTTTCTCCTCCTTTAACAGACATCAAAAACTCTTTCCAAGAGTTATGTCATTCAAAACAACCCAATAAAAGTCTCATACCTTTTATATTATATGATGCTCAACCTTGGCCATACAATAATCACAATGAAGATTTTCAAACTTCTATTATCTCCAATCCTTAAAACAATCATGCATTTAATGAGAATCTCCCCCTCAAAACATACTCCAACTTCTGTCATTGCACCAACAATGATTTTGAGTTCTTAAACTTTTAGAAAACCCAAAATTAAAGTTTTGAGATTAAAAATTTAACTTTAAATTCAAACTTCCTCCTTAACTTCAAATTAGTCTCTTTTAATCATTCCTTTTTTATTTTCTTCAAGAAAATTATCCTTAAATATTTACCTAAGCACTTTTTTATGTTAGAGATGGTTAACTTGACTAAACGTGGCTTAATGGATTGAAATCAAACCAATTAAACCAAAATCAACACAATCAATCGATTGATTTCAGCTATCAATCGATTTCAGCTAGTGATAATCGATTAGCGTTGAGTGCCAATTGATTACAACCCATTGTAATTGATCAGCTAATTGAGCTAGTGCTAATCCAAACTGGTATTATTATCTTTTTGAAAACATTTTCTTTGTAGCAAATTAAACTGAACTGGTGCAACACCATTTCAGCCGTAATATTTTTCTTTCTTCCATACTACTAATCCAAGACCAATTCCTGAGACCCTCTCTCTTTTTCTCTCTTTGTGTGCAGGATTCATGGCCCAGACCGAGGGTTGTAGCACCATCCGACCTCCCCTATTCAGTGGCGATGACTTTCCATACTGGAAGAAACGAATGGAAATCTACTTGAAGACCAACTTCGACTAGTGGTTTAGCGTCACTAGAGGCTACAAGGTGCATGTCAACAACTCCGGAAACCCAATGGACCCGAAACATTGGAATCCGAAAATGAAGAAGAAAGCCCAGATCGACTTTAAGGCGCTCAACACACTATAATACGGGCTAACAAAGGAGGGGTTGAACCGAGTGGGCCCACACGAAAATGCAAATGAACTGTGGGACAAGCTCATCGAACTACACGAAGGAACTAGCGACACAATGGTAACCAAATGAGATCTTTATTTAAATAAATTATTTAACATTAAGATGCAGGAAGGAAAATCTGTGAGTCAACTCCACGCAAGGATCAAAGACATTCTCAACGGGTTTCATACCATCGACTACCAAATGGAGAACCGCGATTTAATAAGGTACGCCCTAAACGTGTTTCCTCAAAATGCATTGTGGGCATCCATCATGAATGCCTACAAGATTTCAAAGAATCTTTCAAAGTTAAAATTAGATGAATTATTTTGTGAACTTGAGCTACACGAGCAAACTAATGCCAGAACCGAGAAAGGTGTTGCTCCTTTTGCAAGTTCCTTCAAGGAAAAGTCAAGAACTGTTCCTGAATTTGAAGGTGAGTCAGACCAAGACTCAGGAGATGAAGAACACATAGTGAACTTGGTAAGAAAAATGTTCACCAGGAGAAAGAAGAACTTCAATAGAAAAGACCTGCAGAAGATCATCTCCACTACCGAACTAAAGAATGTGACCTGCTTCGGATGCAACAAGAAGGGTCACTACCAGAACGAGTGCCCAAAGCTGAAGAACGACAAAACCAAGACAACCAAAAATAAGACACTTAAAGCAACATGGGACGAATCATCTTCAGAAGAATCAGAAGCCGAAGAGCAGAAGAACCAAAGCTACCTCGCGCTGATGGCCTATGAATCAGAATCGGAGGACGAATCAAAAGACGGGTCCGAATCCGAATCAAGCCATGAGTCTGTACTCATTTCCGAAGGTTCCGATGAGATAAATTTTAATTTAAGCAAAAAGTTTTTAAAAGTTATTTCATGCTTAAATAAAAAATTAATTGAACACAAAAATCAAAATAAATTGCTCCTTGAGGAAAACCAACAACTCAAGGAACAAATTGAAAAATCAAGTCCAAATCAAGTAGTAAAACTTGAGGAGGAAAATTCAACACTAAAAATTGAAATTAACAAACTTAAAGGGTTATTAGAAAAGTTCACAACTAGATCTAAAAATTTGGACCTAATATTAAATAATCAAAAAGGAGTATACAACAAATCTGGACTTGGATATAAGTTTAGCTTAACAAATAAATTGTTTATTTCACTTGTGTCTCAAAATAAAAAACCAAAGCTTGAGTTTCGAAAGTGTGTCTAACCATGCAAATAGGAATTAATCAATACTATATACCTAAAAATAAAATATATTATGTAAAATCCAAAAACCCAATTCAGAATTCTAACTATAAAACTAAATCAACTAAACCGAAATCAAATAATAGAAATAACTATAGAACCAAATCAAATCCAAACTATCATCAAGTCCATTACAATTATAAAAGTAATCGACATAAACCTAGAACTAAAATTTAATCCAGATCAATAATTAAGGGGGAGACTCCAAATTAGTTAGCACCTCCAAAAATAATTTGCCCGGCAAGATAATTACGATTAGCTTAAAAAGGGACTAAGTTTAACTTGACATATGGTACTGGTGAAATTTTGGATGATAATAGGTTAAGGAAGCTCTGTCTATGCATGTCTAGGAAGATATGGCTTCAACCTGGTGCATTTGGTTGAGTGGAACTAACTGAAGTTACCCCTTACGAATTCTAACCAGTTAGACTAAGGTTTTGTATTAAGTTCAGCGAATAGTACTATTTGGAAAACTTTGAAAGCATGGTTACTCTAATGATGTCCAAGTGACTCACTATAGCCTAGAAGTTTATCCAAAGAATGTTTGTTTGTTGAGCCCAAAGTTAAACCTGAATCTAACATAAAGTTAAATCAAATCCTGAAATTAAACTTTACTCATCTTTCAAAAATTATAGGATTCCTTGATTGAAAACTTAGATCGGGTGAGATGACTAAGGACCAAAATTAAATTAAATTTAATTAACTAAATCAAATCAAATCAAATTAAATTAAATTAAATTATTTTGAAATCATTTTTTAAAATTAATTTAACTTAAAATTTTAATTTAACTTAAAAATTATTTTAAAATTTTAATTTAACTTAAAAAGTATTTTAAAAAATTATTTAACTTAAAAAATTATTTTAACTTTAAAAAATTATTTTAACTTTAAAAAATTGTTTTAAAAATATTTTAAAAACTATTTTAAAAATTATTTTAACTTAAAAATATTTTAAAATTTATCTAAAAATTATTTTAACTAAAAAATTAGTTCAAAGGCTATTTTAACTTAAAATTTATTTTAACTTAAATTTTTATTTACTTTTAAAATATAAAAAAAAAATCTGAAGGCACCCCAGAGGGTGCCTCAGAAAAGTGCCTCCTGAAGGCGCCTCCAACATCGATAGAAGGTGCCTTCGGGAGTGGCGGGAAAAATTCCTCCAAAGCGATGGAAGACACCTTCCACCGATAGAAGACTCCCTCCATAGGTAATGGAAGGTGTCCTCAATACAGATTGAAGGCGCCTTCAGGCTGGAAATTTTCAACGAATAGAGGCAGTGTTTGTTTGCATTCTTCCACGATTTCAGCCACACCAAGGCGCCTTCCAGCCCCATTTTTCATCATCATCCCCTCCACAACCTTCGAAAATGCCTCCTAGATATCATCTATCCTAGTATATTGTTTCAATACTTATTTATATGCGTTTTTTTTTGTGTATTTATGTCTGTATGTTTGTATAAACATTAGGAAGAGACATGCTGCCCCTAGACCTAGCAATGCCCCGTCTACTGATGCTAGGTTCCCTTTTGAGCAGCTTAGATTGTCCTTTTTACAGCATACATATGTTCCATTGAAATCTAAATACTTGAGTAGGACCTTTTTCACTCAGTATTGCACCCCTATCATCCAGGTTATTGAGCACTACCAATTAGGAAAACTGGTTTACTATAATCATGCAGTAAATCTTGAATTATGTGTTCAGTTCTATAATAACTTAGGAAATATAGATGACCTGACCTACTCCACCAAAGTTGATGGAAAGGATTTTCACTTTTCCCCCCACCTTATTATATGATAGTTTAGGATTTAGGAGGTCAACATGCTCATTTTTATGTTACCTTAATAGGGATTTACCATTTGGCGAGCCCTACTCTGATATTACACTAGATGATATCTATATGTATTTCTTTGGGGAGGAGAGATCACCTGTAGTGACTGACTTCAGATCACTTTCTCTTAGAGTCCAGAACTATATCCTATATCGAGTCTTGACTACATGCATTTTGCCGATGACATCTAGCAACGTGACGATGATGCGACCTTCCCACTCCTTCTTTTTGTATGCTCTTTGTCAGTGTCTCGACATCGACATTTCATTACATATGTTTCATAATATCATACATATATCCAGTCTAGTCACTAGGTGATAGGTTCATATGCCCTATTGTCATATCCTAACATACATATTTTCCACCATAGGAGTAGATATGACCTAGGGTACATGCAGCTCCCTTAGTGCATATGATGAGTTTGGTCAGCGTCAGCTAGCTCTAGTGCATATAGACATCATTGCTCAGAGGGTCCTAGCCTGGAGAGGTGGGCCACAGCTAGTTGCTCCAGCCAAGGGAGATGAGTTTTTTTGTTCCAGTCGAGGGAGATGAGTGGCTAGAGTTCACAGCTAAGGAGATATTTAGACATCCTCCCACTCCGGCATAACCCTCGACCTTGACCCAACCCTCGACTTCACTGTTCGTCAAGATCGACTCGCTCGTCTCGAGGAGTCTTCCGCGCAGATTTGGCAGTCAGTCTCGAATGGTTTCAACGTACTTCAAGGGAAGATGACCTCCGGATTCACTTCTCTCCAAGATGACATGACCACCAGATTAGCTGAGATCCTTCAGATTCTGCGCACACCTGAGTGACCCCTACCTCCACCTCCAGCTAACGATGATTAAACTTGATTAGACTACATACATTACTATGCATTGTATTTATTTGACTTACTATTTATAGATAGTTTGTTTTGGTCTATTTGATAAATTAGTAATGTGCTTAATAGATTAGGACCTTTACTTTCAAAATTGTTTTCAAAATTTTCTTTAAAATTCTAGGGTAATTTTTTTTTATATTTCTCAAAATTTCCTATTTTTAGAATTTGTAAAATCAGTTTTAACCTTAGTATAGATCAAATCCTTAGAATGCATGCTCCTATAGGTCTAGAACTTGAGCATCTCACCAACACACTAGGACTATCTTGTTTGTGTATTGCTGAACTTAGAAAGGGGTGAGATGCATAGGCAGATTGCCTGTACTTAAGATACTTATATCCGTGCATCAATACAAGTCTGGGCGTTAAAAACCAAACTTGCAGTAATTAGGTTAAGTTGTTCAGCTTAGTCAAACACTGACTGAATCAACTAAACTTAACCTGACTAATCAAGTGAAAGCTACTATCTTTTGATAGTTAATAAGTAACTAATAGTTAGATAGTTAAGGACATCTTCTAGTTGTTTTATTTCAAAAACTCTGTCAGGTTTAGGGGGAGTATTAATATTTTGCAAACTATTTGTACTTTTTTAATATTTTGCAAAACTATTTTTAAATTTCTTTCATTTACTTCCTTAATCTTTAAAAGTTTTAAAGATAAGTTTTAAAAATCAATTTGTCAAAATTTTTGAAAATGACTTGACATAGTTTTTTTTTAAAAAAATATTTTTGAAAACCTTAAGTTTTTGAAAAGATATTTTTGAAAACATCCTTTACTTCTTTTTCAATTTTCAAAATGTTGTTCAAAATGTTAAAATGTTTTCAAAACTAAAGTTTCAAAGTGTTTTCCAAAACCTTTTTCATTTTGAAAATATTGTTTTAGCATTTTTTTTAATTTTATATCTTTTGAAAATCTAATAAAAGATAGTAAATTGTGAAAATTATGTGAAATAAGTAGACTTTGAAAATTATTTCTAACTTCTTTGAATTTTTTTTTTTGAACAAGTTATTAACTTGTTTTTATAAGTTTAAACTCCCCCAATATACTTGAAAATTTTCTGTTGTCCAAAATTCTTTCCTTTACTTAGTCAGTTTTTTTTGTCAATGCTTATCATTTTTGATGAATGTCAAAGGAGAAGATTATGTGGATTAAGTTAGTAAAAACCAAATAATACTTCAAAATCAGACTAACTTAAACCATGTCATAGTGGATTAAGTTAGTAAAACTCAAATGATACTTCAAAATCAGACTAACTTAAACCATGCCATATGTTTATTTATTTTTTACATATTTTTCACTAAATTAACCCAGATTGTCATTGCATCAAAAATGAAGAGATTGTTGGTATGGTTAGCATTAACGGTCTAACTCATGTTTTTTTAAAGATTTAGGAACTCAAAATCATTATTAGTGCAATGAGAGAAGTTGGAGCATGTCTTGAGGGGTAGGTCTTCCTAAAATGCATGATATTTTTTAAGAATGAGAAGACAATTAAAGATTGGAAATTTTCATTGTGATGCATAATATGTTTAAGGTTGAGCATAGGATATAATAAAAGGTATGAGACTTTCATTGGGTCCCTTTGAATAATTTGACTCTAAGGGAGAGTTTTTGATGTGTGTCAAAGGGAGAAAAAAATATGGGGTTTAAGTTAGAAATCATCATTCATACTTTGACATGGGATGAAGATGGAAGTTAGGTTAATGGGTTAGTTTAACTTAAATATATTGTCAAACAATAAAAATGGGGAGACTGTTGGTACAATCTTCCTTAGGTCAAGGTTGACCAAGCTGACTAATCTCAAGTTGTCTTGAGCATGAGTTTCGATGTTTGGAAAATATGTGTAAATGAGAAGGCAAGTAGGTCAAGATTGACCGGAGACTTGACTAGCAAAATTCTAACTGGAAGTTGGCAAACAAGAAGTCCTAATTGGAGGTTATGCAAATGGAGGTCCTAGTGGGACTAGGCAAACCTAGTTGGGAACTAGGTTAAGTCCAAGGTGGATTAGCTAGGATCTAAACACTTGGTACAAGTGAAGTCTTAGTGAGATTAGGCAACCTAGTTGGGAACTAGGTTAAGTCCAAGATAAGTTAGTTGGGAGCTAAACACTTCGCATAAGGAAAGTCCTAGTGGGACTAGACAAACTTAGTTGAGAGCTATGTTAAGCCCAAGGTGAGTTAGTTAGGAACTAAATACTTGGCATAAGTGAAGTCTTAGTGGGACTAGGCAAACCTAGTTGGGAACTAGGTTAAGTCCAAGGTGGGTTAGCTCGAGCTAAATACTTGGCACGAGAGAAGTCCTAATTGGGAACTAGGAAAGGGACAATCTGAGTTGGTCAAGGGTTAATCGGACACTTAGTAAATAAGTCCTGACAGATCAAGATTGACTGTATGCTAGGTAACGGGAAGTCCCAACAAGTCATGGAAGGCTTCGGATTGGGCAAAGGAATCCTAAAACTAGGTTTAGGGGATTAAGGTTGGACAATCGATTGGTCCAAAGTTAATCGATCAGGTGATCGATTGGGAGATGTTCTTCACAAAACAGAAGGTCTCTAAATCGATTAGGTAATCGATCTAGCCTGAAGCCAATCGATTGGGAGAAACTCATGAGGGAATAGTAACTTTCCATATCGATCGGAAAACTTCTTCTTCGTGAACAGAAACACTCTTGATCGATCAGTGATCGATTAAGAAGTTGCTTAATCAATTATGGCTATGACATAATCAATTAGGAGATTTTGCGAGAGAATGGTAAGCTTCTAAATTTATTGGTCAATCGATTAGAAGTTGCTGAATCGATTGGTATGACTCACCAATCGATTTGAGATTTGAAAAAAGAATCATTCTACAAATGTTTGAATGATCGGATGACGTGACAATTGATTGAGAAAAGTTGAATCGATTGGCGTTGTCTAGTGAACTATAGAAAAGGGTTTTCATGAAGGTTTGAAGGTACGGCTCGAAATCTTGTTGACGCCAGTTCTTAAGGGTTTGGAAGAGAAGTGTTGCTGCACTTTCCAAGAATCAATAGGCTATTTTAAGTAAGAAAAGAGCAAGCAAAATTTCATTGTTGTAATTGTTTTCAATTTCTTATGTAACCTAGGTTGCATTTTTTGTTGCATTTCTTATATTCGAGCTTGTGTGAGGCTTCTCCACCTCTTGAAAGGAGGTTTCATAGTGCATCTATGAGTGGAGGAGAGTGGACCTTTGGATTAATCAACTCAAGGAGGTGGAGACCAAGTAAAATCCAACGAGTTAGCATTGCTTCAAGTTTACACTGCAATAAATCATCAACAAAGCAAAGAAGCTATTGACTCCTTTAGCTCTATATGTGTCTTAATACATTTTAAACTTGACTTGTATTGGCTCGACTCGATTACCTTATCAAACAAGTTTAAATATGACAAAATTTAGCTCGGTTTGGCTTGTTTACGAACCTTGATGAAGTTAGGATGTTGGTTCAGTGTAGACGAAAATATAATATAATTAATAAAATATAAAATATATAAAATCTTATAGTCACATAATATCGTAAAATAATTACATAATTGTTCTTTTTGAATCTTCATATTTTTTAAACACTTATACAACATAACTAGTTAGAAATATATCTTTCACTACATAGACAATCATATTAGTATTCATTCAATCATCACTCATCCGAATGCACAATTTGTTATTCATAATTTTTATGACAGAAAATACTCTCTCTACTCACAGTTGCAACCGATAGATTCTACATCAGTGTCAAAATAGGGTCGTATCAATACTTTTTAATTAAGGCCCATGTAGAAAAAATATTTGGTATTTGTTATTTCATAATTAAATATTATTTTTTTAAAAAAAATAGTTATATATATAATATTGTTAAAGATATTTAATTTTATTAGTACAATTTAAAAGAATATTTTGGTGCATAGTGAAAATTTATTTTTACTATTGAGAGTTATTATTACTTGTCACACAGTAATAATTTTATGTCTGTATGAGAAAAAAATTCTTCTCAACTTTTAAATATAACTTGTTTAAAAAAATAATATATTTTCCTAATTAATATTTTTAATAAACTAAATAAAGTTAAATTTGATCAATAAAATATTTAAAAAACTAGTTAAATTTGACCCTGAATGATAAATTATTATAATACTAGTTAATGCTTAATTTAATTTAAATTTTTTATTGATTAATATTAATTTCGATAAACTATCAATCAGATTTGTCTAATTAAAAATATTTAGTTGGTAGTCTTCTCTTGATATTAAGAGTAACTTATAAAAAGTGATAGTGTATTAGGATTTAGGGAGAGCAGGACACGATAATAACATATAAAAGATTAATTAAAGGAAAAATAAATTTTAAAGAGAAATAATAGTAAATGTGTTTTTAAATTTTAAAAATAATTTTTATAAAAAATAAATTGCTAATAAATATTTTTAATTTACTAGACAAAACCTGATAAATCAAATTTTGATTAACAACAAATTAAAAAATATTACCTAAATTTTACTATAAAAATATAAATTAGTCAAATCTAATTTTGACAATAAAAAATTAAAATCAGGGATGAAGAGTAAAAAATTAAAAATTATCAATCAATTTTAATTTTAATTATAAAAATAATTAAAATTATTATTCAAATTTAACTACAATAATAAAAAAATTAAAAATTAATAAGAAATAAAAATTATTAACCAAATTTAATCACCATAGCTATTTCGTCACCATCATGTCAATTTTCCCCCCCTAAACATAGTGTGGGTGGATAGCTTGTTCTCTACTTTATGACATTTAAATCCTTAATAGAAACTCAACTTCCTTCTCAGTCTATCAGAAAAAAATTATTTTTTCTCATTTTTTATATATAAATTTTGCTTTACTTCAATTCCCTTTCAATATTTTTTAGGCATAAAAAATTTAAAATGAAATATAATTCATTCTAAATGTAGCACACTTAAGATATAATTTAATATATTTTCTATCAAATTGAGTACACTCTTTTTCCGTCTGACCAATCAATTGATATACTTGATTCTAGTTAAATAATACTGAATTTAGGAAGAATTATACCTTATTTTAGATTTTTTTGTGTATCTTAAAAAATAATGAGCGATTATGTTCTATAAAAATAATGGTATAATTTTTTTAAAATTTGACATCATTTAACTAATCGAGTATATTAATTGATTGGTTATGGGGAAAAAGAATCGTTATTAATTTGATAGAAAATATACTATATTTTAATTTTAATATGTTAAATTTAGGAGGAATTATACTTTATTTTTAAATTTTTTATACATAAAAAATGAGGTCAATTAGAAAAAATCGATGTGTATTAGGGAGTTGAAACAAAGAAAAATTTATATGTAGGTTTGAAAACAAATTTTTCCTGATGTAAGGATTGAGAAGAAAGTTGAATTTGCATATAGAGAGTTTATGGTAATTTACCCTTGTAATGACTAATTATGCACTGAAAAGTCATTTCACAATTAGACACTCGCAACATTGAGGTGGACAGTGGACTGGACGCCAATATGTGGTTCATGGCATGCCCAATTAATTAAATAATTACAAATTTATTATAATAGAATAAAAAATTAATTTCTGATGAAGGCATATATTTGAAAAAAAAATGTCTCTCCTACTAATTAATTTAGGGATTAACTTATTCTCAATTTATATACAAGGCCATTATCTAGTACCAAAGATATAATGATCTTTTACTGTGAACTCAATATGTGAAAACTCACATATTTCTTATTTTTAGAACCGACGGGACATGAGAATAGATTTGAATTTGCGGAAAGAGGAAAATCAATATTTTTCATGTCAAAATCGTAAATCAAATGTAAAATCCGTCAAAAATTAAATTTTGGTGATCAAATTCCGTTTCTAATACGTAGTTATTTTTATTTATAAAAATTTATTTCGACAATTTATCAAAAGGTGTAGGTAGAGATTTAAATTTATCAAAAGACGCATGTTACTTTGATATTTATTAAAGAACGCACTTTTTTAAGTGCATTTCCTATTTTATCCTCCTGGCAATTTGACTTTTCTATCATTTTCTTTTTATTACTATATTTCTCTCTCTTCTCTTTTTTTTATCAGCAGAACATATGGACAACATTAGTCAATTTTTTCATAACATTTTAATACATTTGAAGAAGTAAAAATAAACAACGAATAGCATATTTGAAATCCTTACAATTTCAGAAATCCACTGTGATCCGGCGGCAAGGACGGAGGACCCCCTTTGAGGGGAGTCAACGCCACGAAAAGGTCAAAAGTCAAAATAGTCAGCATGAGGTCCGGCCGATCGGAGAGTGGGTGGGTCAACCGGCCGAACAGGTCCGAGCGGAATCAAAGACAGCCCGACGGGGAGTCAGGTTTCCGACGCTCACGGTGAACATGGTCGCCGAGCAGAGCGGGCAGCCCGCTTGGCCGAGACGTAAAGCAACAATGATGTAAAGGAACAGTCTCAGCCGAACACGTGAGGGAGTGGAATCTTCCCGGTCGGACCGATACCTACGCCTGGTCGGACCAATGCCTGCCGAGCGGATGGACGCTCGGCTCAGGGAAAAAAGAGACAAGGACAAGAGGACATTGGGGAACATCTTCTGACAACAGGCATGTTCGACGACCAGGCCATACGCAGAATCCTACGACGGAAGGTTCTGCTGTCCCATCAGAGAGGTGCTCAGACTGTAGCAGTATGGTGTCAGACATGCTCCTCTGGTAAGCTTATACTGAGGTATGGTAAAGGATACGTGTACGCCTCGACAGGTGTGCACAAACCTTCCTGGAGCTCTATATAAGAGCCCACAAACTTCACCGGAGGTACGCGATCTCTGATTCTTGAAGCCACTTCATCGTTTTCCTCTTGCTTGACTTGAGCGTCGGAGGGTCGTCGCCGGGAAACTCCTCCCGGCCCGACTTCCTTGCAGGTTCGCCGGAGATTTGTGCGGCTGGTTGGAGATAGAGGAGAGCGCCACGTCCCTAACGTCCGTCGACTCAGCGTTCGGACAGGATCAAATTGGCGTTGTCTGTGGGAACACACCTGCATCCGAGTGGAAGAGATGGACGAAGCTGGACGACCGCACACCGTGATGCTCTCCCAGGAGGAGCTCGACGCTCTAATCGAGGCAAGAGCAGCTAAGCTCGTGGAGCAACAGAAACAGCGGGCGCAAGCCGAGCGACTGGAGCAACAAGCGACGTCAGCGTTAGGAGGCCGAGCGGCAGCAGCATGGGGCCGAGACAAGGATCCGCTCGGCATCCAAGGAGAAGCACCGCCTACCCCGATTACATTTCATCGGGCCCTATTCCGTACGCCTCCTGAAGTCGCACCCGCTAACCTTGATCGAGGATCTTCATCCGACGAGGCGCCCAGGCGAGACTACAGAAAAGGCAAGGCTCCCCGAACGGACGCCTCCCCCGAGCGGATCAACCGGCAGTTTTCAGAGGTCATCCTGCGGGACCCTCTGCCAAAGCATTATGTGCCCCTGACGATCGGGGAATACAATGGAACCACCGACCCGGACGAACACCTGGGTAAGTTCGACAACACAACTACCCTACATCAATACACGGATGGAGTAAAGTGCCGGGTGTTCCTTACCACCGACCCGGACGAACACCTGGGTAAGTTCGACAACACAACTACCCTACATCAATACACGGATGGAGTAAAGTGCCGGGTGTTCCTTACCACCCTCTCGGGATCGACGCAACGGTTGTTTCGGAGGCTGCCGGATGGATCCATTACTAGCTTCAAGGAGTTCCGCACGACCTTTCTCCACCATTTTGCAAGCAGTCGGCGTTACCAGAAGACAAGTGTCAGTTTATTTGCCATCAAGCAAGAGCCCAGGGAGTCGCTCCGGGCTTACATCCAACGATTCAACCGGGTGGCCATGGATATTCCAACGGCCACCTCAGAAACAATGATGAATGCGTTCACGCAAGGCCTCGTGGACGGAGACTTCTTCCGTTCACTTATTCGAAAGACGCCCCGAGACTATGATCATATGTTACATCGGGCCAATGAGTACATTAATGTGGAGGAAGCCCAAGTGGCCCGTAGGAAAGAAGCTCCAACCGAGCGGCTAGTCCCTGCCGAGCGGAAGCCGCTCACTGGCCATCAGCCTCCTAGAGAACCGCGAGTTGAAGCAGCCCGCCCTCATCAACATGCAAGGTCTCATGCCATCCAAGAGGTATCCGCCGAGCGGCCCAAACAAAAAAAGAAGGTATGGACCCCCATGTTTTGCTCGTTCCACCGAACCGACACGCATAACACACGAGATTGCCAAAGCCTTCCCCTGATCGCCCACCTCGTTCCCTGGAGTGGTCGCCATCGATCGCCATCATCCAACAGGCGACAGCAGCACCATGAAGTCGGTCGGCGGAAATCCAGAAAGTCTCCCGAGCGGTATCATCCTCAGAGGCACGAGGACAATCCCTGGGTATCTAAGGAGCGGCCTAGGCCGTCCGCACGGGAGGAAGAAAATAGAAGCAACACGTCCCGTGGCGAAATCAACATCATCGCTGGCGGGCCGACCGGAGGTGACTCCAACAGAGCAAGAAAGGCGAGTGTCAGGCAGCTCCAGATCCATGCGGTAGGCTGCAGTCAAGAACTGGCGAGCAGGCCCGAAATCAGCTTCGGGCCCAGGGACCTTGAGGGAGTCGAAGTGCCACATGACGACGCCCTCATCATCAAAGCCGTAATAGCTAACTATACTATTCACCGCATTTTCATTGATACAGGCAGTTCGGTCAACATCATATTCAAAAAGGCTTTCGATCAACTGCAAATCGATCGAGCTGAGTTGCTGCCCATGACAACCCCCCTCTACGAGTTTACGGCAATGAAGTTCTACCGGTCGGACAGGTCCGACTGACTATTTCGTTGGGAGAAGAGCCGCTCAGAAGGACGCGGGCTGCCAACTTCGTCGTGGTCGACTCTCCCTCAACATACAATGTTATCCTGGGGCGACCAGCGCTTAGTGAGTTCCGAGCGGTCGTCTCCACCTTCTACCAGAAAATTAAGTTCCCGGTTGAAGATAAAGTTGGAGAAGTGCGAGGAGACCAGCTGGCGGCTCGGCGATGCTACGTCGAAATGGTCCAAGCGGAAGCTAATTCCGCGCGAAAGACGCCACGGATCGAGGTGAACGCCATAATCGAAAAATCACCCTCTTTGGTTTATGAAGAAAAAGAGGAGGTGCAAATCCACCCGACCCGATCGGAGGCTACCACATTCATTGCGGCCGATCTGGAGGCAAGCCAGAAAAAGGAAGTGGTCAAATGTCTCTAGAGAAACTGCGACGTCTTCGTTTGGTCGACGCATGAGATGCCGGGAATTTCACCAAGTATAGCAAAGCATGAGCTTCACGTTCGACCGGACGCTCGGCCGGTGAAGCAAAGGAAGAGGGACTTCAGCGCCGAACAAAACGCCATCATCCGAGCGAAGGTCGAGAAGCTCTTGGAGGCCTGCCATATAAGGGAGGTCCAGTTCCCAAGCTGGCTCGTGAATGTAGTGCTAGTCACCAAGCCGGGCAACAAGTGGAGGGTTTGCATCGATTTCCGGGATCTCAACAAAGCATGCCCAAAGGATTTCTACCCTCTGCCCCAGATTGATCAACTGGTGGACTCCACAGCCGGGTGCGAGCTGATATGCATGCTAGACGCCTATCAGGGCTACCATCAGGTGCCGCTCGCCCAAGAAGATCAAAAGAAGGTCAGCTTCGTCACAGCCGACAGCACTTACTGTTATAATGTAATGCCGTTCAGACTAAAGAACGCGGGAGCAACCTACCAGCACTTGATGAACAAAGTATTCAAGGAGTAGATCGAACGTAATTTAGAAGTGTACGTGGATGATATTCTCATCAAGTCCGTCCGAACGGCTGATCTTAATGCGGACATGGAGGAGACCTTCCGAACGCTGAGAAAGTATGGAGTCAACCTGAACCCTTAGAAATGTTTGTTCGGAGCAAAAGGCGGAAGTTTCTTGGGCTATATAGTGACCGAGCGGGGTATAGAGGCAAATCCCAGCAAGGTAGAAGCGTTGCAAAATATGCCGCCTCCAAGAAATCTGAGGGAAGTACAATGCCTGACCGGTCGGATAACTGCATTGTCAAGATTCATTTCTAAGACTGTCGACCGGAGTCTCCCTTTTTTCAAGATCCTACGCAAAGCTACTAAGTTTCATTGGGATGAGGAATGCGATCGGGCGTTTGAGGAGCTGAAGACATACCTGAACTCCTTGCCCGTGCTAGCCAAGCCAGCTGTAGGTGAGCCGCTCTTTATTTATTTATCTTCAACCGAGTAGGCAGTAGGCTCGGCGTTAGTGAGGACGAGCGGTGAAGAACAACCCGTGTACTTCTTGAGCCATATTCTAAAAGATGCTGAATCTCGCTACACCGGGCTCGAGAAGTTGGCTTTTGCTTTGGTCCTCGTCGCTCGGAGACTTCGTCCTTTTTTCCTAGCACATACAATCATCGTCCGGACAAATAGCCCATTGGGAAGAGTGCTGCTGAACCCAGAAGCGTCCGGTCGGCTCATCAAATGGACAACGGAGTTAAGTGAATTTGACATTCAGTATCAACCCCGTTCGACGATAAAGGCACAGTACTTAGCAGATTTTGTTATCGAAGTGTAAAATCCCGAGCCCGAAGCTATGTGGAAAATATTTGTGGATGGATCGTCTACTCGGCTCGGGAGCGG